>NC_090906.1:9780211-10134300 GCF_040956055.1 Brachionichthys hirsutus | reverse complement strand
CTCCAAAATTAAGACTGGGCAGAAAAATCCCCCCCCAACACCTGCTGTAATAACATTCAAGGTAGAAGGAAAACATCAGAAAGGGAGATACAAGAAAACAAATGTAACCCCACTTGTCAAATGTAATTAGGACTGTAGTGCACCGATAAGGCGCAATAAGTTATTTGAGGGGGGGCGAAGAAGAAGAAAATATTGCTGGAGCGTGAAACTATACTGCGCTGATAACAGTATCTCCTGTGCTTTTGCAGAGGCGTATGTTCAGATTGAGATTTCTGTCCGAGAGGAAAATAGATTTTCTCAGCTGGAAGGTTTTAGACTCTGCAAAACATTCAAACACTCCAGAGCACGGCAACACAAACGCGTTGTGGCAGGAGCACATGGAAAATTAGCATTCACGCACTTTCTCTCTCTCACACACACACACACACACACACTCATGGAGAGTGTGACATGCTGTCCCATACTTTTACATCCACATCTCTGTTCATCATTTCTACTTTCCACCTCGTCATTCTCCTTGACCTTCTCTTTTCATTAGTCAGAGTGTGTCTCGTGCCCCTGAGCATGCTGATAGTGCACTGCTCCAAGGCTGCATTTATCAAGATGATAAAGCACTCTCAGACAATAGCCAAGTATCTCAAGGCTATAGTGGCCACGATACCTGACAAGTGGCAACAAGTCACACAAACAGCCCCCACTCTCAAGCCTCCCAGTCTCCCCGCCCTCCTGCTCTCATTGGGCATGTACCGTGGATAGCCGGTCACAGGTTGTTGCTTCATGTCACACAAGCCCCTAATGAGATATTAAGTGCACAGACAAAGGTGGGAGTGTGCAAAAGACAACAGATCTGCCCAGCTTACACCTGCACACACACACACACACTTTCCTTCCACACAAAGACTCATCGGAGCACACAGATGTCCAATGCACTGTCTGGGTTCATTGAAGTGCTGTTAAAACATGCAGGGCCAAAGTCACAGCAACGCAAGCCTGGCCACTTTAGCTGCAGCTTTCATCTTTCCCTGCCACTCACCGGCTGCTCCTCAATTCAATGGATGGTTTTCTACTCTCGGCCATAAAGGCGGATGTCTGGCTTGAGAGAGCGGGTTCTCCAGTCGGCAATCGCCTTTCTGCCCTCGGACTCAAGCCAACAATGGACATAATAGCAAAGTTATGTGGTTCTCCTCAAAAAAGTATTAGCCGTTTTCCTAATGGGAGGAAGTGGGAGATTTTAACAATAGAGCGTTTGTATTTATTTATTTATTTTTTAATCTTTGTCGTCTTTTCTAGTCACCATTAAATTTAATTTAGATGTAATTTTCTATTAAAGCACAATCTTCAATTAAAATTAAGAAGCCTATTGTTCATGGAGAGTTATTTTTAATGAAAAGGCTCAAAAGGCAATTTCCCTTTATTGCCACATTTATATTGTTCCTTCAAGCTAAAATGTACTTCCTTTCGCTGTATTGTGTGCTCTCTCTCCCTCCCTGCCTCTCTCTCTCTAACACTCATACTTACGCCATTAAAGTGGCTGTATGACCTAACATTAGCCACAGCTGTATGATGCTTTACCGTTTGTCAATAATTATATTTTCTAAATCATTGCCTCTGTATTCAACGGTGGCTTAATAACTATAATGAAATAATTATGCATTAATAAATGCATATTTAATTTAATTTAAACGTGGAGGAGGATGCGTCACTGTTACATTTATTTTTATCTTTACGCAGCTGCCATTTTAATAAACTATTAGAAAAAAAGTGCTGACACATTATTTAATAAATGATATATGTAAATTCCTTTGAGGCTTTTAAAATATTTGTAAGGTTGAGTGTCGCCTGACACTCCCGAAGCCTTTTGTTTTTTTATCTTGATGACCTCTGATGACCTTACCTTTGATGATCCACCAAATGACTGCTGGATAATTAAAGATCTTTGTACTGTAGAGTTCACTGTAATCTTGTGTTTTTCCATCTACTTCAGTCTCTTCGCCTCATGAAAGGATTTGCTACTGTAGTGTTTGTTTGTGCGTATTTAGGACTTATTGTACATTAGTTAAATTAGCCTCATAAAAACACAGCAACGCTTTAGAATCTCCTTTAAAAAAAAATTAACAGTCCAGCGGTAACCAATAATGAAATAACCCTAGCTGAACCCATTTGATTTCGCCACATCATTCTCCTCTACAGATACTGCTGTTCAGTAATGCTACCCCCCCCCCCCCCACCAACAAGGTTGTTCCTTTATTTCAGATCAAATCTTTCTGCTGATGCTTATCTCTCACCTTTGTCAGTCCTGCTGCACATGAACCGACTCGCTTTGCAGCAATATGTCAGTGTTAGTGACCACTGCAGCTTTTTACTTTATATTTTCAGCTTAAACGAGTATATTCATCTTTATACTACATATTTCACCATCTGACATTTCCCTCCCAGCAGAAGCATCCCAGGCTGTGCGGTGGTGGTGGTGGTAGCGGCGTTGCACACTTGGCGCTGCCAGCTGCGTTTATGTTTCATGCCTCACTATTTCTTTTAATGTTCCTTCACTGTGTGAGGACTTTGCTTCCTAATGGCCTCCTTGCGTGAGGTTGCGTGTAACAGTCAAGAGACGCACAATCTATTCTACACTTTCCTTTTTTCTTTCTTTTTGTTTATCCACATACATTCGTCTCCTCTTTATTCAGCACTGTTCAGATGGCTTCCGTGTTATCAGGCTCCTTCCACGCACCGTGACACGACGGTCAGATTCACAACACGACCGAGTAAACATCATTAAAAGCAGCATTTATTTCAAATTGCGGCTCAGACTACAAGAATAAAAAAACAAAGAGGAGAATGGAGTAATGAAGCAGAGTTGCTTTTAATTGATATAGCATCTCTCTCTCTTTTTTTTCTGTCACAGTGCCACAGAACAGCTGCAATGAGCACATGTCAACAGAGCAGATTAAATTTCATAAGGCAGAAACACAAAGACACAAAGAAATCGTCACATTTTTTCTGATGTGTTTCACGCACTCTTTTTGTGATCTATTCACCCTGAAGGACGCAAGACAACCAAGACTTTCCTGTTTCACTGTCTGCTTTAATCCTGTATAAAATACTGTCTGTATAAATAATATTAACACTATGTTCAAAGACACAGTAGCCACTCTAGCCCGCAAATCTGACTTACAGCTGTGACATTTCCAGCAATTGATTTATTTTTAGTTTGACTTGTTGATTTCCTCAGAGGTGTGTGTGTGTGCGTCATTGCTGAATATGTGACATTACACACACATCACTTGTGAGTGGTTATTGTCTGGGACTGATGCAGCCCTCTGGACCCACACCCCACCCACAACGGGCGAATGCTTAAATACCTTTGAGCAAACAACTCCACATCCTGTCCCTTCAGCAGAGAAGAAGAGAGTGTGATTGGTGATAGACAGTCACACAATGGAGCTCCTGAGTTCTGCCTGCTGAGGTCATCACTTGCTTGTAGGTTGACTTTGACTTTGTTAAATGGCCTGCAGAAACATTGGTCATCGCCTCTTGGCCACTGAAAGCTGCTTTCGAGGTAGCCTAATGAAAATTGTTAAATAATTATGAAGGTGATTCTTTATTTTTCACCCTAAATCCTACACATTAGACCAGAACTGCCAGACATGCCATCCCAGGAATAGCTCAGCAACAGAAAGTCAAAATACAAATAAATTGTGCTTAATTAACATTTCTTGAAATAAATTAAATGCATTTTGACACAATATAATCATTTAGACAAACCATTTTTAGAGAGTTCTGCTAACCATGTCTGAACCAACAAAAAGCACTGAAGGCAATGAGCCAATGGGGGTGGCAATAAATAGTAGGACAGTGGTAATTTCAGCTAGAGCCTGAAGACAGGGCGGCGGTTGAAGGGGATGCCAGAAGCTGCAAGGTGAGTGGAATGCAGAAGGTGGATTATTATAACCCGGGAGCTGAAGCAGAGAGGGTAACAATAAGGAATCCATGTGACCGAATCAGAACGATGGGCTTACCTAGCCATGAATATTTCAGACAGCAGTGAGGTGTGTTATTACAGCACAGAGGCAGCAATCACAACATGGGGCAACACATGTGCCATCACAAGACAGCGCCAACACTAACACGCGCGCGCAATAGATTTTCTGTAACATTTTTCCATCATTCAGAATGAGCACATTTCAGATTGCTTCTTCAAGTTGAACCGCTGAATGAAAAATCTCTATCGGCAAACTAACAACAACATCTTCCGCTGACATTCTCCCTTAAATCAATACACCAGCTAATCAATAAGGAGGAAGAGGTTTGCACACGGACCTAGCTCTGCAAATGGAGGAGAGAGAAAAAAATCCATGCACAGCATTTTACTTCCGTTGGAACAGTTCCTCATGCCACAAAGACAGTTAAATAAACATTCTGTTTACATGGACTGGCTGCCCAGGGGTCTGCAAACTAGTACAGGAAAGCAGCTTCACTCACCAAGCTAACAATCTAGAGCCTCTGGCTACTCTCATATATTCCCCTCCATTATTTCACCAGCATGTGCCTCTCAAGTCACCATGACAAAACACTGTCTGGAGATGAAACTGTCAGAGAGCGCTCGGCTGGGGAGGAACGCTATACGATCGAGAGGAGCGATATGAAAGAGAGGGGAGCGCCAGGAGGGAGAGGAATGTTGATTTGGAGAACCCTCACAGACAGACAGACAGACAGATGGGTATTCGACATTAAGGACAGTTGCTTCCTAATGGTTCCTTCCAACATGGACACCTGAAGCAACAGGAAAGCCCAAAGCAGAGGACAACCAGCCTTATGCATTAAACATCATCCTTTAGTTATTCATTGGGAAGGACGCTCATTGACCTGTGCACAATCTGAGCACTATTAATATTCAGCAGAGAGCACCGGTTGAGCCAGTCCAACAATGAACTGTGCGAATTGTGTTCTGGTAATTTAAACAAGGGCTCACAAAGATGTGCCGTTTGGCGGACAGAGGTCATTCCTGCCCTGAACTTGCATCGATGTTTGAAACGTCTTGACGATAGCGCTTTAATTTGTGATCACATAGAGATTTTTACTTAAAGCAATCTGGAGCCCTTCTAGTTAAGGGCAGATATACTGAGCAGGTATAAGTAGCTACACCAAGGAGGGATTGTTTTGCAGGACTTGGTTCGTTTATTTGTTTACTTGTATTTCAGGTCTGACTGTTTGTCTGTTTGCAGAGAGACACAGAAACTGCTTGATGGAGTTTCATGAAGCTTGGAGGGAGGGTTTGGATTTACGATAGGAAAGAAGCCAACAAAATTTTGTTTGGACACAGCATAATTTTCAATTTTAACAATGGAAATGTATTTGTATGTTTGTTTGTTTTTGGCTAAATCAAAATAGCAATTACGCATAAACATAAAACTGGAGAGTGAGAAAAAAGTGTTTGAGAAAAAAACTATCAATATTTGATACATGAAATTATGTTACTGCCTTCAAAATAGCAATATATGATTTTATTTTTTACATTTGAATAAATTATATATAAACTACGCACATTTCCAATCAACTTATACACTCTCATCGTCTGACTGCAAGCCACAAATATTTTTAAAAGATGTCTGAAAAACATGGAAGTGTTAGTATTTTCTCTGTTTTCCATTTCTCGCCCTAAGGTTTTATAATGTTGTATATATATTTTATAGATGTTTTTTTCAGTTCCTGATAACTTTTCTTTTTTGCTTTGTTACTCTTATTTTACCTTATTATTCTTTTGTCTTAAAAGAAGTCAAATTAGTTAATTAGACCAGAATCTTTTTTAACATAATTTGACATACAAACACCGTACCAGGTGACATTAAAAAAAAAAGAAATTCAAGCTTATACTGATGCAGCAGTTATTTGTGTTCTCATGGGCGTTTTAGAAATAGTCACGTGTCTCTGGCAAATCCAAAATCAATATTTGACCCAGACAATATAAATATTTGCTGCAAATATTCTGCAAAATGATAGTGAGAATCCCACAAGTGTAACAGAACTGGGAAAAAGTTCATGCTGCTCACCTGTGTGCCCAGAAATACAATTCTACGGCTGATTCAGTTAGCTTGTGAATCCCGCTGGCAGGCATCGAGACCATCGTGTTGAGACTAGGGAGGCATCCTCAGAGGAAGCTACCGTCCTTTGCAAGCATGAATTGCACCTGTAAAATAGCCGAGCAGGTGTACATTCAAACTGTGTGGAGTGTTTCTCACAGAGCACATTTCCATACCTGCCAGAATGTAATTTTGGAGGAGCAGCAGGAATGCCTTCCACTTTATCCACAAATCACACTGGCCTTGTGTGTGGGCAGGTGTGTTGTGTCTGTGACAGGGTTGTCCGTGAGAAATTTCACCTTCTTTTCCCCTGTGAACATGAAACGTGCCACTCGTGTCCGAAAAGGAACTGGATCCAAATGTAAAAAAGATATTGAATTTTTACATTTGGGCAAGCAAATGTCAAGCAGAATGTGATCAGTCGCCAGGCCATGTTTTTGTAACTAATATTACCCCTCCAGTTTTCATTAAACAGGAGAATTTTTAACTATTTTCGAGATTAGAGTAATGGGCTGGAAGGCGAGGGGGTCATAAATGTCATCGTTTTCTCAATTGCTCTCATTTCAATAAACCTGACACTGAACTTGCACTGCAGGGGTCAGCTGGTGGAGTTAAAATAAAATCATTACCAAATCATGTTTTACATTAGCCTCTGCTTATTACCCCCCAAAGACACAGGAGGTCATCTCTCAGTCAGGTTCACTCGTATAAATATGAAACTTTTAGCGATGAGGCAGATAGAATTACCACCGAATTGCAAAAGAAACATTAAATGAACTGAGAGGAATATCTGTTTTGTTTTTTTGGTTTAACTTTTGCCACATTTACAAAAAGTGTAGCTATAATTCAGATATGGGATGAATTTTGAGTCAAATATTAATTTATTCGGTAAGCAAGCAGAGAAATGAAGGGAAGTCAAGCGATTTCGTATTGAATGTTTCCAAAGTTTTGGGACAAAGGTGTGAGCCTATGAGTCAACGGCAAGTGGGGCTATATTCATGCACAATAGTAGTTAGAGTTAAATGCCATCTCCTCTTAGCATTGCATGTTTAATTCCAATTCCATGTTTCAGAAAGTAGCACCTCAGTGTTAAGAGCAGCGTGCGTTCCACGGCTTGGCCCCGACTCTTGGCTGTTGCCAAGGGAGCAGCCGTGAACCTTCATGAATACTCCAGAGGAGATTGTGACTTCATCCTCCAGCACTGCCACCAGCTCGGGGCAAAGCGAGATGAAGCCAACGCCAATGGAATGCAGCAGCTCCTTCATATTTAGAACAATGATACAAAAACACAGAAAGATATTCAGAATAAATATCAGAATAAATCTGACAAAAAGAAACAACTATAAAACAAATCATAGAACTTAAAAAAAACATGTCCAAAAAGGAGTGAGAAGTGAAACATATACTCACACCCCTCTTACACTGTAATTGACAAAACGTACACGTGTATACACAGTATACAAACATGTAACTACACATCAGATACACCTTATTTGTTACTGCTATGACTTACTGTAGATCAAATAGACACACTATATGTTACATTATGAATAAATACACTACCTTATATACTGCAGCAATTCCAATCAATGCTGTGCTAATATGTTGTATATAGTATTATACTACAAAATAATAATACAAACAACAGCAATAGTAGATATATCTTTTACCACACTCTACTACCCTATTGTCCATTTCCAACCTCACTGTATTTAGTGAACATCATACATTTGTTTTAAATTGATTAATGCTTGGATATTGCTTCTGCTCCTCATCCATACCATTCCACAGTTTCACACCAGCCATTGATCTACAAAAACCTTTCACTGTGTACTTTCTATTTCTGTCATTAACACAAAATATTTTATTAAAGGAATTGTTTTATTAATCTAGAATAGAATCTGCAACAATGGTGATGACAGACGGATGATTAATGACTAATCACTGTCATTAGGTAGGACTGGATTCTCTCACATGTTAAATAAGCAAGTCTAATTAAGCATAATCTCTGTATACTTAAATACTTAATATTCTCTTTCAGTGCTTTTGATAGAGTTTAATGATAATCGGTCCTTATTACCTCTGATTATTCTGCAAACACATTCTGTATGAGCCAATCCTGCATTGCATCACACTCAATTTTGTTGTTCGGCAAAGTAATGTGAAAACAATGAGTGTCAACTGTACCGCAGAGCATTGCTGCTGGAACCAACGTAAGGGAATCTGATTTCCGTCGCGCATACAATGAGGCCCATCACTCATCGTCTGCCCTGCAGTTCTATAGGCTGCATTTTCACCTCGACAGCACATCGGGACTCCAGGGACACAATGGGTTGCACAGGAAGCGGAGGTCACTTGACCAAACGCAAGCCACAAAGGACCTATGGGAAGAAACCAGCAGCCATGCCTCATGGCTTAGAGACCATTTGTCATCCAGAACGCCTGATTTGTGGCAGTCAGTTTGAGATTTGTTGCGGTTGCTGGCCCTTCAGGGACAAGCTGGTGACAGGGCCTCCTACAAATACGCACCATAGCGCTCAAAAGCTGGACATCGCACGTAAGTCAGACGCATCAGGAACCTCTCATAAAATACAACAAAAGGAAGTAGTTCAAAATCCGTGTCACTACGACTGTATATGCAAATAAACAACCCGGATTACGCTACATGCCCCTTTTTTTTCATTTTTCTTTTCCAAATTTAAAAGAACTTGCTTCGTACTACAACAGCGACAGCCGAGTTCTTTGACAAGACACGTGTCCAGTGGTGATGTATTTCTCCGACAGTGATTTTGGCGCTCATTGTCTGCAACTTGAAACATTCCCATTAAGCCTACACAATGCGCCAACACACAAAAGGCTCTTTTCTTGTCTTCTGACAGACAAAAAGGTACTCTGTGAGAGAGACGCGCGCGAATGCGTCTGCAGCGATGATTCACTGGTTTCTGTACGCCAACTGCGCCTTTTCGGGTGCAATCAGATGGAATGTGGCACTTGTTGGAAGAGTGTCGTCTGATTCTACAATGAGTGGAGCATTTCTGGAAGAATAGAAATCAATTTCTAAATTATAGCTAAATGCATCGTACTGGAAGCAGGACGATATTCTCCCACATGCCAACTTTGAAGCTGCTCGTGGCTTCCATTTCATTTCTTTGGTATTTTAGATTTTAATTCTGACAGATTTATGGCTACAGCAGCCATAATTTTTTTTGCAGAGTGTTGTAAAACACCTACTCAAATTTCCTGCTAAATTTGCCAGCTGCCAGAAAATCGTGTTCCTATAATATGGTTGGATTAAAAGGCCATGTAATTCTGATTACCAGTTACTTTATATGTTGTATATTTTACATTATTAATCTGCATAATACAACCTTGATGTAATTAAATGATGCCGCTGTGGAAAGGTCAAATGTACACTCGCCACTGATGTAATGATGCGGGCGAAAGGACAGCGGAGCTATTAATAGCATGTCACAGCGACACTTCTCCAACAAGTACTCTGCGCGGCTTTGCGTTTCCCCTCTCATTTGTCCGTAGCTACCTGGACATCATGGTGATGCAGATTACACACTGAACCACCAGAGAGACCTTAAGCTGTATTTTTCTACGTAGGCTCCATCTGTCATTTCCTATTTTTAAAAAAAAGGCCACGAGCAATTTCCTCTTAAGTCCCCGTTACAAAAATAGCAGCAAGCGTTGCCACACAACCAGCGCTGCAGAACAGACACATATATATAGTAGTATATACCTGCCACATACATCAATGGAAGAGTTGTAAATTATTCATTCATAACAGTGCAGAGTTTAAGCCTCATTTGTCATGTCTTTGGAAAACCGGCTTTTTTCATGCCGATAAGGCTTAAATAGCAATAGTTGCCCTCTCACTGAAATGCTGCACCGTTTAGCCAGAAAACCTGCAGATAGTGGGACAGAAGCTCGAAATTATATGCCTCTGTGTGTGTTTAGCCCCAGCAGGAAGGAAGCGAAATAAATGCTCGTGTTGTACGGGGTCCATGCAGATTATACATTCTGTACATGGCTCGAGTGTACAGAGCACTTCTTGCTTGCCCTTCAATGCAGAGGATGAACATGCAGTATTATACATAAATGGATCAATGTGAACCTTTAATGATTCATCCATTTTGCGAAAGGAATCGGGAAGAGAAAAAAAAAGGCCTTCGGAGCTGATGTAACCTTTCTGAACAGCATCGCTTCAAGTACTTACACTGAATAATTCACTGTTTATTAGGCTGCCATTCGCCCAGACTTCAAGTCTCCCAGCAATGTTGCTCGGAAACACAATCGGGAAGGTGTTTGGTCAAGAGAACTGCGACATTGCTGCCATATTCTACTTTAGATTGTAGCATATTCTCCATGTCTGTCTTCAGGGCTTCTCAAAGCTTCAAGATTTAGAACATTTCTGTCCAAATGGGCAGATATCCTAAAAATATTTGGTAGTGCCGTGCAATTCATGCGTAATTCATGAGCGTTATTTCTCCCACATACGCTACATTGCCAGTTCCCTGGGTATGCTACAGAGCCAATATTTAAAAAAAATAAAAAAATTGTATTTATCTTTGATATATTCAGAGTAAGAACAGCTAAAGGGAAAAATATTTGGCTCACACGGTATATGCTTACTATCAACAACGAATAATGACCAAGAGGCATAAATGTATTATAAATGTGCAGTATGGCCACATTATCACTAATTTAGACTCAGACTATCCGCTACAATTGTGTTTTCATAGAGTAATGGTAGCCCACACTTTGCAGCAGAGCAATTGCAAATGTCAGTGGCTTGTCACTCAGACTCAGTCCCACATGGTCAGTGAGATGGAGTCTGCAAAAGGGAAAGACCAAATGACAGGACAGACATTACTATCCTGTCTGACTCGCTCAGCATCCGACTGTCAATCTCGGCATGTGTTTGAAGCCCTTCTTTACCACTTTATGCATTTTCAGATTTCTGTTCATTGCCTGATCATCTCCGTTTAATACCTTACGGCAGGATGCCGATTGGCTCTGCTCCTTGAATAACTGTTTAAGGTCTTAAATTTCGATGCATCTTAAATTGCTTTCAATAAATTCAGTGCCCTTAAATTGAGATTGAAAGGAAATGCAGGCTGCAGTTTCAGGGATTGGATGCGAGTTAATATCTTCTGACACAAAAAAGTTAAGTCTTTTAAATATGTAAATATCACAAATCCTAATGAAACTTTATTCATTGACTCACCCATTCGATTATAAAGGACAACCGGTACACCCTACAGTCCCCTATAATATGTTCTGATGTCTTCGGCTGACGATCTATCCATGCAGCCATTCCAATCCATCTTCAGCTATTTGGACTTGGACCAATTTGGACCCTAGTTTCACTCTTGCATTACGTTAAATAAATCCCACTTTGCATTGGAAAATATTTCCCTGGATTCCAACATTTTGCAACATCCTGAGGTTTGAATAAAGTCACTCCAAACATGTCAATGGCTCCCATCTGCTCGGTCAGTTATGCTTATAAATTCTGAAATTAGATGAATAACTAATTTCTGCTATCCATCAGTTTACAGCTCCTGAATTTAGCAGCAAAGACGACCAAGCTGTCAAATGTTGGCACAAAGACGAAAACATTTGATTTCTCAGTGCAGTGATTTGCCGAATGCAAAGACTGAGCTGTAGAATTTATTAGCAGTTTGTTTAAATTGCCATGATGTACGCTGCCGCACTTGCTGTCTAACTTTATTCAATTCCTTTAAAATAACTGACCTTTATATTCTCAAGAATGGATCACTTTTCATTTTCATGAAGAAAAGGTTTCCTCCAGAATAAGAATGCTAAATTTAATTAATGACATTCACTTCAGCGATCTTTGGGAGATGGAGTTTCTACTGTCGCTGGGAAGAAGAGACATGAGGGAGCTGGAATTTCAGGGATGATTAGAAATGGGCCAAATTGCAGGAGAGGTGGTGCAGAGGTTGCAATGCAATAATTGAGCAGCACCTTATGAGTGCAACAAAGAAGTCTGTGCTTAATTCTTGGCATAACATTTTCTCTCAATAAAACATACAGTGCAGTTCATTTAGTCACAGGAGGGGCAGCTGTGACTACAACTTCTAGATCAGCCTCCTACACAGATCGCTGCTACCCCCAGCCACCCATGACAACTCTCCCATCTGTTTGGCCACTGATTAATACGGATCATAGAGCTGAATTTTCACAATAGAGACGTAATAGCAAGAGGAGAGATCCAAGAGAATACAATAAATTAATTCTGTTGCAGTACAACTGCTTCATCGTGGACCATTTCAGCTTGAAAATGAAATAAAGCAAAAACTCTCACACAGCACTGGACGCCATCACTGGACAGTAGGGGGAAGAAAGGGAATGGACAAACAGGGGGGGGTTATAACAGGTGGCTAGATGTCATTCCTACCGAGTAATCGGGTTTGACGAGAAGCCACAAATCTCTGCACAATGCAATCACTACAAATCAACAGTCAAATGCACAAAACACATTAATAGCATGTTTTGTTGTTTTATTTTATGATGCAAAGAGAGGCGAGGGAAAATATGACTTGTGTTCATTTCAATGCAGAGTGTATTTGAGGCAGATTTGAACTCTGGTGAGTCTTTTCACTTTGATTTGTGAGATAACTTTACCTTTTCACATGCAGTGTACAGTGGAGAAAGAATGTCCCTAGAGAGTGCAACAGTGGAGAATGAAGGACAATGCCTTCCTGCCGATATGTTGGGTCGAAGGGGAAGTTGAGCACCTTTTAAATCCCCAATATGTTCTAGATTGGTGTGGAGCACATCCTCACCCCCAATATATGTATACACACACACACACACACACACACAAAGTCAGAGAGACAATGACTCTCCTCTGACAGGGATGCCGAGCACTGAATAGCTCTGAGCACAGCAGGAGGCATCGACCACATGAATACTGTTCAGTGGAGAAACTCAAATCCAATGGTGAAATATTTGATAGATACTACAGTCTTTCTTTTATCCCCTCTAGAGGCTTCACCTATTTGTTTTCAAGATTTAAACTGCACTTTGGCATATTGGGCACAAAGCACAGTACAATAAAGATTTCAGATTGCTGTGGGTCCTGAAACAAAATTTTTACAACACATGAAGGGGAAGTGTGTTTGATTGCTCTCCAGACAAAAAAAAAAAGACCAATGTAAAACGTAAACAACATTGAGCGCAACTCTGAGCCTTGGTACAAAGGGCAACGGCTGTGCAGTATTCATTAGAGTGGATATGATATGTGCAAACAAAGAGAGGAGCCCAGGCAGCACACAATGCTGCGTCTTTTCATCTCAGAATTGCAAATGAATGCAGCCTCCTCACCTGGTCCCTGCAGGCAGTGTCCCAGTTCCTCCAATCAGGGCTTCATTGACAGCAAGCATCCAGCAGTGAACCAGGCACGCTAATGGTTGCGGATGATGCCCGATAAACACATTCCCCCTCTAACTGCTCCCCCCCTACGTATTTTACTGCATGGCAGGATGGCCTCCAACCAAGGTCAAAATGTGAGGATGCTTGGCAAACAGAGCTGCATAAGCAAAAAAAAAAAAAAACTGGCACACAGTTTTACCGAGGAGTCCGCTGTGACTCATTTTGGATGCTCTCCATCTGCTTTGTAATTTTAAAAAAGGTGCATCCTCATCCATACCGATGCTAGATCTCGCTGGAGGAGATAAGAGTTTTACATGAATATATCAGGAAAACTATACAATTTCAGGTGAATTCAATGAATATGAAACAACAGGAAAACAGCAGACTCAGATGTTCTGCCCAAGTGACAAATGAATCAAGACTACTGGCATTCAGTGTTGTTGTATAGGCCAGCTCTCGCCGCGGAGGCACAGCATTAGACTGCCAGTGCCGCAAATATATGTGTCCAAGCCATTATGTTGAAATAACGGGGAGGGTGGCACGGTAAACACAGCCTTGCTTGGCTTTGTCGAGCTAATGACTTCCTGCTCCAGCGGCTTGCGAAACAGTGTTGGAGGCCAAAAATAAGTAAAATCAGGAGCAGAATTTAATCTGTCACTCAGTGGAAAGCCTTTAAGCAGGAAGATGCAGCCACCCGGAGGGTGCACACAAGTGAAGTGAAATTACAGCGAAAGCTCAGAGTGACGCATCAGAACAGGTTGTGTGTAGGAATGAGGATTACAGATTGGTTGGATAAATAGCGGATTCTTTAAAGCAAAACAAGCCAAGTGTGAATGTCAGCCAAGGTGGTGATTTAAAAGCACCAATCCCTTTGAAAGTAGGTAAGCTTCACCAGCGTAGAATAGAGATTTATGTTGGGAGGAAGACTATGCTTGCTCTCAGTTTCTGATCTTCCTGAATTTGCCCCCAAGCTTTGGTTTTCAGCACTGCCGCTGTGCTGTAGTCTGTTTGTATATATTAACAACCCGAAGGTTGCGAGCGGGCGCGAGAAACATTCAGTCTCAGAATTAATCATTCCGATGAATTGTTTCCTTTGTAGTCGGCCGAGAGAGCTGGAAGGATACAAAGAGCTGTTACTCTGGGGGTAACTGTGCTAAAATTAATCAAACACATCAATGACTTGTTTTGTTTCCTGCTTACTTCAAGGCTCCGATTCCCCAACCGCTGTGAATTTGAAACACTGTTGTATCCAAATGACACCTCTACGCACTGATTTTTGTAAATAAACACCTACCTTTATTTACTAAAAATAAATCCTTCAAAATCACAAATACATATGGTGATCTGTTCAATAAAGAAAATAGACAAACATTGATGAGAGACAGGAGGTGGTGTACAAACTTTTAACCTCCAACGCCAGCTACTCTGACAAGGACACGGCGACTGAGAATACAATATATAGGTTTCCAATTGAACAAGTCTATTCCAAATCATTGACATCAAAGTTTTCGATATTTCTCATTAATATTCATGTGTGAAGGAAAAAAAAACTCAGAAAATAAGACATGAAATGCAGATTAGCTTCCTGTGAGAGGATATGCAAATAGCAATACCAGACACTTGCTGCCTTTCTTTTGCGCAAGCAGACACTACACACTGCTCATATAGTGCAGCTGCTCCTGTATTCAAATATTTCTACACCATAAAAAAAGTTTCAAAAGGTCATCACCTAAAGATTCCATTTGAATTTTTTAATTCTGTATTTGGCTTGCCAAATACAGAATTAACCAGTTTGCCCGGACAGCAAAAAATAAACATGTAAAGGCAGTACATAAACAGGCTTTAAGCTTTAATTTTTTAGTATTTCTAGCAGTATGCTTAGAGGTAAAAGCCAATAGAGTAAGTAGTAAATGGAGTACCGCTAACAGTCTGACAACAAAAATACTTCTGAAAATGTGTAACTTGGGAATACAGCAGTATTAGGTGTACAGGTAGGGGACGATTCCATCAGACACGAATCTGTCATTGAAAAATTATTTTTAAGACCCACGTTTCGCACCAGTTCAATAAATCCAGAGTCTTTGGCACTTTAAAATGGGAGAACCCCGTTGTACTGGTCATTATTTTACCGCTTGTTTCAATATGGGCCAGCACTTCTGTCTTTTCAAGATAATCTCCACTGTGCACCTGGGAAAGTACATTTAAACTGGAGGGCTGACATTAAGCATAATTTTTCTTGAATACCCTTCTGCAGGATTCACCATCAGAATGAGATTTGTTCAGTCATATTGTATCCAGTGTTCGTGCATTTTCAAAAGAACTACACATGTCTGTCATAAGGTCTTAAAAGCTTGATAGAAAACTCATATATATGGAAAACACTGCATTCTGTTCAAGTAATATGACATTAGCAGACAAAGAATGATGGAGCATCAAAGAGCCAATGGAAGCATTTCAGCATCCACCGCACTAAATAAGAGTAAATATCAGAATATCAGAAATATGACAAAGCTTATCTTCATAAAATACTTCTTAAAAATAACTTAATGTTTGGTTATATATCTGATATAAAGGCTTTAATTCAACATTTTATATATATTTTTGTCTGTAAACCATATTTACATCTCCAGATCATCAATTTCTTAGTATTTTAGACACATCTTAATCTACTAGCTTGGCTTAAACAGTAACTTATTTCCTTTACTTATTTTCAACAATCATGAGCACCACTCACTGTAAATGATGAACATCTCATCCAGGGAAATGGGCCACATGTTAACTTGTAGAACGATAACTAATTGAAAATGGGTTAATTCCTCCATCTGTGCAAGTCCACATTAAAAGGAAGAGATAAGAACAGACTTAATAGTTGGTCAGACCTTTTTGGAGAAATGCAGCCAGAGAGAGCTTATCTAAATCCTCTTGGCAGTGCTATCTAAATAGTGACGGCAAGTGCAGAGGAGTACTTAAATCTCCCTGAAATGCAGATATTATAAATAATATTGCAGCAGGAAATTGTTTCAATAGTGCTCAACTTTACTATTCAGTATCGACAAAAACATTTTTTAGATGATATATTAAATACATTAATGTGTGAGTGTTGATGCAAGTGTCAAAATAAGTAAAATGTGATTAAATGTAAAGGTGTTCTTCGTGCGCCTCTTCTCCATCCTTGCCTCTGGATGCAGCTGGCCTGGAGAAGTTGTGGTAAAGTTGTGGAGAAACAATCACATCCATCCCTTTGTGTTTGCGGTTAGCGAAAGCACAAGGTGACCCGAGTTTGGGTTACGATGTGCTCTCTCTGTCAATGCGCCTTCACCGTCGCTCAGCCTCAGCTACTGCACACTGGAGTCTCTGTCCGTCTCATCCTCTTCATCAGATCTGCCAAGATCAGAGCGTCCGCGGCTTATGGGAGGGCTATGAGGGTCGAAGCAAATACAGATAGGCCATCATATCATTACTGGGTTACTTCTAGCAGAAATAAAACTGAAAGGTATTGGAGAGAAACAGTGCAAGTGTTGTGTGAAATATGACAAGGAAACCACATGCAATTTAAGTTGCAGGATTCTACTCTCCCCCAGGACGTATAAACAACAAATCCCCCGAGGTATGCACAGCATATGTCCACATCATTATGATGTTGGCTTCCTGGTTTTTATTTTTATTTAGTAAATAGAAAAAGACTATTAGAAATATCCTTGGTATATTGTCATTGAAACAGAGATTCTGTGCAGCCAGACATCAAATCTGCTGCACTTCAACAATAATCACCCCATAGCAAAATCACACAAATCTACTTGTGACACAAATGCATGCTTTCCATGCACAAGCATCGTAATTGTGGCACAACATTCACATTGGTAGATGGTCTGTACAGTTAGTATGATCAACGACAAGCAAGGGATTTCCGTTTAGCACCGATGACCCAAATACCTCATGACCCAGCCATTAAGGATTCTGTGTTCGTATTCTAACTTTGTTCTACCAACACCACTATGCTCATCAAAGCCAACTTCAACCCAGGGCTTTACTTCCTCAGACATAGAATAGCAATCGCTCAGTGAATTACCTGAATACCAACTTAATTCACGGCAGACATTTCAGGAAGACTTTAATGGACATTTAGAACAAGAAAAAAAAGTGAAACATGCCCTTGGAGCGTAGCGTACTGCCACTCTTCTATAACAACTGAAAATGCCTTCATGCATTTTACAATAACCAGCAAGCTATTACATATTTAATTTGAAGTAAGATATCTGAAGGTCATGATGGCTCCCATTTGGTGTTGGAAGTGCGCTAAATACTAAATATATCTAGAGACTTACTGATGATAGTATGATCTGTTGATTCAAAAAAAAAAAAATAGCCTCATATTTACAGTATAAAAACTTTGAAAACTGTCTCATCGTTAATAGCCTTGTTTTCCGAGTAGCATGAAATGGTCTATGGCAAAGCAAAAAAAACAAGTGCTATGAAACAAAATCAAATGATAGCATGAACCCTCTATAAGGGTGTTAGAGTGCTCACGAGAAACAAAACGCTCATTATCTAGCAACAACACATTGTTGATATAGCAATCTGCTCTGCTAGTACCAGCAGCAGTCCACTCTACCCGGCTTGAGTTAAACTGGAGAGACAAGCATGTTAAAGGATAATTGACAAAGAAACAGATAAAGCCTTAAGTTCGGCTGTCATGCATTTCTCTCAAAACACACATTAAGCAGAGATGCTCAAACTGTCAGTAAAATTACTCCTTAAACAGAAAGACTTTGGAAGCTTCAGATCTAATCTTAGTTTTATTTATGATGCAAAGTGTTCACGTCGAGTAACATCGGCAGTCGTGTCACTCCTCTCCAAGTTCTCCTCAGTTAAAATGTTATGGCATAATATTCTTTTTGCCTAATTGCCAGCATCTGTTTGAAGTGCACCCATAGCCAACCACCCTTTAATGCAACAGAACATTGCAAGGCATGCTTAGACTTGCAGATAGGCTATCCATCTTTGCAAAATGGTCAAAGGAAAGTAGCAATGCTTTGCTACACAAGCACGTCTGACGTGCTTGTGTATGAAAGCAGGCCGCTTCTGATGGGAATAATAAACGTTAAAGCGCCTCAAAATAAAGTCATCTTCAATGCTTTGCGGTGACGGATTACAGCATAATTCTCGGAAAAAAACAGATGTGGCATTTTATAAATCAAATTTAATTGATTTGAGAGAGGTATAACGGCAACATACTGCGGTAAAATGGTGATATTTTTAAAAGATGATAAATGCAGGCAGTAAAAAAGGAAAACCAATTGGCAGCATGAACTGTCCAATATGATTTTAGAAAAATACAGCCAGGGATTCCTTAGAATATAAATCAATGTTAGGTGTATTACAAAGATTAATCCGAGCCACACCCAACAAACTTATTAGTACATCCAGTGAAAGTTAGTCTCTGTATTTCCATTAGGTCAGGCTCCTTGGTTATCATCACACCAAGCATCACCTTCACCTGTTGGTATCAGTCACTGTCAGGTCTGTAGAGGTACTTCATCATCAGGTTATCCACCTTTTTCTGCTTCTTCTTCTTGCTAGATGGCCTTTGACCTGCAGAATCCTTCTCACCATCATCATCATCATCATCTGAGGGTCGTTTCGGGCCCTTCTTAATACTGCTAGAGCTGCGGTAGGAGATGGTTGAGTCAGAAGAAGAGGACTCAGTAGAGGAGGAGGAGGAGGAGGAGGAAGAATCCGACTCCTGGTGCTTCTTCTTCTTCTTAGATCTCTTCTTGGACCGCTTGCCTTTCCTTCCCCTTGAGCTCTTCCTGCTGTGATGACTGTCTGAAGAAGAGTCATCTGACAGAGAGACTTTACTTTTCTTATCTTTGCGACTGTGAGCGCTGCTGATACTCAGAGTGCTGGATGGTCGATTGCTGTAGTCCAGAGCAGAGCCTGACGCAGATCGAAGAAGGCTGGATGTGCTGCAGCCAAACCCCTCATCATCTCCCTTCTTCCTACTATCCTCACTTCCTGGCCCCTTCCCCTCATCCTCCTCTTCACCACTAGACTCATCGAGTTTGCTGCGTTTGAACTTAATGGGTTTGAAGCTCAGCACTTCATTGATTGCAGCCTCCAGGTCAGGGTCCAAGTAGTTGCGGTGGGTGACCGTCTTAATATCAGATGTATCTGTCAGATTGCCCTCCGAGGGTCGTGGCTGGACTGGGGTAGAAAAGCTGCGACTGAGGGAGCGAGGACTGTAAGATGAAGTTCTCCCTCCACTGAGAGCAATACTCTTGCCATCATCGTCTTCATCATCTACATGCAGACCATATTCACTGAGGCCACAGCTACGAGCAACAGACAAGCGCGAGCTGCTGCGTCTGTCGTCTTTCCAGGAAGTGCTGCGATGCAGTGATCGAGGGCTGGCATGGCTCACGCTGCTGATGGTTGACTTATTGTCGTCATCCATGTCCAACATGCTCCGTCTGGTGGACATCCTGCTGGGGGCAGCAGAGGATACCATGGATTCCTTATCGAATTCAGGACTGCTGCGAGAGGTCCAGCGAGACTCCAAACCTTTTCTAGCTCTGCTGGTGGCTTCGGAATAGGCCAAGGAGATGACAGAGCCTTTGTCGTCAAAGTCCTCCTGTTCCTGACCCTTCCTCCTGTCATCCTGAAGGTCTCCAGACTTAGACTTGGCTTTCCGAACCGAGGTGTGTTCTGGTGTGTCTGGCTGCTCTTTGAGAGTGCTGAACAGGGAGTTCTCATCACCTCTCCCCCCTATAGAGTCTTTCAGGTTGGAACGCTTCCTGTAGCTTAGGGTGCTCATGACTGACACTGATCTGTTCTGCTCAAGCTCTTTCCCATCTTTATTTCCATCAGCCATCTTCTCCTTACCTTCTTTACCCTCTTTGGGATCTGCATTTGCTGAATATCTAAATGATTATGAAGTAAATCATATACAACCAACAGAAAAAGAAAAACATCAGGAGCGAACATGAAGGAGTTCAATAAACCTCACGTTGGCACCTTGACACCAACACCTCCTGCTGTCATTTTCTATCCATCATTTTCATTTTGCCCTTGGGACCAATGGTGGGTCACGGGACATACACAATACCTGTGGCTATTACAATTATGTACAGTATACATTATAGAGATTCAAAGTGAGGCAGTCAACCAACGAGACGATCTATCTCACTGTGGCAGAGTCATCGTTTAGCAGGCGTGCCAACTGGCCACGGGCCACTTCAATAAATTTGACAGCAGCCACTTGTCCATTCCGCCTACTGTCATTAGACAGATTACAGGGGAAAGAGAGACGACACCTAATCACATGAAATACCAATCCCTCTAAGAAAATCTGCCACAGGTAATCCTGGACCTTTTCAAGGCGAGTGGTTTTATCACTAGATTATTATGGGCATGTACATGTTTATCCGTCATGAAGGAAAAGGATTTGAGGACTAACCTTGTGCTCTTCAGACTTCCCTCATCTGACAGGGTCTTGGTGGAGCCTTTGTTCTTTGAGAGCCAAGACTTCACTCCGTCCACACGGTCCTCGACCTCTGAATCGGTCTCTCCTTCATCCCCGCTTTGAAGACAAAAATCAGCCAGTTTGTCAAGAACATCAGATACTCTACTGCATCGCAGCCAAAGTTATTCATCATCAGTTCCACATCCAGAAGAGAAGGAAAAGTATTTCCATCATGTGGGACAATTCCTCTGGTTTTCAATATAAATAAACTTTTTTGGGGGAAAAAAGTATTAATGCATATTTGGCTTCATTACAGCTACTTTTATTAAATTAAACTGGATTTTGGGAGAATTCAAAGCATTTCAAACAAGAAATATAACTGAACAACTTGTTCTCAGAATATTTTAGCCTTTAGAATTACACAGGCAAAATACTGGTTTGTTTCCACACACAGAAGCTTGCCGTTAGTAAATGCAATCTTATTTTATCACACATGGGTCAGTAATGCAAACCAATCCAGACAATGGAGATGCTTTAAGAACGTGTGAACCAGACAGAGACAGTCAACAAACTGTTCCGCAGATGCTTGAAGTAAATGCAGAATGCAGGCAGAATGTAGATGAAGCTGTCGGAAGCATAATTCACTTAATTTTGCTGGTTCTGGGCTGCAAACATCTGTGTGGCATGTCACCTGCTCCCAGTGATTGTTATTGGTGTGAAGACATAAGATGGTCCCGAAACCCTACGCTTGACATAATCAATAAACAGGAACCCGTGGATCCCAAAGAAAAAAACTTGGCAGCTCCCTCCTGGATAAGGTCATGCTCCTCACTCATTTGAAATCCACGGTGATCTATCGGAATTATACATATCCGTGTCCCAGAGAGTTAATGAGGCAGGAAATAAGGAAGAGGAATGGGCTTTAAGTCCAAATTGTCATCATGGTTGGAATGTATTTTGGATACATTGTGTATTTTTCAATTTGTAGAGAAAGTCAAACTTCAGTGCTAAATAAGCCGACTCCTGTGTTGCATGTTGACTTAAAAGGAATTATCACATTTCAAAGAGACATTTTTAAAATAATACAAACGCATCCCTTCAGAAAACGTACATTTCATTTGATTGGTGCAGCTACGGAAAGCCCTGTCAGAAGAAATTACATTTCACATAAAACAGGTGGGGTTTTTTCTTCTTCAGAACAAGATGCTGCGTGACGCATAATGAAATAACAGCAGTGACCACGAAAGCTGTGATATTACAGCGCTGCAACTTACTCTTTCAGTTGATCTACAACAGCCTTTGAGTTTCATCTAAACTGTTATTTATAGTCTCACCTATCCATTAATCTGGAATATTTGCCTTGTTTATCACAGAGGTGCAGCTATTTTTCTTCTGGCGTCCGCAGACAGGTGACTATCATTTCAAATGAGAAACAGCAATGCAGGCAACAGATACTGATTCTTCGACAAGCTTATCTGACTGAGCCTTGGAACCGATATGTTTGCAAAATGCTTATGTAATATTCAAAGAGGTGTGAGATGACAGCCACTGAGATCTGTCATCCACCTCTATTACACACATCCATCTCTGTATGTGTCCCAGCGAACAGCTTACATCTTCCTTCACCATCAAGCTTTGTTGCTACGCATTTGCCCGAGGAACAAACGGCAGAAAAGTGGCGGTCTATGAGTTTTGCGGAGGGGTGATGACATGAATAAAGTGCCATCCTCTGGTGCTCACACTGAATGGCATTCAGGCTTTCTAAGAGCATTGACATGTTTAACTTTTCATCATTAACCTTACATCCAGGCTCTCTGGATGAAGGTAATCATGACCTCAGACAAACTAAATGACTTGATTTTATTATTTTCCACAGGAAAATCACCTAATTTCTGATTCTGAGAAGCGCCTCATGGGGCAGCAAAAGAAAAATTTAATTCCAAGTCCAGCTATTCCGCATTCTCCTTTTGTTTTACTCCCTCTCTTCTTCACCGCATCCTAAAAAAAATGCATCTGAGAAAAGCTCACAAAGATAAAAGGTTCATTAATACCAGAACGTTGAATCTACATGCTTCCCATTTGTCATTGCTGCGATCCTCTGCCTGTTTAACATATTACACAACAAAATACTGAAACCAGCCCTCGGTAAAAATAATCTCCCTGTCCCCTCACTAACATACACACTCACACATACAAATGTGAAATGGAAGGTGGCTTGCAATTCAGTGCCATGCAAATGGTGTTACAAACGATCTGTCCTTGGCCCCGAACGACTAGCTAACCAGTCCTGAGGCTCGTGGAGTCGAGCAAGCCCAAAGAATGGAGAAGTGAACAATAATAGCTTCTGACAATTGGCCAACACTTGCTGTAAATCTTTGTCACAAATACTTAAACTCAACATCAAATCCTGTATAGTTTGGTTTTATCGGTTTAGCCCTCGCATTACTAATATCGTATATTTATGGGATTCACGAATTATCTATTTGAGAGTCTAGGAAAGCCATTTAGGTTTTTTTATTAAAAACATGCACCGGTACACACTATACCTCTAGATGTGGAATAATGTCACACCAAGTTGATCATGCCATTTATTTCTCTAAAGTTGGACCTTACGTTACTCGGATGCTGCAGCTTCTACATAGACCTTCAAAACAATAATTTGACACAATGATGTCAAAAGAAGGGAAATGAGATTAAGTAAAAATAGAAAATCATTCGTTCGTCGAGTTGCACAAAAGGAAAAGCAGAGCACTGATACACAAAAAGCAACACGATCATGAGTGTGATTTCATTTCTCTCCGAAGAAGCAATCAGAGGTTAAATCTGCAAATTCTGACCAGGTATACCCGCTTCAATCTACAGCAGAGATTTCTTTCATACGCTCCGGTGAAGGTTTAAATTATTACAAGCCAAAATATTAGTTTCACTGCATCAAAAGGGGAAGAAAATGGAATTCAGTCAGTCAGAACATTATTTAACATTTAGAATCAATGACGTTTGTTGATAACGGTTAATGCTCCGCAACGCTTTGTAATGAGATTGGATTAACTTGCCTCAAAATTACCAGATGAGTTTGGAGTGAAAACATTTCATTAGTGCAGCGTCACTGTCCACTTGCTGAATGCGCAGCCGTTACACACAATCACAGCACGCAGCATGCATTTCAGTCACAAGCATTGGTGCACACGATTGTGTCATCCACACCTACCTCACCAAATTTGTTTGAAGGGTACAGTACCGATAAATTAAAAAAATATATATATATTTTCACTGGGGGCAAAATCCATCGTACATATTTTTTGATGTAATGTACTAATATACTTACTAGTAAATTCAATCAAGTTATTTTAACGCAAGATATTCACATGATAAATTTTGGAATCTACATGGCTCCGTCTTGGAATGATGAAGATCTATTGTGTAAAACCCAAACAAACTCAGTGAGCTATGGGATTTTTGCACGTGCTTTGAAAAAGACAGAGGAACAGATCAGTGCAGTTCATTGCAGGCACGACACACTCAAACCAAATGCACGATGAAGGCGTCTAGTCATGCAGCACATTTATAAAAAGGTGTCTGGGATAAAAAATACTCACAAAGACAATGTAACCACAGGTCTGAAACACGGTGCCGTTTTTAATTTGGGTCAAAAATTTCCTACGCAGTGAGACTGACTTAAAGGGGAATGCCATTTAGAGTTGTAGTCGATTTACCATTCAGGTTAGCGCTTCCTCTAGCATTCCGCACAGTATCCTGCATGCCATCAGGTATTTCAAACTGTTTGGTGTTGCTCTGAAAACAAGCTCTGAAATCCTCTAATGAGGCTAACTGTGTGCAGAAACTAAACACCAGGCTATCCTCGAGGCACAGCTTTTACCGGAGATGCATACCATCAACAGTTTTCCCCCCATTCTATTTAAAATCATACCTCACAGTGTTATTGTGAATAACACAAACACAAAGGATAAGTAGTACTGCACGACGATTGAAATAAAAATGGAAACAACAATAATGATGGAAACAAAGAATTCATTTTATGTTCTCACATTTTGTTCTTTCTTTTCTGGTATTTTGTCACCATGTCTTGCAAACTGCCAAAAGTGCGGAATGCACCGAAAGGAGAACAAGGAAGGAGAGAGAAACAGAAAAGGTGAGATACACAAAGGACTGTGTGAAAAGAGGACAAGATTAGAGATAAAGCAAATAAAGCATTTTAATAATATCCATTGTAAAGCAGTGACACGGTAAATCTACTCAAGTTGGTCGGCTTCCCAAACAGCGCTGGTGTGTGTTGTGCTTTCCTGTCTTTTTGGAGTTTGTGTTTACCTTAGTTGCATTGACGCGAGCCCAACCCTCAACCCCTCTGCAAAGAGGGAAGGCGGACGCAAAAATGAAAAACCAATTCCAAGACAAAAGATCAGAGGTGGTGAGGAGAATTAACTGAAGTAAGATGTATTTTGGAGAACAAAATATGACTTACAGTGTATAAAAAAATACTCTGAAGGGAGTTGTGTGAGATTTATAGAATGAAAATGTATCGGTTGCAGTCGGCCAAAAATAAAATGACCTGTTCTAATTTGACACGAGTTAACTTGTGTTTGTAATCAGGCTTCCAGCTACATTGCAGTGTCTGCTTTACAAACAGACACTCAATTGAAATAAAAGGCAAGTTGATCTTCATTTCTTGTTTAGAAAAGTAAAGCAATACCCTACCTGCTGATTAAGTCGTCATTATCATCACTCTCCATCTCGTCCTCTATGGCGGCCTGCAGGTCACCTATCCTCTTGAAAGCTAGTTTAAGGTCTACTTGTAAACTCTGATTCGCTGCCTCCAAGCTCTCAATGTCCATTTCCTGATGAATGGATCACAGCACAGAAGAAGCATGGTCACTTTCTCCGACAGCGACAGCAGGGAATCATTTTGGATCCCAACTTTTAAAGCCTCACCAATTCGTGTTTCTTGCGACTTGCTTCAGCCTCCTTCTTGGATAGCTCTCCTGTTTCTTCTTTCATGTCCCTTATCTGTCTCTGCATTCGCTTATTCTGGTCCTTCTCCCTGTTTTCTGCAGCAACACGTTGATTTCTTTCTTCTGTCATCTTTTCAAGGTTCTCCTTCAGACGACCTACCAGGCTCTTGGGAGAACAAAGGGCATGTATGGACATATGAAATGAAATAAACACTTATTATAAAATGGTGTTTACCATTCAGTGGGTTTTTTTTTTTAATTCTACACATTATGAAGACCGGGTATCAAAGGATCAAACTTATGTTTGTGTTCGACCAGCATTTCTTCGGATATACTGTGAATCTACTTAAAGACAGGATATGATAGGAGCATGGTGGCGTAGTGGGTAGTGCTGTCACCTCACAGCAAGAAGGTTCCGGGTATGATTCCTATCTGTGCAGTTTGTGCGTTCTCCCTCTGCATGAGTTTTCTCCAGATTACTCCCAAATCCCAAAATATGCAATTTAGGTGAATTGCTCACTCCATATTGTACGCAAGTGTGAGAGTGTGTGCGTGAGTGGTCATCTGTGGCCCCACGATGCACTGGCGACACATCCGGGGTGTCATCAACCGCGGCTGTAGACAAGATTTTCTCGACGACAAGAAAATGGATGGATAGGACAGGACAAGATAGGAAAAGAGGAATAGGATCCCTGTCCATGTCCAGTTTCTGTTCCATTTGTGATCCATTTGATTAGAGAATTACTTTAATCAAGACAAGATTAAATGCACACAGAATAGTGCCGGTAATCTCATGTGTGGCCATGAAGCAACTATTCACAACACGGTTTCACAACACGGATTGCAAAGTGTCAACAGCAAATGGTTCAACTCACATAAGGTTAGACGTTAAGTCTGTCTCAGTTATACATTCCATTGCAAGTACTAAATTAATCCAGATTAAGGAATCTGGATTGTAGGAGCAAACACATGACTCACGGATTTCATTCTTGCATTGATTAGAGGAAGATTTTTGCTCTGACAAAAATAGTCGTGATCACACACTCTTATAAATCACTTCCATGTGCCACTTGTAGCACAAAGATCATCTACTTTCATTAAATGTTGACATGTCCCCAGCCAAACCTGACACAATAAAGCTGCTATAAATTGAAGTTATAGTCAGTGAAGGCTGAATGCGTTGATCTGCATTTTAAGCCTTTTTCAGCAGCACGTCTGCACACACTATTAACTTGCTTTTATCTTCTAAACAGACATCATCCTCATGTGTTGTCAATTACTGAATCAACCTTGAAAGTATATAATAAAAAGACAAAAGGTACAAATACTTTTTCAATTGTGAATTCAATATACATTTATTCTCTGATGGAATAACAGCACCTCACAATTAAGGGGGAATGAGGGGACACCATGTCCTTGATTTATACAATATATACCTCTTAATAGAAAATGGAACTGTCAAATTTGCAATTACAGGTTCACAGAGCCCTTTTTTTATTTTAATAATCACAGAGGTTTATCTCACCTCCAAGCGTTTGATCTGCGTCCTCTCAAACTCCAGTTTGGTCTCGAGCTCACGGATCTTGGCCTCCTGACGGCACACAAGAGACTTTTCCACCATGGACTGTTCTTGGAATTCTAGCTGGCTCTGGAGCGAATGGACCTAGAGGACAGACGCACACATACATATGCCTAATTAGACACGGAAACATTCCCATTGTTGCCTCTTCTTTTATACTCTTACGTAAGAAATATGAAACCTAAGACGATGGTGACGTTATGAGTATTTGTTAAATTAACATTCACTTTTTCTACCCTTTTAGTGTAAATTGAAAGCATCGTGCAGCATCTAAATATTGTACATCCAGTCTGAATATCGAGGTCTAGTAAAGACTCCAGTATATCGTCAACAGAAGGGTTTGTGGTTCAGCTTGCGTAACAGATTAAGAGTTTTTTTCCACAGGCTTTTGGGAGGAAGCCGAGCAACATGCAAAGCATGTTTGTTTCATCTAAATCTTTTTCTCATGACTGATAAAAGGAAGAAAGATAAGTCACAACAAAACCGGACTAAGGGACAGCATGGCACTTAATGAGGGACTTTGTGTCTGAGACAAGGAGGATTTGGAGTCCTGCTTTGATATTACTAAAGAAGCTAGACTTCCCACCTACTGGGGATGAGATAAACACTTCAAGGTCAGATGCTTTTGATGGCTATCACAGCTTTCTGTGGCAGGTTTTAACAATGCCTTGCAGCCTTTTGTATCTTTAGTGCAGCCAAAATATATTTTTGATGGGCTTTGCTTTCATTGAGCGCACCACAGATACGGCAAGTGTAATGCTTAATTGCATAAGAATTAGGTTCTGCTGTATATTTAAAGTACTATAAAATGCAATGCAAACAAAACTAAAACAGTCACTAAGTTCAGCCATAACAGCTGAGGGGTAGAATCATTTTTCAAACAAATGCATTAACAAATTAAATGGGCCTCCATTAATGCATGACACACACAATACGATAGAGGTTATAGTCTCAAAACAAACAACGCTAAATCAGAAAAACACCGTAATTATTGAGGCCCCAACATGTGGCTAAATTAGTAGCATTAACCTTTATACCACATGAATACACATTTACTTCTAATCTGAAACATTTAGCTCATAACTCAAGTACACAACATCATGCAGAAAGTAAAGCATTTTGATGAGGACACTGTCTCTCCTAATATATTATTCAAATACAATGTGCTGTTGTCAACGTGCCAACACACCCATAGTGAAGATGTTATCATTTTGGCTCTTAATACACATTTACAGCACACAGTGACGGCTATTACCATTAAGAGTTGTTTTGTGATAAGTGATGGGCTTGCTGCAAAGATAAGTAGAGCAGTCTTGAAACATTTTGACAAGCTTCTGGTTCTAGATTTTAAGTACTGGCAAAATGTAAAAATATATATTTATAATTTTTCGGTCGTTACCTACTTTTTTCTGACAAATTTCTGAAATTTGAACATTTCTACATTAAGCTGGAGAAAACACAAGAATTTGGTATAATAGGTAAAACCATGGAAACAAGCTGCTGACCTCATGTGTATGACCTCTCTTTAAATAAAACTGCTTAGAGGCAAAAGAGCAATTTCTCCCTTTGACTCCAAGTCACTGCTGATTCCTGCTATTTAAATGGAAGTTGCATTATAAATCTAATAAGCTGCCCTAGGACCAAAAAATGTGTCAAAAGCTGAGATCTAATCAGAGAGAAATGTTCAGGCACATGCAATGTAGGTTCCGAGCAGGCAGCTGTGATGTGTTTTTCAATGTTTCCTTTAACCTTTTCTTGAATTTCTTGCTTCTCCTTTGTGGCCTCTTCCAGCTGGGCCTGCAGGTCACTGATCTGGCTCAGGTCCCTTGTAGACTAGTGAACAGACACCCAAACACACAAAAGAAATTAGAGTATAGAAAGTCAATGTATGCCTCAATTATCCTTAATTGTTAACATAACACACGTCAAATAATCCTCACAAAAGAGGTGATCTTTTCAACCCTATCTTTACTTTGTGTATTTGTTGACTTGTCAGGAGAATTACAGAGAAACTCCAGTCCAAATTTACATGAACCTTTTGGTTCCCAACGAAGAACCCATCTTGGAGGGGAGCAACATAACACTTAATGTCAAATAAGTAGGATGAGTTGTGGACTGGTCTCTACTCGACAGCGAAAGAGAGAGAGAGACATGGTGGCATTAACAAAAATAAAGAAGCCTATCTGGAAGATCAAGATGTTTTCTGGTTGTTCCACAATGGTTATGTTTTGAAGCATAAATAAACCCACCTACACGAGTGCACAACCCCGCAGAAAGGTGTCAAATCGCTGGATTTTGTGTTAATTCAGATGAAGTGCATGCCAAACATTTACATACGTGTAGCTTTTTATAAATCCATGGCACAGATGGCGCAGAGGAGTGAGGCAGACTGTGTTTGCTATGCAGCCTATTTGACCTCAGACCCTGCGCTCTGATACGAGTCTGGGCAACAAACCCACTACCCAAATGCAAATGCATAGAAAGGTCCCAAGAACAAAATAAGAAGAGAGGCAAAATCAGGGCTTCTACAGACAACAGAAAATACTTAATAATCGGAAAAACTTTTGAAAACACATCCACACATGTAGTGGGTAGTATTAGTACAGTTGTATATCATGAAAGAGTGAAATATCGCCCTCGGAATAGGTACGCACTCAGAGTGCACTACTAGTCTGTCATGTGATCTGCTGAACAGATTGCATCTCCCTGATTGCAGTCACATATCGTTTGGAGAAAGTCTCATCCAAACCTCAAAGCCACTCTACATCAACATACAGTAAATAACAGAATGTTAATTGCACTGTTGAAGACGGTACCCAACAGTGTTTTAAACAAATTACAGTACGCTTTGCAATCTGCGACTTGGTCCATTTCCATATTAGTGTACCCTTCAATACTGATAAGGATTTCCTTCACAGAGGTCTGAGAATGTTCAAGGCTTTCAGTCTCTTCACCAGAAGAGTTTGAATTACCTGCACAACTGCGGCTTTGTGTTTCTTCATCAGCTCATTCACGTCTTCCTGATCCTCCTCCATGCGTGACTGCATGTCATTCTTCTCCCTCTGCTGACGGCTGGCCTGCTCCTCCAACTGAAGCATTAAGAGACAGGGAAACACTCACTTTAGCCGAGCATGACAGGATTTATTCATGAGCTATTGAATATGATAAATGGTCATTAGCCGGCTGAGCAATAGCAGTCCTGGAATCTTATCTAATGCAAAAAAAAAAATCACAATCTGGATGAAGGTTCTGGGTGGAGGATGAGACCAATTGAAGATAATCAATTGGCTCATTTAGACAGGAAAAAGTGCAGTGCCAGTTCAGCATACTGGTGACGTCCTATTTCAGTTTATCCTCTCCCCTCAATATGCATTCTCGAATCTGAGACATTTATGAGACCTTCCCTTGCCATAAATGCAGCAATTAACTAGCAAAAAAAGTCACACGGCACTCAGTTTTCAATCCCAGGAGACGTAAACATCCTCCGTCTGCCAGTGAGATGCAGGCAGCTCTCTTGTGATACAGACATTAATGAGCTGATAGAAAAGAAAAAAAAGTATTCAACAAAGGACATTTTTTCATTATAGAAATATTTTGAAAAGACATATGCCAAAGGGCATTTATAGTTTTATTATCCCACTATGTCTGGATTATGTGTGAAATATACTTTCTTAAATAATTTCCATTGATTGACTGTTTACAATAAACATTTTCTTAAAAAACACTATTAATGTTTAATATTGTGCACCTAACTCCACTATTTTACGGTAGGTTATTCAATAAAACATTTACATATACTATGTGTGTGTACAGACAGACAGACAAGTAGATGTTTATACAACTCTTTGTTGCAAATAAACTTTGATGTTTTAACTTCTCAACAGCTTAAAGATGAAAAAACTCACCGACAATTTAGCTTTGACCACATCCTCCATTTGGATATGCAAGTCCTCTATTTCATTCTCCATGCCCTTTCTAGCCTTCACTGCTGCTGCACAAGTGAACTCTGACTCCTCCAGCTGTGAGAAACAGGAGGAAGGAAGAGAAACCGAAGAGGAGGCAAGAGTTAGTAGGTCAACATCAAGGACCTATCCGAGAGAACATCCCCCCCCTCTGATATAAGGAGGAAGGGGGATTTATCTTCTTCTGTAAAATTATTATATACTTAGTTTGGAAATAGTGGGGTGGGGGGGGGGTATCACAATTTCAAACCACCATCTTTTGGGACACAATGAAGCATTTAATGGATTAAAATACTTGATTTTTGAGCTGGGCGATCTCCCTCTTGCTGGGAGCATTACTCTTCAAGTGGTCCAGCATGACCTGTGCGTCAGCCAGAAGGACTTTTGTTCGTTTCAGGTCTTTCTTCAGCCTCTTTTCTGTCTCCACATCCCTCTGGCTCACCTGAAATGACAAGTGGTACTGTCGCAGATTGCCTTACACATACTGTATATTTCTATCCTCCTTAAAAACCTCTAGCACCTCTCAAAATGCAAAAATCAGTATATTCACAATCAGGGGAAACATCACAAAGTAAATCACACCCAGTTTACGGCACCGAAGGAACCAGAGGAAGAGTGATAGAAGTACCTGGTCCTGGTTGTTCAGCAGTTTGGACTCCAGCTCTCTTCTGTCACGCAATACTTTCTGCTTGTCATCATACTCCTCCTCCAGCTGCAACTCCATCTGTTTCAGCTGCAGGACACATGAGCAGCATGTCAAGATGCACCAACAGATGATGAGCGAGGGCCAATGTCAGACAGAACACAACATCAAGCAGGCTTAGACACGGCTGCTCTCACACGTCATAAACTCATCAATCCCCCTGAGCAGATCTGCTGGTCTAAACAAAGATATTACAAGATCAAATTTCAGCTTTTAATTTTTACACTAAATGTTGCAGATATTTTTTTTTCAAAATTGTGCTTGTTGTTTGTCATACATATTAATCCCATGTGATTTTCTTATAAATACAAATATTTTTTTATACAAATGGGATGCACTTTATTTTGTTATAAAATTTACATTTTCAAAATTAAAAATGTAATTAATAAACATAGTATTGGTTAAGTTTGCATAAATGCAAGTATGAGAATTAGCCTGAGAATGAGACGGCCTACCTTCTTACTGCAGGACCGCCTGATCTCATCCACCTCTTCATCCTTACTCTCAATTTCTTTGGAGTGGGTTTGCCGCCGCCTCTCCATCTCCATCTCAAGCCGCAGCTTAGCCTGAGAACATAATGTCAACACACACAAATAAAAAAAAACACACAAGTGCAAATCAAACAAGAGCCTTTCCTCCGTAATTAGATATCTAGCCTCTGTCGCAAATAAGAAACACAAGATGCTCATGCAAAATTTGTATATTGTAGGATGGAGTTACTTTTGAGTATGGTTTGATACAAGTAGCATTTATCAGTACATTCTCAAATGCCACATCTGCTCCAGTCTGTACCTGCTCCAACATCTGGATGCTTCCAGCCTGTTCGTCCAGCTCCTCCTCTTGGTCTTTCACCTTGGCCTCCAGGTCACGAAGCTGCTTCTTGACCTTAGCCAGCGAGGCTTCATCCTTAGACTCCTGGGAGGACAGATCTTGCAACTCAGCCTCCAGCTGCTCTACTCTCGTATTTACGGTGCACAAATCATTGTCCTTGTCCTGCAGGTGGAGACCAGGCCAGTTATGTGGAACAGATAGCAGGAAAAGAGGACATGCTGTCTTCAAGAGGACTTCCAAATCGCACAGCGTAAAGTAGCTTACCTGCAGCTGCTGGCGGAGGTTGAACATCTCACCAGTTAGTAAATCTTTCTCTCGAGCAAGCTTCTCCCTCTGGCTTCTCTCTCTTTGGACCTCAGCCTGAGACTGGTTCTGCTCCAGGTCATATCTGGACCGCATACACATGGATGCACACACATATACACAGCTAAGGAAAATGTTGACTGTTACCAATCTGTTCATTTCACTGGGTTGAATAGGTTCATATCGAGTGGAGTAGAAACAATGTGTGCTTATTCCAAAGGCTACAGTACATTTAGTAGATAAAATTAATGAATTGAGTCCTTTAGTGGATATAAACAAAATCTCTGGGTTTATGTGGAGTTGTGTCTGAGCGCAGTAAAATGTGGCGTTTCCTCGCTGCTGTTACTTTACAGCTGTTGAGTTTATGACGCGTTTCCCAACAACGAGTCCAACAATCATTCAGTCCCACTTCTATTTCAGCCTCCACTGTTTATCCTCTTCCATTAGCCATCAATTTACAATTGGGTTGTAATAATGTTTTCCTCAATTGTCTAGGGCAGGAACACTTCTGGTTAGTGAACTCAACAGCTCAGTGTTTCATGCTGTCAGCTCGCTGTAATTCCCCGTTTTCTTTCTGAAGCGCATCAGAAAATAATTTCACCCACAGAGCATCCTCAATTAGCCGCAAGGGAGAGATCACATTCTGCCACAACGATAGCTTCTCAAGTACTTAAAGTCTGAGTCATTTCCTCTGTTAATGCAATTCCACAGATTACAGAACATTTCAGTTCCTCTTCAAATGAAAGGAAACGTTAGCGTTCTGCCGAGTGGGTTAGAGAGTCTTCTCCTGGACAAAGAAACGGTATTTTCTGCAATGCAAGTGTAACGGACAGACAGATGGACGAACTGACCTCCTCTGTTTCTTCTCCAGATCATGGTTGCGGCTCTGTAGGCCCTCCAGGTGGAGTTTGGTGTCCTGCAGTTCCGCCGTCAGTTTCTGGCTCTTCTTCTTCAGCTGCTGCACAGATCGCTGCACATCCTCATTATCCGCCTGCAAATCAGCTAGCTGCAGCATGCACACAAAAAGACACACAAACTCAGGAAAATAAATACGCTAGGCCAATATATATATTGTTATCGGTAAGTTCATGCAACTAACTGGACTCAAGTGAGGTAAACGTGATCCTTTAATGTCATAAACTGTTCCTTGCCCTTCTCTCAAGATGTCTTTTTCCCTGCTGCTCCGTCTCCAGCTCGTCATCAAACTCCTGCAGGAGTTTCTTTTTGGCAAAGTCCATTTCCCGAATGGCTCGGTTGTATTTTATCCGCCACTCACCTCCTAGAGAAAAGGCGTGCAATTTAGAAAATGTCTGTGTGACATTTTGGCTTCTTCTGCCTTTAATCTGAAAAGGCTCAAAAGATCAGAAATGATGGATGCCGTGGATTATGGAGCACAATGTACTAGCTGTGACGGTTATCATATTCAAGAGCTGAAATAGTAAAATCTCTGCAGGAATAAAACTTATTTCATCAAATCCTGACCTTGCAAGGTCAAAAAACTCGACAGGTAACTACAAAGCCGTCTTTGTGCTTCAACTCTAATCTTGGATAAACCTTAGGTAAGAATTCAGAGCACACCACAATAGTAGTTAGAGAGGGACATGTCTAAGTGGCACTTTCCACAGTTCTTTGCCGACTCTAATTTTGGAGCTGTCAGAGGCTATCGGAAATATAACATCGGCCAAGCAGACATTCAGGTTCAGCTTCATTTCCAAGTCTTATCATTTTAGAGGTTGTCCATTCCTCCTTCACATAGCAACACCAGCTCCTCCATCAGTGTTAGTCATTAGCATATATATAGCATAATGACAACTTGCAGGGCCACCGGTTTGATCCCAAAGATTATTTCCTCATTCATCTAAGAATTTTGATATGCTCTGTAATGACTTTTCTGCTGAGGTGGGTTGAAAAAGAGGGGATAGGAAATTAGGGGGAGGGGGAAGCCTAAATATGGACAATATGCTTTTAGTGGGAGCTCTGTTACCCAGCAGGAGACCAATCAACAACAGGCATTAGCTGTATGCCTGGGAGGGGGGGGGGGGGGGACATTTTAATCCCCGGGAGGAAAATCGTAAGCTTTGAAAATATTCTTACTAGCAGCATCACGCAAAGAATTTCAACATCATGTCTCCTGCTGAAACGCTCGACAAAGCCGCTAATTCCCACAGCTGCAATTAGTCTAAGAGAGATTTCTCAACTTGTGGATTTAATGCTAGTGCGAGTCATTCAGTAAATTGGGCTTCTGACCTGAGCTGACATGCCCAGTAGAAAAGTGAAAGGAGGCTACTGTCAACATCACAAAGTCTAAATTGAATTAAGTAATAGAAAACACACATTGGCACAAGCTCCAACAGCCAAGATTGTGATTCCAAAGAGAAGGGGAAAACACTGCCAATAGTTGTTTCTCAAATGTTGGGTTTAGAATTACATAAATGGATGGAAGTAGATCGCCTGTGTCAGCACTAACCAGCATCATCACCGTCGTCCATCTCCCCATTGAGCTCTGAGGTTTTCATTAGCCGAGCTTCCATCACCTCCATCTCCTGTGATTCCAACTGCTTCTTTGTGGCATCAAACTTAGCCTGGATGCAGAGTCACACGGCATTAAAGAAGAGCTCGTCAGTCACAATCAAATCTCAAATATTTTTCATGGATGTGTTAAGTATATGTGCCTGTAGGTCTTTCATCTCCTTCTCCAAGCAAAGTCTCTCTGAAGTCTCAGTCTCCAGTAGCTGGGATGCTGACTCACTAGTGCCTCTCTCATCGGCCAGCTCTGCCAACAAGTCTGTGAGCTGGACACACACACACACACACACACATACACACAAGACGACGCATGCTTTCACTATGATCAAATTCTTATCTGAAATTAAAGTCTGACTCTGTCACCACTCCAACACAATGATCCCAGCGTGCGTTGTCACGTGGGAAGAGACCCACCCTGCTCTCCAATCGATCCGTGTTCAGTCTCAGCTCATTTCGCTCTTTCTCCACCCTCTCGAGCTTCAGCTTCTGCTGTTGTATCTCCTCCTAGATCACAGAATGTAGCTATATAAGGTTACGTGTATTTTTACAGCAAAAGTCTGATCTACTAGGAATTACAAATGAAAGAGGTTCCCTGCTGAGCAATGTCTGACTGATGGAGAGGTTTGCTCACGTCTTTACTTCGCATCTGCTCCTCCGTGAGCTGGACCTTAATGAGGGGCTGGACGGTGGTGAAGAGCTTCCACCATGGCCAGTCCTTCACGCCACGGTTCTTGTTGATGTTGTTCTGGATGCAACGAATCGCTAGATCCTGAACCTAAATGCACAAACAGTCATAGAAAGTCATGCAGGTGTTTTAATTGCTTTGTCAGTGTCAGCGTAGTATTAATGGAAGTAGATAAAAGTGTATCTGTAAAATATACACGTTTCTTAATTAAGTCAGTATAGATAATACTGGCTTTATAGCTGGAGTATGTCCATTGTTGAATAGGGACAGATGGTTTGAGTGCAGTGTTGGGCGGCTGTTGCTCAGTTGGTAGAGTGGGTAGTCCAGTGATCAGTAAATCAGTGGTTCGAATCCCAGCTCTGTCCTTGGGCAAGATACTGAACCCCAAATTGCTCCCAGTGGGTCTGGCAGCACCTTGTATGGCAGCAGTCGCCCACTGGAGTGTGAATGGGTGAATGTGGGGCCTAAAGCACTATACAAGTGCAGTCCATTTACCATTTAATGCACAGGTCTCCTATGGGGACAAGGAAACAATGGCAGAAAAATATTCATTACTCGGCAGAAGTGCTTTAACTGAACTCGGGTAGAACCTCATCCTCAGCACCGATGAGCAAAACATTTCAGTCTCCATTTTTGTATTATATTGTCTATGAATGGGCTAGCAGCCATGCCAAGACTTGCCAGCCTCCTCTGGAGAGTTTCTCCAGAGTGCATTCCAAGGCTGGAAGCTAATTTTTGATTAATTAAATCAAGCAAGTTGGCAGCTAATTCCAAGTCTAACACATTTTCCACGTCACTTATGCATGGGGCTCTCGAGCTGCGGCAGATTATGGGCAAGCCCAATCAGAGCGAGACAATACCCAGCATCAGGTACATTTCGCCCTAAAAGGTACTCGCTATGACAAATTAGGATTTGTCATGCAGTAAAAGCCTCAAAATGGAGCAGAATAGAACAAATTTGATTTAAAATGAACTGAAAACTAAAAATTTTGTTTAATTCATATTTTAAAAAAACAACAACTATAAACTGTGCAATGTGAATAGTTCTTTCATACTTCCATTCCACGGAGATGTGTGTGTATGGACACGCATGCAGGCATGTGTTTATACAGTCATTAACATCCTTGGCCACATGTTTGCTGGTCTCTGATGTGAAGATAAAAGTTAAATAATGAGATGTATTTACAGCAGTCATTTTCATATATTAGTTCCAAAAACGATTCACAAAATTTTTCTATCTGTCACTTTTTGAGACAGTGTTTGAAATGGACATGCAACTTGCAATATTTGAATGAAGGGTTATAAATTCAGTGATAATTGTTTTTCAGCAATATTTTTCCTATATTGCAGTACATAATGAAGCTGTCCATTTTGTCAAACGTCTTTAATAATGCTTCCAAAGAATGTCATTATCTCCCATCTGCCACCTCATGGCAAGTGATAACACAGCGACTCGATCACATATGGCCAAATCAGGAAACATAGTTCACTATAGGATTCTACAATAGAAAAGTAACCTATTAACTCTCTGTGTGCCAAAGTCGCAAAACTGCGATTACTATTACTATTTATTAGTATTAGGTTACTACTACTAATAGTTTTTAAAATGATATGTCCTTAAGGGCTACGCTATAAAAATAATATATACCTTAAACAAATGCAGAGCTCCTTCATTACTTTACAGTTGGAGGTAATGTTTCTTCAGTATGAAACTACACAAATACATGTTTCAAAAGGAAGCGCTACTGCAGAATCCTGTCTCGTGAGTAAGTATAACTTAAAATTCAGTGAGCACTGTTGAAGGGAGAAGGTTCAAATGAATAGGTGTAGCATTACAAGGTTAAAGCTACCTTTATGAATACCGCTTTATACTGATTTGAATGCAAATAACACACAAAAAAAAAAACCCAGCTTGTAGGGTACCGCAAGGACAATATTCCCAATGAGGTAAGTGCCTGCTGTGGCAAAATAACAGACTTTTAAGAGGTCACGTTGTCCCTTTGAGAAGACGAACAAAAGAGGGGAGGGGGGGGGGGGGGGGGGACACAAGAATTTGTGGATTTGCTCTTTAATGTCACATGGGCTCAGCACAGAGTCACAAGGGTAACCAGCCAGGAACTGCCACTCAAAGAAACTTTGAATGACTTTCCGTCACATTTCTGTCATATTCTCATACATCAGAAGCTCCACCTGAACTCACTCCTATGGTTCCACAAGCAAATTATCCTCTGCCATAGCTGCTGCTACTGAATACTTCAAGCCGTGCAAGAGGCATTGGAGCCAATCAATTTCCACAAAGGAATAAAAAGGTAACAGCAAGAGCACAATTTTACATGTTGTTATATTCACCCCGAGTTGCAACATAGCCTGCAAATCTTCGACATGGAGAGATAGAGCGATGTCCCGGGAGCTTGAGATGCTCCCGGGACATGCAGTAATCTGCCACAGCCTCACGACTGTCCAGTTTAATTATTGTAAGATAATTGAAGCAAGTGTGATACAAAAAAAAGAGATCCAACAGGAAAAATGCCTCGGAGATAATCATTCCAAGAGGTGACAGTATGATGAAATAAACATGTCATATTTGTCACAGAAGGACAAAGAAAACCTTTTTTTTACACACATCTATCTCTGCAGATAGAGCTAATAATGTTAAAAATATATTAATGGTTTTTTGTACACAATACCTTGTCAAATCTTTGTTTTGTTGGGGAAAAATTCTGATTATGCATGTGTGGAATTCTCCAAGGCCAAACGACTCCAAACTGCGTGACGCGTGTTTAGTCATGTCTCAGCCTGAGTGGCTTTTTTATCCAATGATCTTATCAGTGATCTGTCATCCTCTGATGTTATCAGAACTAACTTTAATCATATTATGGAAATGACTAGAGAGCCTGATTTAAGAATTCGGTCTCCAGTGTTTGGACTCACCTTAGATAACCAGCATATGCAATAGCTTCAGATTCAGCACAAAGGTAATAGTTGCGAAGGTGCATGTATATTTCCAAAAGAAAATATCGCAAACAGGTCTTTGAAATATATCTCAATTCGTCTTAATTGTGTAATTAAAATATTTGCTGTGAGCAACTTTTTAATTACCCTGGATTTAAGAATTCTGGGAGAATTAATTGATATTTGAGATAAGGTGGGGACAATCATGACAGCAATATGTCTTTTACACTATCTGATCTTCTAAGAGATTTTTCAGCATCTCTTATGACTTTCATAAATTCATTTGCACTTCAGCCAAACTGAATTAGAGACCCAAATGTCTCAGCCTTCTATTCCAGATGTATTTACAGGAGATTGGGAGCACATGGGGTAAAGGAAAAACTGGCGTCCTTGCTAATGGATTTTGTAATTGCATGGCCGCCTGGCAATTTTGGTTGGTTTTCTTTGGTTGTTGATTTGCTTCTAGTTCAAGCAGATTACGAGGCGTCAAGCTCCTTAGACTGCTTCACTGTGTGAATAAATGACCTTTGAACTTGAGAAAATAAACTGACCTCTCTCTCCGTGTCACATTTTGAAACAACATTTATTACTGACACTCTCATGGTTAAAACAGTGAATGCTCAGAGCACAGAAGTTCCCAAATATAAACAACTTACTGATTTTCCATTTAAGAAAAATAAAGAATTCATTGGTTTCACTGGTATGTGATGCCATGAAAACAAGGTAGTTACTCACTACCAGCATATCATACTGCAGTAGAGCGGCACTTTGTGACTGCTGGTTCATCACTGAAGCGACACATTCACTTATATAGTAATCACAGTGACGGGGAAGGGCCGTGCTGCTGCACACATCAAAAAAGTACTGTGTGAGGTCCAGAGAGATGGACTCATCACATACTGGGAGAAAAATTGAGGATGAGTGGAGCAGATGAGAGTTTGAGTCAGCAGCACGTCAAATGAAGCTGCATTTAAGGGGAGCCGTTGGGCAATGCAAAGAAAATGCACGCGTCATGATCAAACATCGCCCCGGAGCAGCTGATTGGATTACAGTACAGGAGGGCAATGGATTTAAGGAACATATTTCTAATTAGATGAAGATTTACAGCAGCCGTGCTTCCATCCACCCCAAGAGTAGATCAAACTAGCAATACAATTAGCTCTAAGCAAGGAACTCTCAACTCCTGGTGGTAAGAAAGCCTCTGAAGCTTTCAATCCCCATCTAATTGATTTAGAGAGAAAAAAAGCAGCTGAATGGCAAAAAAAGACCTTGGAATCCACTTTTTTCTCCACTCCAAATACAAAATTTGTTTTGCCTTGGAAATTTGTGCCTTCTAATGATTATCCTCATTCAAATGATGGCTTGGATGAAAAGTGTGATCGAGGGACAGTTTATTTTATATTAATGAATTTAGATGCATGCATCTTTGGCGTCCCGTCCTGCTCACCTTTCTCTTCTTGAAGGCTTGCCGGGCCAGGTAGCCTCGACAGGATGCTTGGAACAGAGTCAGATTCCGCTTGGTCTGCTCATCCCTCTGCTCCTCCAGCTTAGCCAAGGTGCCAGCTCTGAAGAACAACTGCAGCAGAACAAAAACACATGGCATTGGGACATTTTGTTTTCTCAGAACAAACGTATGATTCACCAGAGGACTAGCATAAATTTATTACAGTTAAAAACAAAAAACAAGCCTAGCATAATAATAATAAAAGTATAATTGGATGGATGGATGGACGGAAATAGAACAGCAAATACAGTAAGATCTACCCTTGGTGTTTCTCCTTATTGAACATAACTTCCTTCAACCTTAACTTTCAATATACCCATCTCAATCATCAATGTAGCCTCAGATGGCGCACAGGTAGTGCCTCCCTTGAGCCGGTCCCAAGCCCGGATAAATGCAGAGAGTTTTGGCAAGAATGGCAACCGGCGTAAAACTTTGCCAGAGTTAAGCATGCAAGCGATTATTAGATTGATTTGCTGTGGCGAACCATGAAGGGACAAGCCGAAAGTGGAAGAAGATACCCATCCCAATCACAATATATTTGAGATAACAGATTTTTATATTACTTAGTCAGGATTTGGCAAAAACAATATTATAACTTATGTCGATATTCATCAAATTCATTTGGAACTTTCAAATGTGTGATTGTCAGCGATTGTCTTTGTCGTCATGGCAATCTCTGATGACGTTATCTTTATGGGCTGGGCCACTGTCACTGGTTTTTGACACAAAGCACATTGCTGGGAAACCACGGGAATGCTTTGTGAATGATGACCTGTGTTTGTCCACTTTTGAGACCATTCCACTCTCTAAAGTGTGGAGCCATGAAAAGCTGCCTTCATTTCTTTTCGTGAGCCGCATGCAGCGCTCATACAGTTTCTGGGAGCGCAAGTTGCTCTGTTTTGTACATTACTGTATCTGTTTATTTTCTTCTTGGCTGATGGCCACTTTTCCAGATGATAGGATTAGACGTCGGTGTGCCAGGTATTGTTTACTGAAATAGCTTTACCGCGGTCATGGTGAAAAACAAAGAGGGCCATCAGCTGCGAGAATTTGCTCTAATGACCTGAAAAGAAAGAGGGAATTACTGTCACACAGTCGGGCAAGGGTAGGGACATGAGTCACGGGGAGCCGCTGGGTGACAGGCTGGAAGGGGGGGGGGGGGGGGGGGGGGTAAGGCTTGGCGTGCCTCCAAATAAGGATGGCGAACAAACCTCAAAGAGGGGCAGGTTTATTGAAGGGCACACTCCCCCAGACAACCGGTGTCTTTTAAAAAAATGCAAGGATTAGAGCTGCAGGAGGAGTGAACCTAACAGCACCATGCAGCAAAGGTTTATTTGTCTTAAGCTGTTCATTTGTTTGAGATGCGGGATCATTACTTACCCGACTCAGACCCATGTGGTAGATGCTTTTCTCCAAATCCAGGCACTCCAGCAGCTCCTCCACAGCCTGGGTTAAGGAACACAAGTACACAGCCGCACACACACACACACACACACACACAAATGTTAGTTTATCAGCTACCGAGTCCCGTGGGATCTTCAACTAGTTCCTCAACTCTTCAGTCTTCCGCAGTTCCATTCTGCTGCCATATTAAACTAATGGTGGAGGTTAGTTTCCCTGTCTTTTATCACATCCCCCCCCCCCCCACACGGATCTTGTTTGCCCCATCAGGAACTTCCCAACCACAATTTGTCCCCAATAATCCACCTGGTCCTAGATTATTCCTCATCACCTCCTGGTAGTTTTGGCCCTACGGCACCTTTAAACACACAACATCTCTACAAACGTAGATCCTGAGCCATCTTGAAGCATCTCCCTGTCCATCTAGCAGGCTGTGTACACTGTAGGCATATTTCTAGCCCTGTTCTCGCTACTTGAGCCTCCAGCATGAAAGAACACATCTAGATTACACCAGGAGAGATTTACAACGAGCACTGAGGGGCTTTTGTTTGCCAGTGTTTCCACAGAAACTCAGCCCCAGTGCACAGACACAGGGGAAAAGAGCTTTTCTCTTCCTTAACCCCATTCTTTCACTCTCTAGAAACAAACTTTGCATTCTTTTTATCTTTACTGTACTTCATCTGGTTCCTCTCTTGCAGAGGGCCAATTCACAGCACATCCTCACTTAGAGAAAACAACAAAACCTTTAAAACAAATATGAAAAACAACTTCTACTCAAGGTTTTTTCTGATTATTCCCTCGGCTAAAGAGATTATGTTTTTGTGCGTGTCTCCATGTCTGTCTGCAATTCGTTAGGGTGTCTGTAGCAGGATTATGCAAAACTAAAAATCTGATTTCTGCAAAACATTGTGAAAGGCAGGACAAAGGCCAGACTATCACCAATTTCACTGGATCCAGACAGTTCCATAAGGTTTTTTTTTTGGAAACTGGTTCAACAGTTCTTGAATAATAAGAAAAAATGCCAGAAATAATGTTGGAATGCTGAAGAAAATTGGGGGGAAATCTACCTTTTTATCCTTTATAAATGTAGAAGTTAATGCGCTATTCAGTGGCGTGAACAGTCACACCAGTGAAAACATGTCCCTATTGGAGGAATTTAGGTAGTTGAGAGTAAAAAAAAAAATAAAAAAAGGATGTTAAAGGATCTTCTTCTATTTACGGACGATGACTTGAACCAACTGTACGGTCTAAGGCAACAGGGAAAATCCTTGGGAGCCAGTTCCCAAAGTCCACATTAAAAAAGATGACAAGAAAATGTAGTTGAATTTATTTTACAGTACTTTCCAAACCACAATAATGCACTGCCTGTTTAACAGGGATGACACTGATAAGGTTAAGTTGATTAGATCATTACAATGGCTCTGATGAATGAGGGTTTATTTCTCTGTCAGTCTGCTGCTGACGAATCAGGGCCAGATGTAATGAAGCCGCCTCCTCACAACATTAATCTTGGCTGTTGCTCGGACGCAAGGGGAGCTGAGCATTTTCCTCCTCTCTCGCTGATTGACTTACTCTCTTCTCGTCCTTCACAATGTAATTCCTCCCATGCTTCTTTGTGAGGTGCGGCGCCAGAACATCAAAGCGTCTGCGAAACTCTGAGAACACCATGTGATCCGGGTAACCTGTGAAGGTCAGTATTGAATAACAACATTATATTCTGAAAGTGTTCGAAGAGTCTCATCAGTATTTGGGGAGGAATCTCAAGAACCTGGTTAGATTTATTTTTTTAAATACAATTGGGCAAGGGCGTCTTGGCCTCTGTGCCTGTCCTTGTGTGATTTATGCAGCTGGCTCACCTTGCCTGTAAATCCGAAGAGCATCAAGCAGCTTGGAGCCACGCAGCTGAGCACGGAGCAAGGCTACATCCAGCTGCATTAAGTTGGGATCTCCAGATTCCCCTTGAGTATCGCATTCCCCTGCTTTGAACAAGGATCCACTAAGAGCCTTGAGGGCATCTGCCTTAGGCAATACGCAGTGAACAAAGTGAATTCTGGACCTCCGCACCATATCAAGGAGAGCATCCTGGCAAAAAAAAAAAAAAGTGCTCTGATGAGGAACAGATCATTCCAATGCAGTTAATTATTATTTGTACGCAATCAGAAGTTTGAAACATCTAAAACCTATCCATGCACAATTTACCAAGATAATTCGGCATAGTGCACATGCAGGCTAAATCTCCAATCTCTGTAATCAGCATGACTATTTGACAATACAGAATATACATAAACAAATACACAGCATATCAAGTGTAACTAGAGCCACCGACTGCTGCTCAGGATCTTTACTATGACTATAGGCATAGACAGTGTTAATAACCCTACAGCTAGCCATAATAAATTGTGCCTGGACTTCAAGCTCAAGCAACCAGGGACATCAGCCCCCTCAGTGATGGCTGATCACCAGACTTGGACTGGAAACAGGCCCCGAGTCCAGCAGAGCCTTGCGTCACATCTCGGAATATGAAGGGAAAGTAGGGATTTATAGCAACTGGGACAGTAACTGTAACTCTGAGGATGAGAAGACCACGCCACCGGGGACTTGGTGGAGGTTAAACTGCGGAGCAGTGAGATAATATTTTCACTACTAATTGAGTAAATTATGATTTATTTCTATGAAATAAATTAATATGAAACAGGAAACAATGAATGAAGAATGTGGAGACTGGGACAGTGATTTTTAGAGTGCCTGGGAAGACAGGCCAACAAACACCTACAAGCAAAGGTTGACTGAGTGAGCATATGCATCCCCTTCTCTTACCACTTGAAGCTTTATCTGGATGCACAAGGACTTCTTCTTGATTGCAGCAACCCCTGTGGTGAAGGTCTTCCTCATGCTAGTTGCCCGTCGTAATGACAACTGGGAAACACCTTCAAGGCCCGCAATGGAGCCTGACAAAACAGTGGCTCCGCCTGATCGACTCGTGAACAATGCACTGATGATCTTTCTGCAAGAAACAAACTACCTCACGCAAAGTTTCGCAAAAATCTTCTAAAGCAATACTTCTTGTGACAGCCCCCATAGGACAGACTCTTCCCATCTGACGCTTACTTCTGGGACTCCCGCAGGAGGTTTGCAGCATTGCTGCAGGCAGGATTCTGTTTGGCATAGTTCAGCCACCCACAGGCATCGTACTCCACCCAGTCGGTGCCATGACCGTGACCCAGCAGGAAATGATTGTCTTTTTCACTCTTCAAGAGGAAACTGTGACCTGGTGTAAATGAAGGAGACGGTGTGAGATCCCGTTCAATAATAGTGACAATAAAGGATGATGAGTGAAGTGCTTTAATCCATGGTACCTTACAATCATAAGTAATGCAGCCATCTGACGGGGGGCCTAAAATTGAAAACAAGCCGTCCTACTTGCCTTTACTTTCGCCTTCAGCAGGTCCATAGTAGCTAAAGAGACGTCCCAACAGGGTTTCCTCTGATCCCCCTGGCTGGAGCGCCTCCTCCTCCATGAGCCACAGCAGGCCCCTCGCCTCATCCGTTCCTCCTGTCCTTACCTGTCAAATTAATGTGCATTGGCGTTCTGCTTTCCATGCTAGCCTCAATTGATCTCATGCGACAATCAGAACTGTTGTTCCTCCACCTTTTGTTGATGCTTATACTAAAACTACTCATTGCTATTTTAAAATTATATTCCATTAAATATCAGAGAGAGTAATGTACTGTATGGTTTCCCACCATACAGTTGTGACAGGCCTCATATTAACACAAGCATCAGAAACGAAAGTTTCAAAAGCATTTGGAGCCTCCAGCAGTTGCTGCGATAATGGCATCATCAGTTAAGCTATTCGCTCTAATTGAAAAGGAAACAAAACAGAATTCATGAATACGCATCATGAATATCCCCCACTACATATGAGTGGTGGGGAATAAGGGATTAAAAAGTAATACAATTAGTATTACGATTAGTGTGAACACAGAAGAGAAAGTAAAACCCTCTCCAGCATTAATAAGGTTTTTGTTGTGTCTGTGTTCTCGAACAGGTAAACGTGACTTCTCTTCTTCCATTAGAAATGAAAAGCACGCTCTATTTACCGCGCAAAGTTGAAGAGAAACTACAGCTATGTGGATTAGAATGAGCTCTACGACGAGGCATGGTTAGGATGACAAACACCCGAATCCACCCGGCTTAAAACCAAAAAGTTATGCTTGAGACATCTTTATCAGTGATGCACACAACACTCACTTCAAACACAATCAGTTCAACAGGGGGGCATGTGACAACTAGGTCTACCAAGGTGATTACAGAAATCAGAGTTTCAACAAGAGGAAAGAATTATCTGCGAGTCAAATGCACGTTTTATGAAAAGCAGCAGATCTTTAGCGGACTTCTACAACAAGAACCTGTGGGGGGGTTTTTTTGTTAGTGCAATGAACTCCAGTTCACTGCTTATGATGACATTCCCATTAGAGTGCAGACCTGTTAAAAAGTGAGGAAATCAAACCAAACACACTGGAATTATACCAATGTGATCTATGACTTCCTAAACTCTGCCATTTCCGTTTCCATGATACACATCACAAGCTGCAAAGGCCAAACATTGATTTTCCTTCTCAAAGTCAATGTTGTAACCTTTCTTTTCCTGCTCCCACCCTCTCTTTCGATTCGCTGCCAAACACCTTTCTATTTAAGAAAGTAAATCTTTGGATGGTAAACAATGAGATCCATTGTTGAGCCTAGATACTGTATTAACATTTTAAAATATGACATTGAAAAGGGTCTCATTGTTAACAGCAACATTATTATGTTGGTATTAGCAACACAAGAATTATGACATCTGAGTTAATAAAAACAACAGACACGGTAAAACACTGAACTTACCAGCGCTTGATTGGAGGTTTGGTCTACCACGGAAACAGACAGCGATGCGCTGGGTGCCGTGTCATCTATAGCGAGCTCTATGTTCTCCTGAGGGGAAGATAAAGACTTGTAATGACTTACGATGATGCAAAACAACAGGACATCTAAATATTATACACAAGATGCAAATGTGATGCTTCTGTCTCATGATGTTTTTTTAAAAAAGCCTAATTTCATACTACATTGCAATATTGATTTAGCTCATTAAACATTTGTTTTTGGAGCCCTTTTTTTTTGGTATTGGGCTTTCCCCAGATGAAACAGGAGAAGTCAGTACTGTTCGCGCTGCACATACAGATGTCACTCATCCAAGTAATTCAAACTCCTTGTTCCCTTTAAGGGTGTGTTTATCTCATGGATAATGGAGTCAACAAATGGACAACAAATCTATTACAATAACAAGACCGTTTGGCATTTAGACTGTTTTTGCTATAGGTAAATGGAAGCGCAAAGAAATTCAATACTGTTGCAGATAATGGGATTTCTGGAAATAAGTACATTAAATTGCCTTCCCTAGAGCAAAACAGCAAACCTGCTGGATGCCAAAACAGGCATCCAGCAGGTCACGGTGACAAAGTGCAGGCTGCATGGAGGATGTGGGTGTGCTAATAGTGTGGCTGACTGTTTATTTAAGAGTAGCTAAATTATGAGTCAGTGTATAGAGGAAATGTGAAAAATATCCAGCATTTCAGCGCCAACAGCATTTAATTCATGAATAGAAAGTATGCCTGCTGTGTGTATCACAGTTTAACCTGTCTCTCACTGCTATTGTTGGCAGTGTGTGTCATTTAAAATGAGTTTGACCTGCTTTTCAATGACCGTTTCACTACTTCTTATATTGTGAAGATGGACCGATGAATGATACGCGCCACAGGGACTAATGCAAAACATAATTTTTGCTTTCAATTCAATTCCTTTCCTCCCTGGCAGCAGATGCAAGCGGAAAGAGGAGCAGTAATCCCGGGATCCTTGTTCGGAGTATTAAAAATTGCTATTATTGAGATGTTCCTGTTCAACTTTAATGTGCAGTCAGCCAAGTCTTAAATAAAACTTCTGAAATTAGAGTTCGGGGCTGCAGCAATGGGTGGATTTATTTATTTCTAGCAAGAAACCAGAATGTAATATTTATCTTTAAACGTCTCATACTGTCCAGTTGTTGTGGTCTGGTATAACTAGATGGAAATTACTGGAGAACAGAAGAACGCTAGTTCATTAATCAGTCAGCAACACCACCGCTGTGCAGCTGGGCATGTCTCCCATAGGCAGTTGTGAGTGACTTTTCTTTCATCTCAGCAGAGGAGGCAAAGACTGGCATCACTAATGAAGGGGTCTAAACACATGAACTCGGCTTGTCATGGCTTGTGACAGGTGGGTGTGATAGTTTATCTCGTGTGTACACATTCTCTATTGGAGTTGATATATCTGAGTGAAAGCGGCAGACAAAGAGAGAGAGATAGGACAAGGGGGGGTCGGGTGGGAGAAGAAAGACAACGAGAATGAAGCTATTTGTATGCGTGGTGCATCCAATTCCACGTCCTTACCTCTTTGTATCTCTCCAGCTCTTGAACGACGGTCCGCTGATAGAAGAGGGCATGCAGGCGTTCTTGGGTGTAGTTGTGGCATAGGTCTTCAAAGGACGCGCTCCACTCGCGCTTAGCCAGCCGGGGGTTTTGGAAGCCTGGTGTGTCCACAATGAGCAGAGTGCACAAGGAATGTTGGCTGGATTTCAAAGCCCTGAAGCAAACAGGGCAAACGCACACACACACAAACATTAGCGGCGTGATAATTAAGGCAGTATTTTATTGATTGCATTCAGCGCGTACAACTCTTTGCTTTACCCTTAGCTCTCTGCACCACATCCCTAACTTTAACCCTCATTATACTTAATCCTACAGTTTACAAACTAAACTCAAGCCGAAAATCTTAAACGGCTTCTAAGATTTTCAAGCCACACTCTCCCAACATTGTGGTAACCTAGAAATTTATTTGATATGGTTTTTGGTTGTCAAATATGTTAGGCTGAATTTTAGCTACTCGTTATATGATGCAGGGTGCATCCGCATGTTTCCAGTGCACACATGTGCAGCCAAGAAGATGTCATGTCCAGTTTCAGAAAGTAAAACTTTAGTAAGGCAATGGATGAGAAATACTTACCGGTTTATGAGAGAAATGAGGAGAGTGAAGACTTCAGAGTAAAGCCCAGACGCCATGGCCTCTAAACACTCTGCGGCTGTAGCCTTGGCTCCTGTTGTGAGAAGCAACCAGACGCAGAATAAATCAGAACCAGCAAGTTTACAACAATATCCCCATCAACAAACAATAATGTGAAAGCAACAGTAGAAATATAGACACAATGTTTTGTCTCCTGAAGGATGTAGAATAGCATCATAAAAGTGGATATTGCTCCCAAAGACATGAACTGCTAAACAAAAGTCACAGTAGAACAGTTCCATTTAGACTTAAGTGGGGCCGAATTGGACAGATCAAAAAGTGTACACTCATGTCTGTATTGAGCGGCAATGCCCACCTGTCAAGCTCTCCTAATTCACTGAATATACACAGAAAATAAAGTGGTTTTATTGCGTCTGAGGGATATGTTCACACATGCATGCATATGACTATGTGAGAGGGGGAGATACAGGGAATGTGGAACGGAACGGTATTCTGTTCCTCCCCTCTGTGACAGACTTCAAAATGTCATCATCTTTCCCTTCAAAGTGACTTGTAATCTTGATGAAAGTCAGAAGACCCGCACATGTGTGAAAAATCAATGTGAGGCAATCATCATCTCAAGGACAATGAATGAAGATGAGAGAGAAGATTGCTTGTCCTGACATAGCGTGGATACATAGCATCAATAGCCGCATTTATTAAAGAGTTACGTTTCTTTCTTCACAGGATGCAGTTTTCCTCAGTTGCATTTATTTACATGTCATGTGGGTATGGAAACAGAGGCGAGAATGGGAAGGAGCAGGGTGTGATGGTTTGGAGGGAGGGGGGGCAAATGTGTCTGTGGCGTACCTGCATCTGCTGCGCCATTTTCCTCAGAAGCCTGGCGAATGAAGCTGGCTCTGGGCAGGGTGCCCTTGGCTTGGTGTTTGAAGATGGAGGCGGAGAGCTCCTCCAAGGTGCAACCCAGCAGGTAGGCTGCTTTCTGAGCCCACTCGTGACGTGCAAATTGTTTCCTGCCAGCTGAGACACATGCATGAAAACTTCCATTAAACCTCCTGCCAGCTTTCCCAGGCACACGGGTAGCCCGGTAGCTTTGTGACAGCCCTGTCTGACAGGGCAGGCTTATGTCTGGTCAAGCTGACACTGACACAGCTGTTGTAAGGATGCAATTAAACCTCCTCAAAAAGCAGTGAAGATTCTACTCAAACAAAGCCTGTGAGGACAAAGTAATAATTGCTCACTTTACTTTCTGGAGAATGAAAGCAACACTTCTAATTAGAGTACAGAACAAATTTTAGAGATGGAAAAACAGTTTTGGAAACCTCTTTCTCTTTAATCTAGTCCCCGAGTGGCGGATAAATGCATATATGAGTGGAAACATCAGTGGCATCCTCTCAGATTGAAGACAGAATCCGGGGAGATTTCACACAGGGTCGTGGGTTTATCTGTTTCATCACCGCTGCAGGCACCCTGCATATTTTTCTTGCCGATAGGCAGAAGGCAAAGAATTAGATTTAAATATTTGCTTTGATAGTCCCTTCTCTAATTATTTAAATTCTTTCCAAACATCATAAATAGGACATTGGGTTTTCCCATCTTTCTGCTAAATCAAACATCAAGGAGCATATGAGTCTTAAAAATAAAATAACTACATATGGACACTAGATGTTCTTAAAAAGCATCCAGAGCATCATTTATTGTTAGAGCTACTGTTAGATATAAGTGTTGACATGACAGTATGTCGTGAAAAGCAAGTTTATTTTATTAGTACTGTACTCTTTAATTTGTTTAGAGATCAGTGCTGCCCTCTTGTGTTACACCGTGGAACTACACTACACTGTATGTAAAACGTGATGGCAGCATGAGCTATGAAAAGCAGATCTAGCAGGAGATGTTTCTGGCAAGGAGGCTCAAAAGTTAGTTATTTTTTAATTTGTTAATATGGAAATAGAGCACATGCATCACCGAGTTGTGAGGATTACAGCTCCCTTGGATAATAGGTAGTGACTGAAACCATTTCAGCTAAAAGGGGGAATTTCTACTCATTTCATCATGAACTATAAGGTGATGATATTCATTTACATCTTGGTCGCTGGTTTGCACGTCATCATAACTGAGATTATCCACGAGAGTATGTAGTGCAGGTGTGACAGGAAAAATAAATTGGTGAGAAATCCTACCCTTGGTAGCGCCTGCAGCACCGAGATGGTAGATGGCCCCAAGGACAAGCCAGAAGGCCCTCTGCTCATCAACACCGATGCCAAGAACCTTCATGGCTGCTTGCAACTTGGCAAACTGCTGGGAAGCCCGCTGCTTATCCTCTGCCTGACAGATAGCACATATATCCAAATTTATTTTCCTTACACCAGGCCAACACTTCTGTGCAGAACACCCGTGTGTTCTCTAAAATCACACAACGGGGTGTTGTTACCCCACTGCTGTTTTGTTCATTGCAGACAAGCAAAGGGCGGTGAAGAGTCCTCTCTGTGGACTTATTGCACAGTCTCTGTCTAAAGTGATCTCGTATTCGGTCTGTTTGAAAACGCGATTTCATTGTGTGTTGCGGACAGATAATGATTAATAAAAAAAAGCATTTCGTTTGGTGCATGTTGGGTAGAAATATGGCGGTAAAACATGGTGGGCTCAGTAGAAGAGGTCCTTTTCCCCACGACTGGTATAAAACGCTCAATCTGAGGTAATGAAAACATCCTATAAGAATGTTTACCTTAGTCTGAGGCATGATCTTGAATGCACTGTTTTCAGCAAAGTGGTTGAGGTGCAGCTCAGTCCTGATGAAGAAATGGGAACACAGAACAGATCAACTTCGCTGATGTCTCCTAATGCCTACAGAATAAATATGGCATATTAGCATTAATTCAAACCTGAGAGAACCGTCTAGTCCAGCCATCAGGTAGTAAAACACATTAAAAGTGAACTCTCCTTCCGGTCTCCTTGTCACCCTCATCTTCTCCAGAAGCATAGTCTGCATGGGCATAGCAGGAGAGACTATTAGCATAACTGGCAATAACATTCCTACAGTTAGAACAAATATGCAAAATAACAAAGCTGCTGGAGTTGAGTGAGAATCTACTGCAGCTCATGGCCCCATTGTCTGATATCATAGCAGATATGCATGTTAGAAACTCAGAAGCACCAGTGACTAGAATAATAAATTGTGTTTATTGTACCTGGATGGAGGCTGAGGTCATCAGACCTGCCTGATCGAAGTCCAGAGAAACAATATGGGAGAAGCGACTGGCATTCCCATTCATGCAGGTAGAGGCATTCCCAAATGCTTCCAAAACCGTGTAGACCGCCTGCCATTTCTCTGCTGCAGAGTGCACAGAAAAATTAACCCTTCAAATATACGGTACTACAGTATATTTAAATTCTTGAGGTACCGGTAATTAGTTTTCACACCCACAGGAGAATGCTTTGTTGGCACTGCCAGCAATATTGAGCAGGTATTGGATGATGTGTTGACAGTTGGTGGTTTTGCCACTGCCGCTTTTGCCAAGCAAGACAATGGACTGATCCTGGCGAGTGGTCAGGAGGTTCCTATAGGCTGTCTGGGCCATGCTGTAAATGTGAGGGGCGGTGTCCTCCCTCCGGCAGCCCTTGAATATTTGCATCACCTGGAAGAAAACAAAGACAGATGAAGGAGAGGAAGAATTGCAAAGAAGATATACATATCTTCATGTAGATAATGCTTCATATTTAACACAGGCTGCAGGCTACCTTCTCGGAGTACATCGAGGGGGCGCTAACGGGGTTAATGACCACCATGTTGGGCCCAGCATGAGTGTGCATCAGGTTAGCGCCGTATCGCTGCCTCAGGGAGTGCATCATGCTCGACTCATTCAAATACTGCAGAGAGGCCAGGTCCTCCACCCGGTCGAACATAGGAGGGTTTGCCTAGAGTTCAAAGCCAGAGAGGATGACATCATCTGTGTCATGTCTCAGTGATGTGGTTCAGAACCATTTGATGATTAAATACCTTCTCTACATCATCTTCATCTACATCCAATAGAGATCCATCACTCTCCAGGCGGATTTTCACCTTCCCCTCTGGCAGGATGTCTGCCCCGGTCTTCAGAAGGGTCGCTGCATCACCACAAAGAGTCAGAATCAGAATTTTCTTTATTTGGCCGAACACGTGAACTCATACAAGGAGTCGGACTCTGGTTTTTTTGCATTGCAATCACAGAATTTAGACTGAAGTACAAGAATCTGCAGAACTCCTCTGTAAATGAATCTACATACATGTGCAGAGTTGTAATCTTTTTATATATGTGCAGGGGTTAAATAAGGCGACAAAAGGTCATTATCAGCTGCAAATCTTAAGATGCAAGATCAACTTGACTGTCTTTTCAGTCATGTACGATACTTCAAAATAATATCTCCCCTCTAAAACAAGCATTCCATGTTGAAGATGTGCCGGGTCTAAGTACAAAACGTACTTACGGATACACGAAAGTACATCTAAATAAAGATGTTTTAACTTACCCAAAGAAAACCCATCCTTGTGGACGAGCCATACTTTCTCTGTGTTATACCAGACTCTCTCTGCCGTTATCTGCTCCTCACTCTTCCCCTGTTAGAGATAAAGAGAGATTTTGTTTAATTGATAGTTGGAAAGAATGCACCCAGCAAAGCAGGTGCTCAACAGACGCCAAAAGGTAGACATTTCCAAACCGAGGTGAATGTTTTCATGGTGAAAGAAGAAAAATGGATGTGCAGCATATAAACAGGAAAGTAATTTGTGGGATGGAGATACCTCTACCGAGGCTCGCTTCTACATTTTATATTTTTAGTATTGGTGAAGTAGTGGGCACAACAGGTAGACGAGCTGAATTCTGAGTGAAACCAAATGACTAAGATTATAGATTATAGCCTCCCCAGTGATCGGATTGTCTCTCCTGGACCATTACCCTCATAGATTAAAATACTCACCACACAGGATCACCACAAAACAAACATCGCTATCTAAATCGGTGGGTTGCAGCCAGAGCTACAATCTAGCCTGTGGTCTGACCTTAGCTGCAGCTGAGTGTGCTGCCTGAAGGACGGCCACGGGGTCCTCAACAAGCTGCAAATGGAGAAAAGAAGGAAAGTATTTTTAGAAATAAAAATCGAACAAAGATTTCCAAATTAGCCAATCAGAAAATGCAAAATATCATAGTATTCCAGGACAGCAGTATGCAAGTCAAGCAACGCAAGCGGTCTTTCTACCGAGTCTTTTGAGTGCATCACCAAACAGCATTTGAATATCACTGCATTAATGAACAGGGATTATGAGGTGCATTGAGGCCTTGTGTGTGGCTTTGTGGGGAAATTCATGTTCGTTCATATTGACAGTCACAGTTAACAGGATTAGTTGCACACAGTAGGGAATGTACTGTAATAGGTAAAGCTAATCAACTTAGCTATTGATAGCTCAGTTCTCCATAAGGAATCAATGGAATGTGACAAATGCACTGAATGGATGCAAACAAATGCTGGATTCCTCGAGGTTTCTTATGTGTAACTTCAGTAGCAGAGCTCAAGTCACAGCAACACATTCTGCTCATTTGTAAGGTGAATGCACCAGGGATCTGTTCACGAGTCCCTTGACCAACATTTGGGATACGTTGCATTAAAGCATTCCACGCACATGAACCAAGAATGAAAACTGGTAACAAAGACAAGTAGGCACACACAACAAAGTCAAGGGAGGGGGGGGATTAAGTAGCAAACAGGGGTGTACCTTAGCGGAGTGGTGGCGCCTGACAAACTGACCATGCAAGCAGCAAGTCAGCATCCAACGACCCACAGGGAACGGAAAGCACAGACATGGGACACAATTTCAGACGTCAGAGCAAGCAGGGGGAATACAAAGAAGTTCCTTTCAGGTTCACTAGACTTTGGGTGAACTGTGTAATCAAGCAATACCAAAATAATCCCAATGGGCAAAGTACAGTGCAAAAATAATCCTCTGAACTGATTAATACAGAATGAATGAAAGGCAATGAGGAAGAGTCCTGAAACTAAAGATGTTAATCAACACAAAGCACAGTTTCAGACTGCATACAAGAGCAATGAGCATGTTTCAGCATAATTGAATTATACACAGCCCACATTGCCAAGTAAGCATTTATTCACCTAATCTCAGTCAATCTGTTGTCAAAGTTTCAGATTTCACACCAACTGAACAGTTACGCAGAGGACTCTTGTTACTGGACAGGCCAGCATGGATTTGTGGGTTTTTTTCTCGACACGTTTCCCCATATTCAGAGAAGCACGAAGTTGACTGAGGCTGGTCTAGACCTTGCTAAAGCATGGCAGGTGCAAACCAGGCAATTATACAGAGACAGTGATGTTACATCTTTGCCAGCAGCGCTGAAGATCCTCCTCACACGTTTGTAATCTTCCTCAGTGGGAACCAGCTCTGGGACCTACATTTGGACACCAGGGCCAGGATGTGATCCAGAAGGACTTGTTATAATATATTAATTATGTTGTTATAAACGTTCACTTCAGACAAAAAAGAAAACAAGCATTTCAAGAAATGTGAACGTTTGAATGTAAGAAACACACACTACATTATGTGTAAGCAGGCAGATGAACACACACCTGTATATTTAGTTCAGACTGCACCTGGAGCAAGTCAACAGGGGCCGTCTTACTAGTGGGGGCCACTGGGGGACATGGTGTCTCCTTTACCTTTACACGATACATGCAAACGTTCACACAGACAGTTCAGACAAGGAGGCAAACAGAGATGGAAAGATGACAATGAGGATGGCGTTCATGTGTATTTTCTTTTCACACATTCGGCACCGCTGTCAATGGCAGTTTATAAAAACCATTTGATTTGTCAAAAGGATATGGCATGCCGTTCAGGAACTTATTATATATATATATCAAAAGTGCTGGAATATATGGACCGAACTATGAAAAGTCTGAGAATATGGACCGAACTCTGGAATATATATACGAAAAGTCTGAGAATATGGACCGAACTATGAAAAGTCTGAGAATATGGACCGAACTCTGGAATATATATACGAAAAGTCTGAGAATATGGACCGAACTCTGGAATATATATTTTGATATATATATTCAGACATTTTCATAAATATATTCAGACATTTTCATATATATATTCAGACATTTTCATAAATATATTCAGACATTTTCATATATATATTCAGACATTTTCATAAATATATTCAGACATTTTCATAAATATATTCAGACATTTTCATATATATATTCAGACATTTTCATAAATATATTCAGACATTTTCATAAATATATTCAGACATTTTCATATATATATTCAGACATTTTCATAAATATATTCAGACTTTTTTCGGTGCACGGGAATATATATTTGAAAGCCGCGGTGTAGCGGTTAGGGCTCCGCACTCACACCCCTGTCGCCCCTGTTCGATTCCCGGTCGGGCAAACTAGTTTATGACTTTCAACGGAAACAAATCCACGGGCGCTTTTTTGAAATCCTCCACTTCGACAGGATATTTGTACTGTAAGACATGCTGCTGTCTGACTGTACGTGTACTCTAACATTCTATCTAATAAATACATTCTATCTAATAAATATATTCATCATCATCACGGCGCAGCTGCGATCTTGCGTCATCACTGAGCGAGTCAGCTCGAAATCTAGTGCCGGCAATTCTCAATGAGGAGATAATGAACGCCCTGAAACAGATCTGCGAGGGCTTTTTTGAAATGCTCCTCTTAGATATGATGTTTGATTGTACTTGTACTGTAATACATGCTATAAGTGTCCGTGATGGGGTCGAGGCTGCCTGCCCCGGAACATGCATAGCGCCGTTCTGGCTTTATACGGCACTTGACGGGTCGCGTGATGGGGTCGAGGCTGCCTGCCCCGGAACATGCATATCGCCGTGCATAAAGCCGTTCTGGCTTTATACGGCGGAACATGCATAGCGCCGTATAAAGCCAGAACGGCGCTATGCATGTTCCGGGGCAGGCAGCCTCGACCCCGTCACGTGACCTGTCAAGTGCCGTATCAGGTCAGAACAGTTTGGCCAGCGAGGGGGCGTGACGATCAGCTGTCGGCACGCCAGCCATCACGTGACTTGTCGGACACCCACAGCATGCATCACACTACAAATACAGTCAAACATCCTGTCTAAGAGGAGCGTTTCGAAAAAGCCCTTGCGGGTTTGTTTCAGGGCGTTCATTATCTCCGCATTGAGGATTGCCGGCACTAGATTTCGAGCTGACTACATTTATGACACAAGATCGATCTGGCGCCCCGACCGGGAACCGAACGGGCGCGACTGGGGTGTGAGCGCGGAACCCCAACCACTACACCGCGGCTTTCAAATATATATTCCCGTGCACCGAAAAAAGTCTGAATATATTTATGAAAATGTCTGAATATATATATGAAAATGTCTGAATATATATATGAAAATGTCTGAATATATTTATGAAAATGTCTGAATATATTTATGAAAATGTCTGAATATATTTATGAAAATGTCTGAATATATATATGAAAATGTCTGAATATATTTATGAAAATGTCTGAATATATATATGAAAATGTCTGAATATATATATGAAAATGTCTGAATATATATATCAAAATATATATTCCAGAGTTCGGTCCATATTCTCAGACTTTTCATAGTTCGGTCCATATTCTCAGACTTTTCGTATATATATTCCAGAGTTCGGTCCATATTCTCAGACTTTTCATAGTTCGGTCCATATTCTCAGACTTTTCGTATATATATTCCAGAGTTCGGTCCATATTCTCAGACTTTTCATAGTTCGGTCCATATATTCCAGCACTTTTGATATATATATATAATAAGTTCCTGAACGGCATGCCATAAAAGGACTATTTAAAAAATGGATCATTAAGCACAGCAGCAGGACAGGAATAATGGTTCAGGGATTTTGTTTGTCAGTGGTTGCTCAAGCAACAATCTTTTGCAAATAATTAAAGCACTTCTCAGCCGAAGTACACAACAACTGCACCGACATGCGAGGACTCAGAGTAGCAACTGAAATTCAATTGCATTTTATAACTTTGCTGTGTAATTGTATGCAACAGTGGGACTAGAATCAATATTTTTCCACTGTGTCCAATTGGCATCTGATTTGTATTTCAAATTGAGATTATGCAGTTAAAAAAACCTTTTAAACACACGTACAACTGTAGTTCTTTTTCTGTGAAATACACTGCTGCAGAATGCAACAAAGTTCTATAAAAATCCCTACACACAAAGAAAACACACAGACTGTATTTATATACAACCTAAAAACCGATGTTGATCCAAGTCCATGAGGAGCAGAAATGCAATTTTACTGCTCGACTCCAAAAAGGGATGGTTATGCATTAAAGTGCATTTCAACTGACATCTTGATTCTATACTTAATATTGGAAAATACATTTCCCCCTACAGGACTGAAAACACAACATCACACCTGAGAAAGGACTCTCTTTACTCCATCACCACACACTTGGCAGATCACCCAATCTTGTGGGCATCTTTTTGTAACACTGAAGTAGCCAAAAATGTCTTCCAGCCTCAGTGGTCTCCAGCAGACAGATCACATCTTCAATCCTCTGCCTCCGGGAGGTGACAGAAATGAGTCACAGAAAACCCTGCCTCATGTCGACTTCATTCTATCAAAGCTATTATGTTTGATGAGGATAATTAGGATGGCAGTCGTAAAGAAACAGCGATAATGCTCCATATCCAAACACAGGGTTGAAGAAGTGAATAGTTATTATACCTGTGTTATTATGAAACGGCATGCTCCACCCAGAGGTTAAGTAGCACACGTGCACCTGCTTCACTCGGTACCTCTGGTTTCTTTACAGCTGAACGAGGCTTTGGGATGAAGCCTGCCGGAGGAGCCAGGGAGTCTGTCTTGATGACGGGGATGAATCCCGGAGGTCTTGTAAGCAGATTCTGATTTGGTTGCAATGGGCTGGTTTTTCTTGAAGGGATAAAACCAGGTGGAGGAATCAAAAGTTTCTGTTTGGGGACAGGAATGAAACCAGCAGGTGGGGCCAAAGGGTCAGGTTTGGGAGTGGGGAGGAATCCCACTGGTGGGCTTAGAGGTGCTGCGGCAGTGGCCTCCTCTGTTTTTTCTGCAGCTGGTTTAGCCTCCTCTTCCTCCTCCTGCTGCTCCTGCTCCACTTCGTCCTTCGTGTCCTCTTTACGGTCCTGGGTTCGGGTACGAGGCCTGTGTTCTTTGGTTCGACGTCTGCCCATGAGGCTAGTCAGGCCCATGGAGATATCATCCTTGTCCACATTAGAGTTCTTGGTGGTTCTGAGAGTGGGGTCTGCAGAAGAGGCCGCTTTAGCAGCCTCATGAACGGCCGGCTGGTTCCGTGGTTCCGTGCTAGCCGGAATTACACGCCTAACAACTCTCCTCACAACCCTCACCACCTTCCTACCACTAGAACCCTGCTCGTCTTTCGGAGCATCCGAACCTCCCATGTCCACGTAGTTATCGTGTTCGGCAGCTGTTGATGCAGTCAGCTGTGTTTCGCTTTTGGAGTCTAGCTCAGGTTTAGGGACTGCCTGAGGCTGGCTACTGTCGACACCAGACTGGATGCAAACAGAGACAACAGCACAGATTACAACCAGTACTGAAGAAAAGATAGACGCCGTCATTTCCATTAGAGTGTGTGAAAAAACCCTGATGCATGCTAGTATTTTCAATCAGGCGCTTTAATCCAACTATTTAATTTCCCTCCAGCTTTGTCATTTAAATACTAAAAAATGTTTAAAAAAAATTGCAAAAGTATATATAGAGTACATCCATGTAAGAAACAATGAATGGAAATATTTAGCAGAAAACTTCAATAAATTTGAAAAAAATAACCACAGGTATACATTTATGTTTAAGTGATGTTCAGCACTGACAGTGAGGGAAGCCAAATAATATGAAATTGCTCCCGATACTGAAACAGTTCTTCAGGTCAAATATGACCTCAGACCAGCTAACGGCTAAACAATGATTAAGACCCCTACTTTTAATCACCTACTCCAGAATTCCACGTACAGCCATCTTATTTAACTGAAACCTTAGAGGTTTTACCACCTTTAGCTTGCAAAGATTGGTAAATGTTTCTCCATCTTCTTTTAGCGCAGCACAAAGAACAGTTTGCATCTTGGGAATTAACTTTTAAAAGAATGCTACGCAAACACACTTACATCTGGCTTGTTCTCAACCTTAACCTGTACAAAAAGAAGCAACACAAAAAAAAAACCGATTAAACCACACATTAAAAGATGAAACCACACACAGCCTAAGAAACAGTTCACAAATTCAATGACACGCCGCATGCAGATGAGAAGTGAAAGGCAAAAATGAGCACACAGAAAAGCGAGACTTCCCTTTTGCTCCCAGAATGAAAAGCGTGACTTGTACGCCATGACGCCGGGTCAGAAGACATGGAACAAGCTGGGCGAAGTGGAGAACAAATGTGAGGAGTGATGATAGCACAAATGATAGACTGGAAGAGCGAGATTAAATAATTGCTGGCAATGATGAATGGGAATGTAGGGGTGAGCGGTGGGATACTGGGATCTTGTATTCTGCAAACGGCAGGATACACACCAACAGGGAGGTGGGACCAGAACACATGAACAACAGCATCAAATGGTTTGATTTCTTCACACTGCCATAAGCAGATGAAACACACAAACATCTACTGCAAACAGGACTAAACGTCTTTAATGTGTGGCATCACTTTCAATTGATTACTATATATATATATATTTCAACTGATATCTTGATTCTATACGTAATATTGGAAAATTGGGACATATATATATATATATATATATGAAAAACTAGACTTTAACTCAACTGTTAAAACGATTATATACAACGTTGGTCATTAGCTTCACTTGTAATGATGACAAAATCCATCAGGAGACATACGACTGTTCCACACAACATGAAAAATAATAATAACTTAAGCCGGTATTAATGGTCAGACGAAACACTATATTTGATCACACCACTCTGCTCAATAACCAGTAAAACAACAAGCTCTAATTTGTACAGTTCCCTAAATATTTTAAACTTAAAATTAGCTTTTTTTACTCAGAGTAAAAGAAAAATGAGTTGCGCAGCAACATGTTTCACCATCTCTGGCCCCGCTTTCATCAGAGTTCACTCCTATTAATAGTTTCAGCAGGAAAGGAGGCCATTCTGATGCCACCAGAACCCAGATGAAAGTGCTAGACAGACCGCGTACACCCTGAACACATCACATCGTTCACCACACACACAGTCCACCAGAGGCTCAAGGCCATTACCTTCTCTCCAGGCCTGGTTAACCTTCCAATTTTTGCTTTGTGCAGCGCACTCTCAGCCGAGGCAGGGTAGGACCAGGGTCCGCAAAGAGAGCACTCTATTCTTAAATGAGAGGGAGGGCAACCTCGAGGGCGGGGTCACAGTCAGCAGAGCACGGTTTAGCTGTGGTCTCGTCTGAGGAGTGGGGTAACCTGAGAGGAGCTGGCAGGGGAGATAGAAGAGGGACAGCTGCTGGAATACAGACGGGGCCACAAATAGAACGTGCACAAACTACGTCAATTAAGTCAGACTCTTATCACTGTTGACGGGGAATCACCGAGGTAGTCTGCCTCATCGGGAGACAAATAAATATGCATTTGTTCCTAGCTGAAAAAAACAACATCGGGAAGAGATTTAGGGATTTATGGACACTCAAAGCTTAATGAAAATGTATGTATTTCTTCGTTTTCCTCTACAGTAACAAATTGAATATGACATTTGTTAAAAGTGAAGAATGCACACAAATATCGGCAATTAACATTTTCATTCACTGCAAGAGGGCTTTCGATTAAAGCAGCTCCAGTAATTCCAGCACTAAGCTAATGAAGAGCTAAGTGCAAGCAAAGATCCAAAGCATGGATCAATTGTCTACACATCGTGCTTTTCATATTTGGTGGTGGATTACTTCTCACTGCCTTCTGAACCACAAGAGGGAGCTATAAACTAATGTAAGATTCAATTCCGATTTTGCAGAGGCACACTACTGACCTACATTTGATATGCCATGTGGTTTAGGACCAAACCATCATGCAGCCCTGAGCAAACAAGCCCAGACAGACTAGTCAGATGTAATTTTATAACTGCTTCCTCAATTAAAAAAAATAAGTTACAAAATGTTGCCTCGAGTAAAATCAAAAGTGAAAATGCTGTAAATCCAGTTGAATCAAAACATGTGATGTCTGGAGGAGGATGGTATTCAGATCATTAGTGCCATGGAGTGAAACCACACAACACGCTTAGAGGCTAATCCAATCTTGGCATGCTCTCTCTTCATAAACTCATTAACAGTTACATTTATTAAATAATCTGCAGTTGTGTACAAAGGACAAAGCAATGACGTGAACCAAGTCATCAAGAATCATCAGATGCAAAGCCCTCTGTGACAATAACACACTCGTTTGCCTCATTGCAAAAATAGAGTCTTCCTGAAAAAGACTGTGATGCAGCCGAACACGCATCCACACGTCCATCCAGCACAGTTAATCCGCAGAGTCAGTTACTGGGACACAGCATCACGTCGGCTGGTTCTCCATGCAGAGCTATGCAGACCGAAGATTAAGGGCTATCTGCCACAAACACGGCCGATTCTGTCCCACTAAAATGCTTCAAGAGGGGGGGAATTGTTTCAATCATGTTGCCAATATTGTGTGAGAATGTGGAGCTGAACAGAGGACCCGACTAAATAGTTATACATTTACGAATGGATGAAGGTCATTTTAAATGAAACATTTTTACTGTAAAAGTAGAAATGAATCATGGGACACGAGTCAAGTCCAGAATGACCCAGATTTTGTTCAGTAATAGTATATAGGCCTGAAAATCAGAACACTCTGAAAGTGGGCCGCGTGAACACTTAGGCGCAGAGAATTTAAAGTCTGCGTGATCTCACCTGTGGTTTCTGCGCTTGGGAGGGGCAGCAGAACAGATTCCCAATATCAATAAAACAGGAGTGTATAAAACAGCATTCATGTCTCACTAATGATAAATAACTATTGATGTTCTATTGAAATGTAGCTGACAAGTATCACTCACACATTCAAAACCATCAAATATCCTGCCTTTCCATGTCAATAACCGAGAATCGCCCACTATACAAGAGCTGGACTTGAGTCACATTAAATACTGTACAAAGCAGCAAGAATTAAATTATGAAATATTACACGTTAAGAATGAAAGCCAAACAGCTTTATCCTTAAAAGCCCCGCCTCCTTCTAATCCACGCCCATGTTAATACCGTCTGCAACCTCAGAGTCAACCCTCCTGGAAAAAGGGATGGCGTGATCTTAATGGGCAGTCTGGGGAGGAGATTACACCATTTTCTAATTTCCTAATGGTAAAACTGTGTCTGGATGACAGAAAGAGAGGAAATGCATGTGAAAAATCATCAGTGATAAAGGGTTATTAGATAAAGCATTCGGCCCCTTCAGGCCACCCATAGGCCACACTGGGATTCAAATTTACTTTAAAGAAGAATATGGGTCCTAAAAGGAATGGTGCGAGGTATTATTGAAATATTACTTGGATCTGCATGTTCCATTTGTTATGCTGACATTTAAATGATGTCGGTAAGGCAGCGCAGCAGTGGCGTACAGTACTACTGTCAGAGGGATATTTTCCATTTTCTCAGACCTTTAGCGTTTCCGTTTATCCGTATGGGTTCCTCTTACTGTCCAAACACATGCACTGTAGGTGAATTGGTCATTCTAAATTGCCCACAGGGTGTGAATGTAAAAATGACTGACGACCCCGTAAGGGATAAGCTTTTACAGAAAACGGCAAATTATGAAGGCTCGGAAACTACAAAATGATAGCATTCAGCCGAAACATCCTCCGACTTTTAAAAAGGTCATGAGGATGCAAATGTGATTGTAGAAATAATCTCATGCCCTTGCTATTATGATCGTTACATATAGGAATAAAACGCATCAAATGTCAAGGCAGCTCTGCCAACTGCACTCGGTTGTGCAATAGCAACACACTGGCATACGGCGTTCATGGAGATACTATCCAGTTTCAGGGAGCAGCCTTTTTTGCACTGGTGACTTCAGTCTGTGCATCTCAACGTGGTTCTGAAACCCATCTGATTGCTTCTTTTTGTGGTCATCCTTTGAGGATGTCTGTAAGACACATGGTGTCACAGCCCCACTTTCTTCCATCGGTGCATATATGGCCTTTTGTGCCTCGTTTAGACACACAGGATTAGTCGAACCTCATTCAATTGTTTTGGAGAAGAAAACAGAGGGAACAAAAGAGATGTACAGTTGCTCTGGCCTCATGAAGTGTGGACAATGGCTGCCACCCTATGGACAAAAGATCCATGTGCTCAACTGCGCAAACTTAACCTAGCTGTAAAATAAATTGCAATCGATCAGTAGTGCTGCTGCAGTTAGGAGATTTCAGTTGGACGGATTCAAGTCTAACCAGTAAGGGATGTATTCAGTGAATGCAAAAAATATTGATATGACATTGACATGATCATGACATTGTGAAACTGAAATAAAGAGACACAGACACCAAAGCACAGAAGTGTTCATTTGTGGCTTTAAGGAGCGATTTGACAGGAGCTAGCCTCGCCGTTTGTTCGTAGATTACAACCTTCATGCAAAGCTAGGTTAACATCAACCGAATGCAGACAGGTGTAGACGGAGCAGACAGATGTAGACGGGGTCTTAAAAAAAATTCCATCAAACACTCCGCAAATAAGCATAATTCCCATTTTGACTTTCTACTTAAGCAACCATTAAATAACCTCAGCTGATAACTTATCAGATGTGGTTCTACCTGCATTGCTGAGCTCTAGATCCAGAACTTATTATAAAACACCCTATTAATAGTTCTGTTGGTTCTAGGTCATGTTCATACGCTCATTTCCTGCTTTGAGAATGGACCGTCTTGTCATGATCACCATCAGCTGAATGTGGGACAAAGCAAAGTGAATTCATTCCATCTCTGGCGGTGTACGTACATAATACATACGTAAACACACCGGCCACTGCTTAATCTGGATCGAACAAGCAGTTCAAAGCAGGATTTTCTTTTCTTTTTTTACGGTTGCAATGTCAATCACAGTCTACATATTACTTGCTTTAGTGCATCAGAACAAATACTTTAATTAATATCATTTTTTCTAAGCGTTTTCTGCTTTTCTGGCTCTAAAATGAAATTATTAAAAGGGTGATATTGTATTCATAGTTACACTAATGGTGTAACCGATATGCTGGGGCAATTAATTAAAACGGTACATTTCATTTTGTCATAGTTTCATTATTACAGAGTAAACCCAAGAGGCGTTTTCCTAAAAGGGCCAAAGTGCTGTGAAATCATTAGTGATGAGCCTCGACTAACAGCAGTTGATATTAAGATTTTGCTGATGACTTTTAAAGCGTATTATAGTTTAGCTCACAGCTATATTGGTGAACTGCTGCTTCCCTAATAAGATAGAGCGCAGTCTAAAACCCTCGGCCAGGGCTCCGCAGGCTGTTCTGGACAAACGATGACCATAAAAATGTTTTCATTAAAGCCCCCCCCCCCCCCCCCCCCCCCAGATCTGGAACATCCTGGCCAAGAATCTGAGGCTCGCAGATTTACAAATACATTTTAAATCTCTTGAAATCTCTGAAAACGAGGAGCAGCTGTAGTAGTAGGAGTATTATCTGGACTGTCGTGGATTTTGAGTTTTCTCTTACATAATATAAAAATGTTCCAACTAAATATTGATGTAGAAAAAAAAGAAGACGTTTGTGTATAAATAAAAAATGAATCTTATCCACTGTATAAACTAACTACTCACACACCAAACTACAGACTCATGCATTTGTTGTGCCAGCTAATAAAGAATTTCACTTGATGCTGCTTTACATGTTGCACATGATTATCCAAGCGAAACGATCTGAATGGGCTGCCAGACAAGTCTTACAAGACCATATGGCCGTGGTCTGCCGTGGTGTTTGGGCCGTCGTTTCCATCAGCGGTCCCATTGTTTGGTGTCAAAGGATTTGGGGGGGGGGGGGGGGAGGAAGGGAGGATTATAGATACCAGAACACATTCTCGCTTTCATAACACACACAAATACACGCCCCCTAGACAGAAACACAATAGCGCGTTACAGGTGTGAATACAGCTCTGTCCATAATCCAGGCATCTTTAAACCAAAAGACAAAAACTACTTCTTTTCCAGGTCTATATGCATTTCTAGAAGCACCAGTAAATATGTAAATATGATGAATAATTTACAAACATCTAAAATTATTACGATCCGCAGGAAAAAAAAATATCAGATTTAGAAAATAAAAGTAATCAACCGAAGCAACACAATCGGGAAATGTGGAATTTGAATAGAATCCGTGCACTAAATGTGCCCAAACATTGAACTACTTACAGCTTCTTTCTGCAGGCCTCGAGTTGTCCTCAGCCAGATGCGGTTCAACTCGCTCAGCTCCAAAATCGTCTGAACCTTCAGCCGGACCGTCTCTCCCGACAGGCGGATCATCTCCACGATCTCGTCCCTGTTCTTATTCTCCACGTTGACGCCATTGATCTCCACCAGCCGGTCTCCCGGCGCCAGACCCAGAGCCCCGTCTTTGGTTGCGGAGCCCGGTTCGGCGAAGTGAACCACGCGCCGACAGGCCCCTCCGTCGGGCAGCCTGTCGATCATCGTGGTCCTCCGCAGCGAGAAGCCGAAGTCTCCAGCGCTGCGGCGCTGCAGCTCAAGCTCTCTTTGATCAGGAATCGGTGGGGCAACGACTAAAGGCAGCTGGAGGTCTGCGCCGGGGAAGGTCTTCTCAACCGTGTTGGGAATCTGAACCGCGTTGGTGCTGGAGTGGGAAGATGTGATCCAGGTATGCCCAGAAAGATTTGAAGGATCCGAAGCATTGTCCTCTCTGACCTTCAGAGAAAATGACACGTGCCTCTGGCCTGCTGCGGAGCTCTTCGCCAATTCGCCAAACTTTGCAGCTCTTTCCTTTACAGAGCTACGACTGTGTTCCAGTTCATTTCCCTTTAGGTTTTCACCAGAGGAACCTGCGCTTATTTGACCCTCGACGGAGTTGGGAAGGTGCTCAGCGTCCAGGTCCGTCAGGCAGAGCTCCGTGTCGCTCGCCACCTTAATTGGGATAGGACTAGAGATCTCCAACCGGATCCTGGGGTCCCTCTTGGAGCTCCCTCGGTTGAGGTGGAAGAAGCCTCTGCGAATGCTCATCTCCTCCAGGCTCTTTAACTCGGCCTGTGACATGTGCTCCTTCTTCTCTTTCTTGTCCTTTCTCTCCTTCCTTCCCAGGTCCTTTTCTTTCTCCTTGTCCTTCTTAATTAGATGAAACATAGTTGAGCTTTGCTTCAAACTTTCACCAGCGTGAATTGTTTCCAGCGAGAAGGGAGGAGAACACGAGAGCATCTACGGTACGACTATGAAGGCCTTGGTGGGAAGAGGAAAAAGCAGATGTTAAAAAGGAAGTATTTGCTGCCATTAACCGAATCGTCTTGACTTACTGTTCAGATTATACACATGCATACACGGTCCAGAAACTCCTAACTGGATATGTTCACGCTGCAGACCAAAGCGAAACAATTCTGATTTTCAAAATATAAGCAAAATGAATAAATCTTCAGATTAAGACAACCCATGTTAGGATATCCTCGAAGTTCTCCTACATACAGACCAGAGCTTCAACCTTATCTGTCTCGTTGTCATGACAATGTTTCAGCATCATTAATAAAGTGATCCAGGACATTTTTCACTCTCCATTCGATGCACGCCTTAAACACTGGGCTCTTAATCCCTCCTCCATGGTTATAACCAAAGACAAATCGCATGACAAGACTTTTAAAGCAGTTCCATGAATTTTCCCTGATGACTTTTGACAGGCTGCGTCAAATACTGATAGTCTTTAGCGTTAGTAACTTAGTATACACATAATAAAGAGAGCTTATCGCTGGGGCCGGTCCAGCTTGGGTATAATGCCCTCCTTTAAAGCTGCTTTGCCCTCGTTCTCGATAACCTGGCCTAAGGGAACCCCACTAATGCAAACGTGTCATTCGTATAAAAGGACAAAGCAGGATAAACGCTATCGTTAAGGTGACACAGACGTACCCAGAAGGAGATCGCGTTAATGTCTTGCTCGGAGTTTTCAGCATTTTCTGTTCCTTGGAATTGACAGCAGGTGCGAGGATGTACTCGTGATGCTTTCAAATGCTTACCGGTAAGCTTCGCCTTTAGGGAATCGTGTTCGTTTACGACTTATTTAAAGAAACGAAGAATACACCGGGGTATTTTTTGTTTTAATACACAGGAATTGCTTGTCATAGAAGGACTGGAAAGTCGAAATTGTGTTTAATGCAAACGATGGTTGAATTATGTGCGCCTTACAACACCAAAAACATGAAGAACACAATCGAGCACACGCCTTATTCAGCCCTTTTACTCCGATGCTGCGTCCATAGAATCCATCTTCAGACTTTCCATTCTTACAAACTGGGTCGACATTAGTTGTTTAGCGTTTAGCCTGGACACGCTAAAAACTGATCTCATGAAAGTTTTGGTAATTCCAACGGTAATTTAAGGCATCATAAATGTAAACTAGACAGCAGCGACCCCTACTGGTAGTTATATTTATTGACGCACTGACTGCAGCTTTCGAAAACAACAGGTAGATAGATGTTGCTTAATTTGTCCTACAAGGACTCGAACCACATACCTTAATTTAGAGATTTAATGATGGTTTGATTATCGTAGCCTCGGGGTGTTTCCATGTTTATTATATTTTTGTTACACCTGCCCCAATTTGGGCCTTTGTAAAGAAGGCTTGATATATTATGGACATAATTATCATATGGTAGTACGATAGATAATTTTTCAGAAAGCAATATCTGGACATGTCAAAGGAAACAAAGCATTCTGTCAGTGACATTGATAGCTTGCTTTCCAGATTACAATTCAATGACTTTTCTAAATTGGTTATAGAATGATACAGTACATTCCTATCAGTGATTTACTTGATTGCGCAATAAACCAAGGAAGGTAAAGAAATTGCATCACCTCTGAATCATTCCATAACTAAAGCTTATTCATGTTTAGAAATACTTTGAATTATGCTTTAAACTATAGAGTATCAAGTACTTTAAATGTATTTCCCTTTCTCCCTTAAAACAAAGCTTCTCATTTGAGAAATGCAAGTGGTTTTGTCAATAAATAAATAAAACATTTACAGCCATGACTTTTTGCCCCTTCCAATCTTGGCCAGTCTAGCTTTGGTGCGTTCCTTCTCATCAGGATTTCTCTTTGACGTGCATTCCAAAGTCGAGTCTGTCTCAAAGGAGATGGCTGAGGTCTGGTTTGGGTTACTGCTGCACTTGTCCCGGGACAAGGTGGAGGTGGTCTGCAAGATGACCCTGCCACGTAAGGAATGTTTGAGCTCAAGCAACAGCGGGTTGTTGTCCGAGTAAAATCCCACCTGTTTCATGGGGCCTGTACCTGGATTGCAGCATGTGCAGCACGCAGAGAATAATACTCTGAAAATATATATCCAGCCCAAATAGTGCAGCTCCACAATGTTCAGGATGAAGCAACCGAGACTGACGCTGAACATGAAGTTGAGAAAGATGGTCTTCTCTGTGGCTCGAGATACAAAGCAGTCGGTTCTGTTTGGACAGGGGTAAGCGTCACATCTGTAAAGGTGCGGAACTTCAAATCCAAAAAGGTAGTACTGCCCAATAAGAAAGGTTATCTCCATGATGGAGCGCAGCAGAACATGTATGATGTAGATAAATAGCACCTGGCTGGAGAGCTGGGTTGGATCCTTTCCTAACTCTCTCGTTTCCTCCTTCAGATGACTCTGGTCTTCACACTCATCTTCCTGTGAGCGCCCCTCCTCGGTGCCATAAGCCGTGTCATAAGGACCGCCAGCTTGCAGCATCATCTCTTTATCTCCTTCAATCTGTTTTCTTACTTCTAACTTTTCATTCTTGGTGATTTTTTGCAAGACATACACGATGTAGAAGATCGAAGGTGTAGAGACGAGTACAATCTGAAAGACCCAAAACCGCAAGTGCGAGACAGGAGCAAAAGTGTCATAGCAGACATTGTTACATCCAGGCTGTAGGGTGTTGCAGATGAATTTGGACTGCTCATCACTGTAGACAGCATCGCCCACCAGGGCCACAAGCAAGATCCGGAAGATCAGAAGCATTGTCAGCCATATCTTTCCGATGACAGTGGAATGGTTTTGAACCTCCGTTAGGAAGCGGCCAAGAATGGACCAGTCTCCCATTTCTGTGGGAACACAGTAGTTCGATTGATACATGCAGCAATCTGTCAGAATGTTCTCCTCAAAAACTAAATCACCATTAAACTCAATCAGTTGCTCAAGAATCCTGCATTCCTAAAGGGGGAAATGACAGGGGGAAGAAGCCAGACGTATTCGTGCATGTACGGTATGTAAATATCAACCTAGAAATGTCCTATGAATCAATGGTAAATATAAAGCTACTTTCTCAACATATCGTTGTTTGAAGTTACAAAAAAATCATACTAAAATGTACACTAGATGAATTTTAGTATGTTTTTTCTTTCATGTTTGAATTTCTCTTTTTTTAAAAGGACAAACTGATTGAGTTGCAGCAAATAATGATATTATCACTTGCATTTCATTATCCATAAGGATCAAACATTTTCACACACACAATGTTTAGCTATTACATAATCTTATTCAAAAATATTTTCTAACATTGCTATATAATAAGTATATCTTATTCACAATAAAATCTTTCAACGTAAACCAACTTATATGATGTTCATTCTGTTCTTATTTGTGTTAAAGCTTACCTTCGAAGAGTCTTCCTTATCCAAAACTGAAATAAATACAAGCAGAAGCAACCTGCATAACTATATTTTCGGGTGAAGCTGGCATCTGGATGTTATCATGTCTTTTGAGTTGGATGAGCGAGAGAATGGGCTGACCACACATATTCCCCAACTAACTAAAACATTCATTGTACTGTATGAGAATAAAGGCTTTCTGTGTACAGTGGGACAAAGATTGAAAAGTACAATGGGGGCACCTTTACTGACCAGCCATTCATGGGTGAGCCGAGTTCAAAGAACATACTGGAATGAGTGCGCACAATACTGATTCAAACATGGATCAGTAGCCACTTTAATTTTAGAACTAGAATGCCAGTCATGTCTCCCCCAAGATTTACACACTTTGGTTTTGGGTGAAGAAGAATCCCCACAACACCACATAATATTTTCCATGTCACATATGACCCGAGTTTATAGAATTACTAGATATTTCTCACTTTTCTTTATATATTGTTATTGGGCAGCAAAGAATGTACTGCAGATCTTATTCGTGAACAGAATGTTTTGCCCACTTTGAAATAGTGAGGCAAAATGGCAACAAAATACCAAAAGTTGAATTATTGGCTGAATAGGAAGGGGCCATTTTAAGTTTGTTGCATTTTACAGAAGACATGGAATTAGGTAAGAACGCCGTGAGTTACCAAAAGTTGAATTATTGGCTGAATAGGAAGGGGCCATTTTAAGTTTGTTGCATTTTACAGAAGACATGGAATTAGGTAAGAACGCCGTGAGTTATATATCCTGTATTTTAGTCAGTATTTGTCACCCAAAATTCATATTTCAACATTTGAAAGGCACACTCTGGGTTATCTGACCTTCTGGAGAAGAACTTCTTGCATCTGAAGGTCACTTGTGACCTGACATTAAGTATTTGTTCTTGTAACTGCATGCAATGCACATTTCTTGGCTATCTTTAGGGTTAAATGTGTTAATTTGTCACATGTAGATCTCATGTATGACTAAATGTCTAAACTAAAAACCAGTGAGTGATTTTTTTTTTTTGAATGGACTATCAGCTATGAGAAGTTTCTTATATGAATCCATAATTGACTGTTGAAAAAGAACAGTTTCTGCAGATGGGGGGTTGAATACGTGTAGCAATATTTTTATTGCACGCATTTTGGTTCATTTGAGTCAATAGAGTCGTGCAATATTTGGAGTCTCTCGTCATCGTTCCCCATCCCACGAATGACAATAAACTGCAAAGCACGCGGATTATTTCTTTATCCGTTTAAACGGAAACCGCTATTTTAACTGAGGAGAAGACAGGCTCAATGCTTGGCATGCAAACAAACCCAGTTAAAATTATTTTTTTCCATTTAAAACGAATGGATGGCTACTGAAAAACAATCTCCCGCAAACCACATGCGACCGTGTATGACTGTTATAAATGCCCCCTCGCAGAATGAACGGAAACCCGTTGAGAGGGTAGTTGAAGACATTATGTGTCGATGAACTGGTTCGTTGACGGGGAGAAAGGACTATGAAAAGATTTCTAAAGACCTTTGTGTAACTTTAAACCATTCTGATCCATAATCGTATGTTAAGGAGTTACGTAAAATATTTCACCAATACCAAACTAAAACATTCCACCCCTGTAATTTGTATATGCAGTGGTTCAGTCCGCGAGGTTACCGGAAGTTGTTTCAGCTGCCATGTTTGGTTGCTTTGTTGTAGGCTTCTACTTGGTTTCCTACAGAATTAGTGAGTGTGGAAATGGAGGCGAGCTGGAGTACGTTTCTTTTTCAAGTAAGTTGGCTCTTCGCAGGAGGTAAATTAGGGTACCTCGTATCGCAAATGTATAAAGGAACTAAGCACATGGGTATTTCAGCGGTAAAACCGATTTTTTAAACGGGTAAAGCCAGGATAAACTAACCAAGCAAAACAATGGTAGATGATTTCAGGCTTCCAGCTGTGAGGATCGGGAATGACGCTAGAACAAAAAAAAAAAAATCAATTCTCTCATTACGAGTTTTAGAAAAATATGGCCTGCAATTCCATGGTGTAGGTACATAGATAATGGATGTTTAAAAAATCGGCATGCTTTGTGCTTTTATTAAAAGTTTGCCAAGTCGAAGGCAGTAAAACCGTTACAATCCAGACAGACCCGACCCCCCCCCCCCCACCCCCCCGGGCGATTAAGGGCTCTGATCGGGCGCCGCACATTAATAGGATGCACAGCCAGCGAATATGTATTTATATTATAAAACGGATGAATTCGCAGATATTTTTGATTCAAAGTAATTGTGGTCGGTGGAGGTCCGTGAGCGCGTACGTTGCGCTCGCTGCTGAGATTCACGAAAGTCCGCGGGGAACTTTCCGCTTGCCTCAGCCGGCTCGGCAGCAACTAGCCAAGTTAGCTAACGACGTGTCGGCTCGCCTCGATCAAAGTCGCCTTGTTAATTTAGCTAAATGAGTTCGATGTTGATCTTAAGTTTTTTATATATATAGATAGATAGATATATAGATAACTAGCGCGGCACGGCTCTCTGTTTATTAGGGAGCTGTTTATTCTGGCAGACGCGGTAGAGAGGAATTCAAACTACGCGCACATCCAGCTAGCATTAGCAACGTGGAGGCACGTTTCAAATTAGCAACATTACGCAATTTCTATCTATTTTCATCCAGAAAGTGAGCTCCTCCGGTGAGTGGTACCTGCCACGGGATAGTGGGTTTCACTGTGGACTAAGATGGACGTCTGCTGTTCGGTGAAATGAATGAATTGTTTTATTCCCACGGCCTTAGCCTTAAAAAAAATAAACCTTTTACGAACCTGGAAAAATAATGGAGAATATTTATTTCTAACTTTTTTCCCCCCACAGCAGAATTGGTTGCATTTAGTATACATTTGGTTCGTTTATGGTTCAAATGTGAGCCCATGTCCAAAGCAGGTAACCATTATTGCTGGTCCTGGTGTGCAAATCTAACGTGCTGCGTGTGGAATTCTGTTTTTCCCAAAGCATTGTGATGAACTTCTCATGGGAATAACTTACTCGGTTAACTTGGCAGCTTTAAAAAAAAAAAAGTTTAGATTTATTTTTTAAATACCGGTAACTATGAACGCGAGATATTAATTACTGACTGTATTGTTTCAATAGATTCCTTAATGCTGTGCATTGTTAAAAAATATATAGATATAGATATAATGTTAAATGAACAAATGTGCTGCAAAGATTAAACAATTGTGTGTGTGTATATACAAGACCTGCTGTAGGTGGAAATAAAAAGTCTTAATATTTAGGTGCCATCGCTGGGCTGCTGGAGTCGTATTCCCAAAAAGAAGCAGTTTGGAGGAAGTCCGGCTGGTCGCGGTGCCACAGAGAAGCTTGGGCAATCTGAAGAATTATCTTTTTTATTTTTGATGGTTGAGGTCAGGGTTTGGGCAGGAGTATGAATAATGCATTCTGTGATGCTCTCGCCATAAGGTTAAGTTGCATATAACAGTTTGTGGGATCTGTGACCTTTTTTTTTTTGCAGTATTTAATGTTTTTTTTTCTGTCAGATCGATCATTCTTGTGTTCTGGAGTGGTATGTCTTCATGATGAGGAAAAGCAGCTGGACTGTGCGGCTCGTTGCGGAGTATCTGGCATCGAGCCAGAAGCACTGCCATGTATTATGTACTTCGCTACCGTGTCAAACTCACGGAAATCTGTGCGCAGTTAGTGTTTTTTTTTTTACTTCAGTTAAAATGATATTGCTTTGGCCAGTAAGGTTGTGGACTTACTGTGATGCACCAGTGATTCTGCAGTGCAAAGAAAGACCAGGAGAAATGCTCATTGTGCTCAATCTACTAAAACATTTGTCTGAAAGGTTCGCAAAAGAAAATGAAGGTCAGCAGGTGGATTTGTTGGCATAATTGTATTTGTTCCCAAATATAGTACACAAATGAAACTGACAAATGGACAACCACATTCTAATTATTAAGCTGGTTGCAAGCTCTCTCTTAGTGTCATCCATCCCATCGATCTGTTTTCAGGACTTAAAAGTCCAGTGTGTGGAATTTATTAGTAATGTTACAACAAAGCATTCAGAATCAGAAAACTTTATTGATCCCAGTGGTCAAACAACCCAAAATGGTCAACTTTAATTTCATTTTAGTCTGTTTATCTAAGAAGGGTCTTTTGAAAGCCCCATCCGACAGGTGTTGTACAAACACCTGTAGGATGGTTTGGCAGGAACTGCACATGCGTTGCAGTTTCCTGCCAGCCTTTTCTGCACATTATAAACCAGCCTTGTTTTTAGGCCTCCATTATAAGTAAATGTGAAAAGCCAGATTATTATTGTTTTTATCCAGATGGATAAATACATGTTTTTCCATAGTCCAGCTAACAAACAAACTGCATCAAAAACATAACCTCCTTGGTGGAGGTAAATTGTGTGTGACAGTCGGGTTTCAGACAGGTGTTATCAATACTGCGTGTTGAGCTTCATTTGAGATGTTTCTAATTTTCTTAAATCAAGAAAGCTCGGTAATAAAGAAAATCCGTCGTTAGCGAAGGCGTTCCGTCTTACAGCTAATTTAGAGAAGGTTTTACAGCTAGGACGCTTTGTTTTTGTCATTTCAAGCAAATATTTTGGTTACTAATGATGTTCAATGATTGAAAATCCATGAGATAACATAAATGTTTTAATGCAATCATGCGCTCACTTTATTGCAGCCAAAGCTTTTAGAACTTGTGAAGAACAAGCTGCAACAAACTCACAACCTAGAAGAAAAGAGGGACTTAACATGTACAAGAAAAATTCTGTATTTTATTCAACTTTTGTTTTCTTCAACACCGGCCTCCCTTTCTTCTTCCCTCCCTCCATTTTTACGTTGTCAATTGTAGTTTTTGTTTGTTTTGTATGAGCTAGGATTTTGAGCAAGCAGCTGTAGAGCGTGACACAAAAGCTTTCAGAACGTGCATAATCTGACTCAGACCGTGAGCTCATTTCAAGTCTACAGTGGCCCGCAGAGCCATCGGGACACTCCCTCCATTTTGATGTTATTTATGAGGGAGCAGCCCCAGTTGTCGGAGCGCATTTGTGTCAAAATGGTCAGAGCTGCATGAAGGCACAGCAGCTCACAGGCCCCGCACCTCTGTGCCGAGGCAGGCTGTCTGCAGCGGCTACGTCTTCACAAGCTTCACAAAGAGGGCTCACCCACCCAAACATAAAGCCCCCCCCCCCCTGCCCCTGGTGTGCCAGCAGACTGGCACGATAATGACTAATCCTGGAAGGTGGCAAGTGTGAGCAGGTGCATGGACGGCTGGATATTGGTGGCATTCTCCACGAGTTTCCCAGGTCCCACTGCATATAAGGGGACGGCGGCGAGTTTGGTCTGCTGGTGTGTGGATAAAGAATGTCCCCGTCTCATGAATAGATGAGCCAAATCACTGAAGATGAGCATACAAAGATCCCCCACTGAGGCATCACTGCTCAGATTTGTGTCTCACAATAGCCTAGATGACATAAGGAGGACATTGTGTGGTTCATTTTTCTTTTCTCCCTGCGCCCTCCTCTTTTGCAACTTTTTTCTGGGCCGGCCTTCGATGGATGATTGAACCTCAAAGGAAAGGGTCAAGCAGTTCACCTTTTCCTTTCTTGCTGATGGTTGTCTTTAGTGTCCGTTTACTGAAAGAACCCAGTTAACTGTGATAAAATATGTCTAAGACAAGGAAAAAAGATGACTGCAGAGGTAGTAGACTAGAGTAGTAGACTAGGCTAGTCCAGAGACACATGGGAGTCAAAATAATGGTTACGTCATTAATAACTAATTTCAGCTTTGTAATTGGTTTATGGTTTAGATGAGTTTCTAGTCTTGATTAGAACACAATTAACAAAACCAAGCTTATAAATAGCTTGCTGCTATTTATAAGAAGCTGTAATTATTATGCTTTCACGTTGAGTTGGTTACGATGTAAGAAGTATTGCATTTCAAGATAGCTTAAATAGTCTGCCGTCAGTTCCGTATTTCGGCTACTGCCTTGCTCCACGCTGCACTGGACTCTACTGGGCTTTTAATTTGGCATGCTTTAGTTGCAGGCGCATTATAAATCAGTGCTGTGCTGATGGGAGTAATTTTCATTCGGTGTATTTGGATTCTTTTTGGTTGGCGTCATGCTGTGTCAACCTCGGCATCGACAGCTCGAGGCCCCGGTTTGAATCCCCACTGTCGATGCATTTATACGAGGAATATGGAGCACAGCGCTCAATTGTGTGTGACAGTAAATTAGCTGTTGCAGTTTGTTGTTTACATTTTTGACCACAAATCTAGGCTTAACCGCATAATAATCTCTGTACTTGTGACTCTTTTTTTTCATCAGCAGGCCAATGAAGCTCTCCACCACCAGCACCAGGTTGCCCAGAACAGTCTGCTGCCTCTTCTTAATACAGGGTCTGAACCAGTTGACCAGAAACCTGTCCTGCCCATCCTAATAGACCAGAAGCCTCTATCCATCGCGGCCGACCTCCTAAAAGACAATGTGGCCAGCGGAGGAGGAGCCCGGCCACTGATGCCTGTCATAAAGAAGGAGTACAAAGGAAAGACACCGTTCATCTGCGGCTACTGCAACAAGGCCTTCCGCGACAGCTACCACCTGCGACGTCACGAGTCCAGCCACACCGGCATCAAGATGATGCCACAGCCTAAAAAGGCTGCTCAGACGGCCCCCACCATGGTACCCATGATCTCATCCATGGCAAGAGAGAACAACGGTAACCCCTCCTACATTTCCACGGTAGCGGGCATCCTCTCCACAGCAACCGCCTCCGTTTCCTCGAGTATCATGACGTCGTCTGCGATGGGCAACGCGCCGCAGCAAAGCGTGCCCAAGAAACCGGGCAAACCCGTCAAGAAGAACCACGGCTGTGAGATGTGTGGCAAGGCCTTCCGGGACGTCTACCACCTGAACCGCCACAAGCTGTCCCACTCGGACGAGAAGCCCTTCCAGTGCCCCATCTGCCAGCAGCGCTTTAAAAGGAAGGACCGCATGACCTACCACGTACGCTCCCATGATGGGGGAGTCCACAAGCCCTATATATGTTCTGTGTGTGGGAAAGGCTTTTCCAGGTGAGGATCATTTTTTTCTGTGCGTTAGTTTTGGAGATGACGGTTGGTGTGATTTGTTGGTTTTGAGGCTTTTGTTTTGTTGAGTGTGGTTGGGAACAATGACCGCCTTCAGTGTTCCTGTAAGCAATACGACTAGTATACAGTAGTATTTACCCTTTCCTTTATTTTCTCAGTAATAATAGGAATGTATGCCATCTGCTTTTGAGGAACAAGCGACCCTTTAATATTTCATATAGAGATCTATTCTATTCGTGGTGCCAGACAGACTTGTCCGTCCGTCATAGTAAGTCAGAGCGGCTAACCCTCTGCGTGGCTGGCTAGCGGCAGATTTCATGGAGAGATACTATTACATGTTTCAAATGTCTTTGTACATTCCTCTTGTACAGGACTGAGGTGGTGGGATACTTTATGTGCCTTCCTAGACCAACAGCAATATGATTTTAAAAAACTGTATATGCTTGATACATTAAGGAATTTGAGGTGGATTTGAAATGTCTATAACCTTCACTAGTCTGTAACCCATCTTGTAAACCAGGATTAGTCACTTGGTAGACAACTGGGATATAATGTATAATATAATCTATCACGGTAAACCTTCATCCCGAGTCAAATCCAGTTCGGCCCAAGACTCCAACTTGAATCAAAGTCGCAGGAACATTGGAATGGTTCACCCGCTGATGGTTGCATTATTTATTCTTGAATCGTCTGTTTGAAAGCTATACATAATGGTAAAAAAAAACCAATTCTGTCTCTGGTCTTGGCAATCCAGTACATAATGAGCTTTTACTGCGTTAAATTAGCTTTTTTTTGTTTTGGGAGATTTTCCAGTGTCTTCTGATAGTGACAATGAAACTATTTTTATTACAAAGAAAGCCACCCACCAGATGCAGAATGCTTTTTGAGCAGCCACCCTGTTGCTTGTAAGCATAAGTGGCGATTCCAACCACATGTTGGAATAGTTGCACATGGGAGAGCTCCGGCAGCAGAGGGGGTGGGTGGGAGGGAAGGGTGGGGGGCGTCACTTGTCACTTTGTGGTTCCCGCCAGCATGTCACAGATTCCCTTTCCCCTGGGAATTCAGCGACCCATGCGGTAATGTTCAGGTCAACACATTTAACAAGTAGTGAAATTATTTCAAGCGGCCTGCCGATGCCTGCATATATTTTATGCATTTATCAACACAGACAAATGCCCCCCCCCCCCCCCCCCCCTCTGAGTGGTGTTTTTAAATCAACATCAAGCGAGCGATAGAAAATTCTCTGCTGCGGCACAAGTGGAACAGAACATCGGCGGCGTAGCCTCGCCAGGCTGTAACGTTAGCACTGTGCTGCGTAGGGTGGTTTGAAGCACGGTGACGTGGGGCAGGGATTCATCAGCATACTGGGAAGTGAGAATAACAGGCCGCTGAGTCACTGCCGCTCATCCAGATATGTAGGCGGGAACTGTCTGGAGTCTGCTGTCTTTATCTAACCGGGATGAAAGAAGTAAAGGAAGAGAAAAAAACAAACTAGATTCCACTTCATGGCATCTCCTGTCTTTGGCATTTGGGGGCAAAAAAAAAAAAATCCTCTTGGAGAGGCGCTTCCGGTGCTGTAGCTGCTCACGCCGTTACGACACTTAGAACATGAATCAGCACACTGTTGCTGACAGCAGCGCCAGGAAGAATTTGTGAAGCCGGGAGTTACAGGCTAAAGGTCAGAAAAAAGACATTCTTGTATTTGCTCCTAAAGCATAAAATGGACACTGATTCAGGACGACGATTATTTGGCCTGATTCATTACATTTTTTAACTTGTGTATATATAAAAAAATGCATATTTAAGTCCACAACATTTGTCCAAAACTCAATAATTGACTGAGAAATTTGACGCTTCCTGGAAATGTTCGATCGTGATCCGTTTGTATTTCTGTAATTAACGTCAATGCCGCAAGAAGATTAAGAAGCGGTACCGCAGGGTAAGGCCAAGAAAATACACGGAAGTAGGCCGACCCTATTCATGCAACATTGATCATATAGAATTAACAAGTGTTGATCTGAAAAATGTCCTTTTGTTCTCAGCCTCTCATTACGGAAGCAAACGGAGCTGGAACTTCGCTTTTGCACTTGTCATGAGTCTAATGCTGGAATGTTACATCGTTTTTCTCTCTTGTTTTTCTTTTATCATTTAGACCAGACCACTTGAGCTGCCATGTGAAGCATGTGCATTCCTCAGAAAGACCTTTTAAATGTCAAGTTACGGTACGATTCCTTCCGGTCAATTAGATTTTTATAATTACTGTTGTTGTTATTATGCAGCCACTGACCTTTGACCCTGTGCGGCTGCAGGCCTGTACCTCTGCTTTTGCCACCAAAGACAGACTCCGTTCCCATATGATCAGGCACGAAGGCAAGGTCACCTGTAGCATCTGTGGAAAGATGCTGAGCGCGGCCTACATCACCAGCCACCTGAAGACTCACGGACAGACCAACTTTAACTCCTGTAACAAAGGTGTGTGTGCGTGTGTGTGTGTGTGTGCGCGTGCGTGCGTGTGTGTGTGTGTGTGCGCGTGTGTGCGCGTGCGTGCGTGTGTGTGCGTGCACCCCAACATCACATGAAGTGTGCAGCTGACCTGTCATTGTGCATCTTGGTTTCTACAACCCTTGCCTCTGTTTTTGCACAATTTTATTCAGAATTTGCCTTATTTATCTATAATTAAATGTTAAAATCTCCTTTGCATTTTTAGAAAGAAAGAAAGGAGCCATATAGGAGCACCATGTTAGTTGAGCTTTACGTGTTCAGTCTCGTTACGCTGTTCCACATGAGGGTATTTTCTGCATAAATGGAGTGAAATCTATCATCTTTACCTCCCGTTTTATTGTTTCAGGGGGCAACGAGGTCTGCAACTCTGCCTCGGCCACACCCGTGACTGTGTCTGCTCCCATCACCACGGCGATGAACCGGGGAATCAACAACAACAACCACCCGGTCACCATAGCCGCGCACATGAACATTACCACCAACACGGTCAACATCACGTCTCCAGTCGGTCTCCAGCACCCGGTCACCATCACCGGGCCCGTCAACATCACCTCTGTGAACATCCCTGCCTCGGCGGCCATGAATATAGCCCACCCAGTCGCAATAACGACCCCCATGTCTATGAATATGGCCGGCCCCCTCAACATCGCCATGAGGCCAGTGGACAGCATGTCTTTTCTGTCCCAAGTCTTGCCTTCTTCCCCTCCCTGGTAGAAAGAACGCAACGAACTGGCAGGAAAGAAAGGGAAAATGAAGTAAACCAAGAGACTCCAGTCGTCATTATTTGCACCTCAAGTCCAGCCCCCCCCCCCCCCCCTCCTGAACAATGTTTACTTCTCCAATCCCGAAGCGAACGTGAGCTGGTAGGAGCTCCCCAAGTCTTCGCTGCATCCCAACTGTTGATAAGTGGCTGACGTGAGATGCAGAACACTCAAGCTCGACGTTTAGTAGGATTTCCCCTTTAAATGAGGACAACCGTAAAAAACTTAGTGTAGTCATTTTAGAAAGACGAAACTGTGATTTGTGTCCTTCCAGATGGGGGGGGGAGGGGGTTCCTCCAGCGTCTTTGAGGACTCCTTAGGAAAAAACACCTGCGCTTGTGTAAAAGGGAGACGAGAAATGAACTGAAGCAATAACTTTAAATTGCTGTTTGTGAACGTTTTTAACATTTCTCTCCCAAAAGCATCTGGGTGTTACTTTGTATGTTGTTTTTAACTATAGCCTGCTAATCATCATCTGTTTAATGTTATAGGAAATGAGTCTAGTTAAAGGGACAGCAGCTTCCACGTGCATGGAGGAATATTTTTTACACAGTGCTCTAGCGTTTTCTTCTCTCATAGTAGGTATTCTCTTGAGGTACAGTGACTAACTTGTACAGTTGACATAGTAAAGTATTTTTATGTCAGCCTTTTAAATTTTGTCATTTGTTTTGCGAGTTGATGCGTCGACGCTGCCCTCTTGACAATGACAATATATTTGTACTTTGTTTCCTATCTGCGTGGACACGCAAAGGTTCGAATTGATTTGCATGTTTGTCTTGTTTATTTTTTTCCATGAAGTCAGAATGGCGTGAGTCTTGCACTGAAAGCGTATCGTACATGCAGGTGAACAGCAGTATTATCAAAGATCAAATTGTCTTAAGTGTTTTCGGTTGGCCAGCCTGCACTTGAGCGCCATCGAGTGGCTGACCATGGAAAGGCCTTGCCTTGTTGCGAAGCCTTTTTTAGGCTGTTACGGTCATCATTATGGTGACCACTTTGTTTTTGCCTGACTCTTCTGTACACTGTTTTTTTTATTATTATTATTTTATTTTTTTTAATCATTTATCTCTCATTTCCCCAAAAATTATGCTGTTGGGGAAATTTACACCCTTCACTCAGGAAGCACACAGAAATCCTGCTAACCATGAATTTGGATCCTTTTTTTTTTTTTTTTTTTGATTGAGCTATGTCAGCCATGTTTCATGATTTCTCACGTCCGTGTTTTTAAATTTAAATCAATTATTACATTATCAAAGGATTTCCACTAGAGGAAAGTCAAACAATTATTGATTTTAAACATTGCCGTCCATTAAATGAATCATTTACTGTGCAATGGCCTGTATGCCGTAGATTTTTCACAATTCCTTGATGGCTTAGTTTTTTTTATATATATGCTGATGAATTTGATCAAACGCAAGTTTTTGACCATTAAAATAATGGGACGAGATTGATGTTGCATGTCCCCAAACGCTGTAGCTGCTGAACACGAACTATTTTTTAATGAATGCCATGTGATCTTAACAGTGTTGCAGCTCTTTTAGTTTATTCAATTTCTACTAAAAATGCAATATGCATGTTTCTTTTTTTAAAGTTTTGTTTTGAACAAAATGTTAGCATAGCCTCTTCTTTTTTTCTGCATTTACGTAGATACACTATGATAGCCTGTTTGCCAAATTTGATTTAATGTGTTACATTGAGCTTTTCTTGTGGAATTTAAAATTTCTCTTTATTTTTAATGAAAACACGTAATTGGAAATTCCAGGACCCTTGTGAAAGCAGTTGAATGTATATCTTTGTACAAAATTATTTTAGTTCTAAGGATACGGTAGTTACAATAGATGTGAAAGATAAGATAACCTTTTTTATAAATCTTTTGTATTAGAACATTAACAATGGTAATTTTGTATATATGAGATGCTAGGCTTTCTGATTAGCAGAAAGGTCAAACATTCCTACATTTTTTTTGTTTTTTTTTAATGTACGTTTGTCAAATTATTACATAAACATGCGCAACGTTATGTGCCTTTTATTTGGGTTGTCTAAATAAAAGAAAACCATTAAATGTTTTCATATGCATTAAGTAATGTTCAACACCAAGAAACTACAACTTTTAATGTCTCTTTCCAGGAGAATTTTGTATTTCAATTTTATTTCTTTTTTTTCTTCTATTTACAAACACATTTTGGGGGGGGGGGGTCCACATCTACTTCTGCAGCCGACCCAAACACGCGTCCCACATTCAGTCACTTAGACCCTACATCTGACTGTTTGTGTGTTGCCTGTTTGAGCACTGATTTGCCAAAAAGGACACTAAAGCTTGTAGCAAGTGTCCTAAAAGTAGATGGTTAGTAGGTAATATGTAACTTTAAAAGCCTGTTTAACACTGGGGTTGACACAAAGATGTTTTGAGTTTATTTAAACATGACAGTTTCTTTCCAGTCTGAAACGGCACCATGTAGATTGTAAAGCATTGTTCTTTTTTTCATATTATACATTATACCGGTAGTTTAAATTATTTACTCACTGATATTATTGCTTTACAGAATTGTCCAGCAGATGGCGGTGTCGGTCCTCCCCGCCACTATAACAAACACTCCAGATTGTCTCCAATGGGGCCGTGTTGATTTACTTTCTCCTTGCAATAGCATGAGGCTAATTAATGGTGATGATTTGCATATTGTAGTTTGGCAAATTGGTAACAGGAATTGTATTCGACTAGGAAAACTATTGTATCGATTGGGGAAAATGAGACACAAAGACAATCCGGTGGAGAGTGGCCGATGGATTCACAGAGTTGACCTGCATGATTTCAATTAACTAATATTTACTATCATCTGCAAAGTTGACTGTTTCTCTCACATTACAACAAAAGGTGTGTCGTTCTCACACCTCATACTACAGCCATCAAAGGAGATACAGTGATGCCTGATTATTATTTTTTTATCAAAGAGTAAAGTAGCTGGGGTTGCAGCACAAGTCTGATGCAGCAAACGTCTTTTCTTTCCTGTGCCCTCCCTCCCATCTCTGTTTTCATGAAGTGAAAATAGCGACGGTTAGAAGACTGCCCCTGTCTCTTATCAAAAGCCGCTCACTCGGCCACGATGTGAAGTGGAGCGTTCAACTGGAGTTTACAGAAGGCATGTGAACAAGGAGGAGGTTACTTCCTGTTTTCATACCAATGTAACAATATCACATAGACAATGGGTGCAGTTGCAAAATTCTACATTCTTATCTCAGCTTAAAATAAAATGTAATCAGGGCTTTTCAGGATGAGACCCGTGCAGCTCTCTGTGGGAACTGAAATAAAAAAAAAAAAAGGTTTACCTTTTAAATATCTTTCATCCAATGGGAAACCCCCGGGAAAGGGTTTTGAAACAAATAATAAATAAATACTGAGTGTGTCTAAAGATTGGTCGTTGAAAATGCAAAAACAAATAAAACATCAAGTGAGAACACACCTTTCCAGTATGCTGTGCAGTAAGTTCACACACGCACATCATTTCTGCTCTCGTCATTAATAAAGCTGACTTCAAACTTGTGTTTTCCCAAAGCGAGGCATTGTGACCGACTGCTCAACAGGCTGAACTGGGATCTTGCTCCTCATGCGGCGACTCTTTCCTGTCCTTATGATGTGGCATCAGATGATTTCCTGCAAACTGCACGGAGTTGGAGGATGTTCATTGATAAAGCATGACTGAGATTAAAAAAAGGGCTTTATAGATTTCAACATTGGTGCCTTTAATACTGAATTTAAAGCACAGATTTTGAATTGAAATCCTGGATGCATCACGCTCACATTCAGAATGTTGTCGTATTTAGAATTTTCCCACGACTGATATCCTAACGGTACGATGAGGGGAGGGCTCAATCCCCTCCCACACCCTTTCCCCAGACCTGAAGAGGTGGGGGCAAAGACGGTGGCCTCAGACTATCCACCATCTAGTTTAATCTGGAGCCGCGAGGCCTGCGTTGCGAGCCCCGTCTTGGCAGTGTAATGCTGCAACAGTTTAAACGGCTTAAGAGGCTGTCAGGCTGGAAAGGATCATTCCGTCCTCAGCTGAGTGACTCGTGTCAGCAGGCTGTCATGTGTCTATGCAAATGTTCTTAAATGCCCTGCAGGAACTGGGATCGGACATCATTCGTGTCGCGCAAAAGGTCAGGAGGCCCTGCAGGCATCATTTGAGGAGAGGATTAAATTCTTGGAAAACAGAGAATCCAGAGGGGAGGAAAAACAAACGGTGAGGTGCAGAAATGTTTTTCACCAGAGATGCTGAAGGTCTCTCGTGAAATACGCCGAACATGGAATGAGTTTTGATCTTCTGAGGGAAGAGTGGCTCCGTCTGTGTTCACCTGTTCTTCACCCGAAGTCTATGTGGTTTAATGTTGCGGTTGTGTCCTATTTGTATTTAACAATGCTGCTCTTCCTTGCTTTTAAAGCGTTTTGAATTGAATTGAATTGAATTTTGACCTGTCTGAATGGTTAGTTTGTCAAAAGACAATCTCTCTCAGTTCTTAAGCTGCAGCCATAAAATAGACGAGACATAGGGAGAGGTTTTCCACGCCCTCTGAGGCTTTTATTTTCAGTCGTGCTCGACAAAGTGACACTGAGTTAACTTTCCTTTTTAGGGTTTTGCAAAAGTTCTTCTCTTCTTTGGAGTAACGGCAGCAGTGCCACCTGCTGCTTTCACCTGCATGCTCTCTGGAATGTGAAGATGTAGGATTCAGCTATAAATATTTCGCATTTCCCTTTACCCCAACCCCCCCCCCCCCCCCAGTGCCATTTAATAACTTGATTCTGAAGGAAAGAAAGAAAGAAGATCTGAGATTGGCAAGATGTTTAGCTGGCATGTCATCATCCAATCTGTGCTGTTAATAGAACAGAATGGTACCAGACCAACAACGGCACAAAAAAAAAAGTTCACAATTCTCACTTTGCTTCATTCTGTTCTTGCTATGGCGTTACATTTATTGTGCACAGTTTGGTGTTAATGATATTTATCAAGATTTGTGTTGCTTATTTCTGATTTAGCAGTCTCAATTTCAAATCGGAGGTTGACTCGGCGGCACCACAAACTACTTAGAATAAGGGTTCTAATTCCACAATCTCTATTTTCACTATGGATCCTGTTCCCTGCCATCCCAGGCCGCTGCTTGGAGCGCTCCATGTCTTGCTGGTGTAAGATACAGTGTGATTTTCTCGGCAAACCAAATATGAGAAGAGACGCCGCCGACAGATGGAGAGGGCTCCATGAGACGTGACTCACGTTCCATTGTATAATCAGGGTATATGAAAGGCGTGCAGGAACATCGCACCCTCATTGCAGCAATGAGCCATGTGCACTGTTGCCTCATGGTTGTGGAGACTTCTGTATTTTCCAGAAGAAACAATTTGATCCTCGCAGGAGAACAGGTTTAATTTTAATTTTAGTTTGTAAGTCAGTCAGCAGAATATTGCAAAATAGATTCAAGTTTGAAAGGTTGCACTGGCAATGGGGAGGAGATGGTTCCATTCTGAGGTGGATCTGGATCAAGGATCCGGATCCAAGGAACTTTTTGCAGGCTTGGCAGAAGAAAGAGCCCCACCTTATCAGCATTGCTGCCGCCTATAAATCTGTTTATTTATTTGTTAGCTAGTTAGGTCAGAAAATAAGATTTTTGGTATTTACGTGACGCTTTTACGCTGAAATGAGTGAACGCCTGGAGGAGGGTTTTGGTTTGTTGTTGTTGTTGGGTTTTTTTCTTTTTTTTTTTTTAAACCGGCGTGACTTCAATTCCCAGACTGCACCGCGCCCCCGTGATGTTCCCAACAGCTGACAGACGGTGCGAGCCTCAGCCAGAGCTGCTTGCTGAAGAGAGAAGCCTCCCGTCGGTCGCCTCGCCGCACGGAAACACCCTCCCGCCCGGGCTGCTGGACTCTGGACCGGTTCCGGTTCGTTTTTGATGATAGAAACAGCATTTTATTTTTTGCTTCGCATCCTGACTTTGGGTTGCGGGGGGGGGGGGGGGGGGATTTACCGAAGCTAACTTCCACAATAGGTCGCTGCGTCGCCGGACGGGTCTGCTGCAGATGCTGCGTTTGGGCTGAGCTGTAGTTCGACTCCCCGGCCCAGCCAGCCGAGCCCAAATGCTGAGGAATGGATAGCGTGTCTGTTCAAGGTGGGAAGATGGTCGAGAGTGACGAGCGGCCGAGGAGGGACGGCGGTGGCGGCGGCGGCGGCGGCGGCGGCGGCGGCGGCGGCGCAGCGATGGCGGCGCTGCATCAATGCGAGCTCATCCAGAACATGATAGAAATCTCCATCTCCAGTCTGCGGGGGCTCCGAACCAAATGCGCCGCGTCCAACGACCTCACCCAGCAGGAGATACGCACCCTGGAGGTAAACGAGCTTCCCGTTGTACGTCAAAGTGCGGAGTCATGAAAGCGCGCACCCCCCCCCCCCCCCGAACTGCACCATGTCCGCCTATTGGTTGATCCTCGGAGCGCTTTGTGTGTCGCTTCGAACGCACATCTGGGTCGAAACGGGATTCACCGTTTAACTCGCGATGATGCCCGATCCGGTTATTTTTGGGTGACCTCTTTCTCTATGTGAGCCCCCCCCCATCGCATATCCCAGACGCTGATACTATTCGCGTTCCTTTTATAATCCGTGCAGTAAATATGACGGAGGAACGCAAACCGGAATATACGACGCGCTTAAATGCGTCGGCAAGAAAGGTTCGCTTGGATCGACGCGCCGCTTTGCTTGCATGTGGATGCAGATCCGGATCAGCCGAGTCTCGGATCACTTGTGGAATCTCCTGCGTTAAGGGGCTGCTTGCGTGGCTTTGTTTGTGGCGCTTCAGCATGCATGGGTTGTATATTTTCAAATCATGCTCTCTGGAAATTCCCCAAGTCAGTTCTCCAGAAACATTTCACTTCAAGTTCATCATCATCATCATCATCATCATCATCATCAACAACAACAATAACATTTTCTGAAACCAAAAAACTAACCCCGTCCTATTTAGTGAGGGCGATTTTCTTCTTCTTTCCTGTTTCAGTTTAGGGGCCGCGTCTCGCTTTGTAATATTCTCAGCCCCCATGCTCTGAAGGAAATGGTGTCATGGAAAGTCCAGCTGGAGGACTTACGGTTCCTCTTCCTGCTGAGGAGGGTGATGGGAAGAGAGAGAGAAAGGGGGGGGGGGGGGGGGGGCAAACTTGTGAAACAATTGTGCCTGGTCAAGAATCATGGCCGATGAAGAGAGTCCTTCATCTGTCGTCTGACTGTCAGGCTGTAAAACTCCTTGGTAGAGTACTTCCTGAGGTACGGCGTGTTGCGGGCGGGGTTTTTTTGGGGGGTCGACATTGTTCTGCACGACAATGGCGGCTCTGGAGGATCATTTCCTGTGATGAGAAGGTGTAATTAAGGGTGAATATCTAAAAGTAAGACATCGGAAGCGAGCCGGTTATTGTCTGAAGCTAGCTCTGCTGGCTCGAGGAGCTTTCTGTGTTTTATATCGAGGGACTGGAGGCCTTTGGAAACAGGTACGGCCGATCTTTAATAAAAAGAAAAAAAAAACAATTCAAATTTTTATCAAATCGTTTAATTCAATTGAATTTTAGGTCAAAGCTCAACTCGACAGCTGACTGAACCTGACAACCATTTTTAAACGTTGATATCCTTGAACACTTTATTTTGTTGTTCCTCCTGTGCGCCATAGAGGAACACTTCATGACCAAACCCAGCAGATTCTTAGAAAGTGTTTCATCCTAAAAAGAAAGAAAGGAAATCGGCAACTATGTCGACCCGCGAGGGGTTAAAAGAACATTCGGGCTGATTTGGGTCGGGGTTCGGACCGCGATTGCAGATGCCGAGTCGTCGTTGAAGGGGAGCTCTGGATGCTGTAGCATTTCACCGGAGGAGCGGCCACGGCGCCGGCCCGTCTTCATCAGCGGCCTCACTTCCTGTGCCTTTACTGGCTCTCCGTTTCGCAACCGCGTCTCGCTCTCGGCGTGCGTTTTCACTTCTTCCTTTGGCCCTCTTTGAAATGTTCCACTTGCCAAATATGTACCTCGAATACTTGGGAGTCAGCAGATTTAGCCTGACTGTAGGTGAAGACGCCAGATTTTGAGCAAACTGGATAGATTTTTCAAACTTGCACGAGGCATCCTGATAGGAGGGAGGAAGAGGAGGAGGAGGAGGAGGAGGTGCCACGATCTCCGGTTTCTCTCACGATGCTTCCGTTTCTGCGCCCAGATAAGTTGGAACGAGCCGGCCCTGATGGAGCTGCTGAAGCTTTAAGCCACTTGAGTACAAGTGATGAATTTGAGCGCCGTGCGTGAGGTCAAAGCGGTTTGGGCTCTCCTGGTGCAAACGGGCAGCGCTCCCATGTTGCGCTGGAGTGCCACGAAGAGAGACTTGAACTCGCTTTACACTCTCCCACTCAGACGGCTTTATTATGCCACTTGAACTGTGTGTTTTCCTGCCTTGCCGGTGGCGGGATAACGATGCCCGGCCTCTCGAATGGAGCGCTAACCGGTGCTCCACTGTTCTCGTGTTTAATCCCAGTCGCTCTGCTCTGCGCTGCTCAGCCACAGAACCTCCACGTAGAAGGAGGTCCCAAATGGGTGTTATGGGATCACGAGCTGAAAATCCTGCGCTTAAGAATTCACAACCTTTTCGTTTGGAACCTTCCCGTCGGCGACCATGTTCTGTCTAGTGTCGGGGGGGGGGGGGGGGGGGGGGGGGGAGTTTGCTCGGAGGCGCTCGTGGTGAAGAGCTGTTGTGGCTGCAACTATTTTTAGACGTCTTTCCGCCTACGCATTTTCAGGGTTGGTTGTTAAATAAGAAAATCAAATGACGCGCAAGGACCCTGTGCAGGAGGAGAGAGAGGAAAGGGGAGGGGAGAATCAAAGCCAATCCGCTGGCCTGCTTTTCATGACCAGGTTGTGTGTGTGTGTGTGTGTTTGGGGGGGGGGGGGCTTCTGAGAAGACAATGGAGAATATTGCTCACACGAGGGTACGGAGGAAACACAACTGCAATCAATGCCGGCCCCCTGTCTGTTTCCTGTGGCTCAGCCAATCAGAAAGAGCTGCACCATGTTGAAAGCAGGACGAAGTGTAGGCAGGCCCGAATCTATTCTTAAACCGACTCGGGATGAGTTGCATTACATCCTGTCATTTTGAGGTCTGCTGCGCTTCTCTTGAGGAGGGGGGCGGGGGGGGCACATGTGAGTTTTAAAGGAAGTAGATGTGCTTCGTTGTCAGTAGTTACGGTCACAGTTTGTTTCAGTTAGTTACTGTTTACTTTTCTAAAAACAACCATGTCACACGTCCTTCTGTTGCAGACGTGTCCAAGCCCAAGTGTGTGTGTGTGTGTGTGTGGGTTGTGGACTTCCAGAGATGGTTTAAGGCCCACTTTATCACCCCCACCCAGCCAGCCCACAGCCCAGTGGAGGGGTCAACTTGCGCTGCCGATAACAATGTCGGGGGTGCATGCGGGGCAGCCGTGTATGTCCAGTCTCCCCGTGTCCCTGTGACCCGGCCTCTGCATAGCCTCCATTGTGTTTTTATCTTTTGACATTTTTGTCATTTTTCAACGCGTAGAGACAAACGTGTGCGTCAGCCGTTGGAACACGAGCTTTGGACGCGCCGTGCTCGGCTTTATCTGGCGCAAAAAAAAAAAAAAAAAGTCCTTGAAAGCAATTAAAATTAGCTTCAGATTTGCATTAGCTCCAAGCTCCAGTGCTGCTGCTGCTGCTGCCGCGTTGCATTCTGGCTACAACGCGGGGAGGCTGCAGCCGGTGAAGAAGCTCTGCATTCTGCTGCACTTTTACAGCAGACACTGAGCACAGCTCTAAGAGCTCAAATGAGGTCCGGACCGCTTTCTCATGCGGACGTGTTGTTGCTGCGTTCTCCACGCTTTCCCCAGCAGGCGCCCCCGAGCAGCGGTCAGGCAGGCAGGCCGCCGCTGGGACTCCACTCCCCTCCCCTCCCCTCCCCTCCCACACTGACTGTCACTCATCTCGTCACTGCATTAGGCCGTTGCCATGGCGTTGTTTAGCTCCTCTGACAGGTGGGCTCTGACGCCATTACCCCCCCCCCCCTCCGCTCCTCTTCCACCCACCTCCAGGCCGCACGTCGAATGCTGCTTTCCCTGCACAGTGCCAAAAATAATCCACGCAGTGCCTGTCGTTATCGTTCCGTTTGTTGATCGCCCTGACGGCGCTCCCACCACACAGCACACGCATGACTGATATCAACGATGCATCCTGGGACTTGTTTGCTTACTTCATTTCCATCCACCCTATTTACTCAGGGTGACGGCGGCTAAAGTTTACGCTGCGTGTTTGGCTTGTGATGCCGCTTGTGTGTCGAGATGTGTTGTGTCTGAGCTCTGTGCATCGCATGCACGGGAAAATCCCACTGAAATGTTGCTGACGACTCGGAAGAGGGTTGCTAGGTAACCGGACGTCACAGGACTGACTGCGCTGGTGTATGGGGGGGGGGGGGGGAGGTAAAGAAGGAGGCTAGCTCATTAGCCACGTTGAGCGTGGGCCTCTTAGTGTTGGCAATAGCTAGTTCAGATCTGCAGGAAGACAAACTTCACACACTTGATGTAATTGAATAATAATGTGTAACGAATCAAACCTTAATTTATTCGATAGATGCATATCTGGAAGCGTGTTTGCTTGCATGTGCGCTCATGCCTTTTTGTGTGTCTAGCTCAAATTTGCGTTAATGGGGGGGTTCGTGCTTTAAATGTGTGCTGCCTGTCTCTGTCCTCCATCCCCTGAAGGAGCTGCTCTGGACTGGTGGAACTGGTCTGACACTAAAAGAGTCAAAGTCGACCTTAAACCAACGAAATGCGTCACTTTATGCTTGAATATATTACAGTGTTCAAGCAATATGAGCCTTATAAGGTCTGAAAGCTTCTTTTTTTTCCCTCTCGTCCAATCAGCTATTCTGTTTGTTTGTTTTTTTCGTCTTAAGTTTTGGAAGCAGCACATTTTCTTTGCTCCCATTCAATAATGCATGCTGCATTACCATCCCATTATGCTCTCAGTGCAGCTGATGGTGGACGAGTAAAAGGCTGCAGCCGGAGTCGGCGCGGGGAGCGCCTGCCTCATTCCATCCGCCTCCTCTCCTCCTTTCATCTCTCTGGCCTACCGTTGGCGGCGCTTTTGTCATCCCAAGGCCTCGCTCTCCTTCAGAGCGCTCGCACGTGGGCCGTGCGACTCTCTCCGTCTGTTCAGTGGAGCGCTTCGTGTCAGGGAGATCTTTGAATCGGCAGAGAAAGACGCGCACCTGTCACTGTCGTTCGGGGCACTCGAGAGAGAGAGAGAGAGAGAGAGAGAGAGAGAGAGAGAGACGTCGAGGTGCGGCTCGCTGTAATGGACTCTTCCAGATATACGGCGAGATAATAAAGACACACTATACGGCCACGCCGAACTGCACAACGGCAGCCGGTGCAAACCAACACCATGGTGCTCTCACAGGACCGCGCTTGATTCCGACTCGATGCGAGGCATCAGGGCGAAGTCGCTCGGCTCCGTTTGCTTTCAGGGGACTCCTTTTTGAGAGTTTGGAATGAGGAGGCGCTGCAGAAAAACACTTATCCAGGGTTTCACCTGGTAATCTGCGTTAGGTTAGCATATAGCGTTTATTGTGTTGGCTGTGGTCATGATGCAGCATGTCATTAATGGATATAATCTGTGTAACAGATATCCTGTGCTTTCTGCTGCCCCCCCCTGCAGGTGAAGCTGATGAAATACATCTGTAAACAGCTGCAGTGCAAGCAGAAGGTCCCAGAGACGGAGCGACCCGAGGCCCTGGACAGCTACCCACGCCTACGGGACTGGCTGCGAACCATCAACCTGCGACATGAGCTCATTGAGGTGGGGGTCATGACCTTATCGCCCCTCATATGTCCGTCCGTTTGTCCGGTTTTAGTCCCATCTCATCAGCGTGTTGGGCTCGATCTTGTTTGCTCTGCAGCTGAAACCTCACAAAGAATTCATCTTTGTGTACCAAACTTCTTAATAGTGCCGCAAAAAGTGCTCATTTGTATGCGTTCGTACGCCAATGGGGATTTCCCAAAACATGTGGAGCAGTCATAGCCAGAATGATGACCCATTTAGGTTTTTTTTTTTTTTTAACTAGAATCCCACCTATCATTTCCTGCCCTGCGAACAAAGCTAAGGTTAGATCAAGCGTGTCGCTGTCATGACGGCAGCCGTCTGAAGTGATCCTGTGTGTGTCAGTGAAGTAAAGATCCCTGGAACTCTCCAAGTAAACTTCGCTCGACTAGCTTTTCACGAGACAAAGGTTGCAAAGACGTCTCCGGTCGCACCGATACGAGAGGAGAAACTCGACGATTCAGTTATTGTCTGAGGATTCTGGTTATATACGCATCCATTATAATAATATATTGACAAATTATAATGTTATCGTGAGGCTGTAGTGAGGAGTTGAGAGCCCACAGCCTTTTCTGAATACCACAGCACTCAATCTTGTGTGTGTGTGTGTGCTTCCTGTTGCTTACTGTGTACACATGGTTGTGGGAGGCTGCCCTAGTTTTTTGATCAGTGTGAGGCTTTAACCTGACTGATAAGCAATTGTTTACTTGGCATGTAAAAACAAAAAGAAGAACAACATTGTTAAATCGCTGCATTATCTCACATTTCCGTCGGCGGTCCAGTTGTTTGCGCTTCTGGTTTGGTTGTTGTTTTTGTAAACTACATTAAAGGAAGAGGAACGGATGAATTTTCATGATTTTACATGTTTTTTCAGAAGCATTTTCCACCATGAGTTTCTTCTTAATGTATCCCCCCCCCCCCCCCCCCCCCCAAAAAAAAGGGGCCATTGCTTGTTGTGTTATCATTGATGATCGGAGTGCTCGATTTAAATCCAGCATCCTGTGGCTGGGTCTTCCTGGATGGTGCATTCATGTCATGTCTTTTGTGTGGTAAAATAGATCATTAACATTATCGATTACAAGCCAGTCATTTGCGGGCTGCTGCATTTTATGGATCTTTGTTTCTCGGTTCTTGCTGCCGTGTCTTTGGCCCCACACAAATGCAGTTTCCCAGTATAGTTGCGAGTCAGACCAGATTGCAGTGTCTTCAATAGCAGCCATGCATCAGTGTCTTTAATAGGAGCCAGTCTGCCTCCTGCTCTGACTAATGGAGTCCTCCTATTGTGTGATGTTGTGTAGTGTGTGTGTCCACTGACCTGTCTTCTGCTTTACTTTCATCCGCTGGTTATGAAATGTTTTTGTGAGCTTGAATGAACATAGCTGACTCAGACAGGAGGGGCATAAAACCATATTGAAAGGACGCTAAATCGTAGTTTATTATTTCCACACTGCAGCGGTGAGGTATTAGGTACAGGCAAAAGCCAAATATACATGCATATACAAATATTTGCAATTTGCCATTATCTTGGTTGGTATTTAAATGCATATGGGGGTTCCTACAGATACATGTTATATTTTTCTTCTGGTTTTTGAGTGTTTTGTTTGTTTATTTATTTTACTAATTCTTGGATACTTTCTGAGACTTTTTTTTTTTTTTTTTTGCATTACACCTTCAGCTGTAGAAGCCAAGCTGTCCCTGGATGCCTTACTGCAGATGACGGGTGCACAGGTGAGGGATGCTATGAGAAGACTCGGGTCCAGTTCTGAGGAATGTGCCCGGCTCAGTGCTGCCCTCTCCTGCCTGAAGACTGCCACTGAATCAGGTGCGTGTTTGACCAATGGGTGCGTCCTTGATCAAGTTCCTCACATGATGGCGCACACTGTTTATTGGTCTGGTTCCGTATCGTCTGCTGGTCCAGAAGGGGACCTGAGGGAAGACAGCTGTCCCTGGACGTCTGAGCCGACGAGGAGGGACAGCGGCTCGCTACTGACCGCAGACCAGCTAACCAACGTGGGGGCTCCTCTCCGCCCTCACAGCCCCTCGCCACTGGCGCGCCCATCCACCGTCCACTCCACCCCATCCACCCCCTGCGCCACCTTCCCTCACCCCCGCTCAGGCTCGGTGTCAGCGGTGCCCACGCCGGAGGCGCTGGCGTCCTACCTCCACAGCGACAGTCCTCTCACAGATCCGTTCCCGATGTCCTTGGCCCGCACAGCTCGGCTCCACGGCCACGCCTCCACTCCGCCCATAACCCCGCCCTCAAAGAGGCGTCACAGACTGAAGCCCCCCTGCACCCCTCCCCCTCCGTCCCGCAAAGTGCTGCACCTTCTTCCCAATATAACCCTGACGCGCAGCAAAAGCCACGAATCGCAGCTCGGCAACCGTATCGAGGACCCGCCCACCAGCAGGTAGGCGTTGTTACGGAACTCACCTTTTCAACTCGTGTGTCTCGTGTGTATCTTGGAGAAAAAAAATCAAAGCAATTGGAGAACTGCTTATTTTGGCAGATTTATCTATCCCTAATAGATAAGTATGTTTGTGTAATAGATACAAAAACTGATTAAGTGATTAAATAATCCACACAAAATGAGCCTGTGATCAAAGATTCACACTCGTGGTGGTATTACAGTGAGTAATATGCGAGCCTTTTGTTTGTTATAACATGTTTATTATATGTTTATTGAAGCGGTTTATAGGACTGAGGCAGGGCTTTTTCGAGGATGCGCTCAGACGTCTTCTTTCCTTTTCCCACATCCTGTTGCTCCTTCACTCTGTGAGTGGCGTTAATCCCAATGCAGATTCCCAGAGATTATGACTCATGTCAAAACAGGAAGTATTTCCTCGGACTAATGCTCGGATGTGGCAGGAAACGCATACGTGCTCTCTCTCTCTCTCTCTCTCTCTCTCTCATTCTCATAGATCTGATTGCTAATTGAATTGGCCTCAAGATTGTATCAAGTCAAACTGATTATTTTTCCATTTCATTGATTGTTCACGCGTGTGTGTGTGTGTGTGTGTGTGAACCACGGAACTCGCGCTGCTTGCGTGTGCCAGGCCTGTTTAGGTAGCCTCTCGTCCTTACATAGCCCGCCCCATACAGCGATCTCCCCTTTCCCCCCCCCCAGGTGTGTTAAAAAGAATAAGTTGCTCCTGAATATGCAAGTCAACGGCAACGGATGCGAGGACTCACCGTCTCGCTATCCCGCCATGTCTGCGCGCACCCCCGGAGTCACCCCTGGTACTCCCGCTGCTTCTTACACGCTGCCTGGAACGCCCACTCTCCTAGAAGAGCACAGTGTCATCAAGAGTGAGTCACGTTAACTTGTTTTTTTGTCCCGTGAATAGAGAAATGCATGTTTCCTATGTCTGGAACATTTCATTTTATTTAAAGGGGATGTGAGGGTTCTCCTGCTGTAAATGACTAAATCTGATTGCTAAATGCTACGCTTCTCTTGTGATTTACTTCATCCAATCCCCCCGTAATTTCATCTTTCCATCTCTTTTTTTTCATGGCCAGATAATGTAGCAGGACATCGCAGTTCCCCACAAGCAGTGAGGCGGGACATCGGCCTAGCAGTCACGCACAGGTCAGTGGAGGTTATGTTTTTGTCTGTCTGTCTGCTTGTTTGACTTTTAGCAACATCACTCAAAAAGTTCCAGATGGTATCTTGATGAAATCTTACCAGGAACCGTCGATTACATTTTGGAGATGACCCAGAAGGAGATCCTGGATTCTGGATTACTTTGAATATCTCGGTTGATTATCGACCGATGTTTTGGGAATTTGACACAGTTAAATACAAATTTTCAGCAAATGTGTATTTAATACGAGAGATAGAAATTTCTAACAAGCGTCGTTTTATAGGTGAGTCGATTCCACATCGGTTAATCACAAGTATTAATGTTGTAATATTAAGGGCAGTTTTGTCTTTTATGTATGCAGGTTTTCAACCAAGTCCTGGCTGTCCCAGACGTGTCAGGTGTGCCAGAAGAGCATGATGTTCGGGGTGAAGTGCAAACACTGTCGGTGAGCAGCGTGAGCTTCAATCAGTCGTCGTTATTTGGCCGTACGCTGTGAACACTGCACAGAGGAGTCATAATGCTGCCTACTGTCTCTTGCAGGTTAAAGTGCCACAACAAATGCACAAAGGAAGCTCCATCCTGCAGAATTTCCTTTCTACCAAGTGAGCTACGTTTTTTTACGCTTGGTCTGCAGCTTGACTAAGACGCTACCTTTCTGCGTGCATATCCACTGTGACGTTTCCAATTTCTGTTCCAGTCGCAAAGATTCGAAGGACTGAGTCTGTTCCGTCCGATATAAACAACCCGGTGGACCGGCCAGCAGAAGCGCCGCAGTTCGGCACGCTTCCGAAGGCTATTACGAAAAAGGTGAAGCAGAGAAAAGCAAATCATTCTGCCGGTGACTTTTGTTTTTCTTGTAAAAGCGATGTGTGTTGTTTTTTTTTTTTACTGTTATTTAATATTGTGGTCGACACCTTAAATAAAGACGTTCTATCAGTTCTGATTGATGTCCTTTCCATCCCCCGCCTCTCTAGGATCATCCTCCGGTGCTGAACCAGCTGGACTCCAGCAGCAATCCGTCCTCCACCACCTCGTCCACTCCTTCTTCCCCGGCACCCTTCCTGCAGAGCAACCCCCCCAGTGCCACGCCACCACCCAACCCCTCGCCCAAAGGTCATCGCGACAGCCGCTTCAACTTCCCAGGTGAGCTCACATATATGCTGGCTGCAGAAGCACATATTGTACATAGTGGCATGTTCATGCTTATAAGCGAGTTTAATCTATTGTTTTTATGCAAATGTTTCCTGACATTAATTACTATTGTATCGTGTGGGCCACAAACATCCTTCTCTTCCATATTTTCCCACTCTATTTGACACTAACACTGAACAACAACTGCACATTTCACCAGATCTGTTATTTCAAAGCCTCTCTAACCAAACCCCCCCCCCCCCCCACCGTGCTTGACGATCTTTCCCTCTCCTTTTTTTTTTGCAAAAGCTGCGTGTTACTTTCAGCATAGACAACAGTTTATCTTCCCCGGTGAGTCGACGTTCCGAGGCGTCGTGTTACATTCTAAGTCTCCGATCGTTCGTCCCTGAAAGTTTAATTTCCCTGTCTCTGTCTCTCTCTGTCTCTCTCTCTCGCTCTCTGTCTCTGTCTCTCGTTCTCCTGCATGATGTTTACTTTTAGGGCTGGAACTGTTGCCTTATCTCTCGGTTTAATTATGTGTTGGTAAAACAGCCTTTTGACACCACCTGCTGGTTATAGTATGGAATTGCATGATATGTATGTGGTGGCGCATGAGACTAATAAAACTTTCTTAAAAATAAAAAGGTGTGTGGGGGGGGGGGGGGGGCATAAGGAATAATTTTAATAATGTATTTATTCCTTTCATTCTTCTCTAAATGTGATTTTATTTTCATATTTTTCTCCACAGATGTCTCCAGTCCTGCTCATTTGCACACTGATATCCTCCAAGACACTCTGTAAGATGTTAACATCAGGAAAATGAATCTTTAATTTTGATCATTTTTGTTGTCTTTTACACCGCTGATATACGCTTTTTTTTTTTATCTACAGCAATGAGATAGAGCAATCTGCAGAAGAGAAACACACTGAACTGGCTGAGGATGATGATGAAGAGGTAATGTTGCGACGTGCGTCCAAAAACCACGTTTGAATTTACTGTCGGCACGATGAGGTCTGTCGGATTAGATTAAGTTATCTCCCTTTATGCAGAGCAGATTAACAAAACCAGCATCGCCCTCTTGCAGGAAGGAGAGGAGGAACTTGAAGTCGAAGATGAAGACCCTGAAGGGGAGGAGGAGAATGAGGAAGATGCGGATGATGATAGGGAAGATGAAGATGATGATGATGATGATGGGGAGGATATCAGGATGAACGTCGGCTCCGACGGGGAGTGCGATGAGCTGGACGATCTGCCCAGCTCTCGGGGGAACCAATGGAAGGGACCGATTTCCCGAAAGGCGAGCCAGACCAGTGTTTACCTGCAAGAGTGGGACATCCCGTTTGAGCAGCTGGACCTCGGAGAACTCATAGGGAAGGTCAGCAGTCTGAGCCAGACTTTCATCGATGTACGATCTACATTCTGAAAAGGTCATTTCACCCTTTATTGTTCTGGATCGCTCAGGGCCGCTGGGGCAAAGTGCACAAGGGTCGGTGGCACGGCGAGGTGGCCATCCGACTCCTTGAGATCGACGGAAACAATCAGGATCATCTGAAGCTCTTCAAAAAGGAGGTGATGAACTACAGGCAGACCAGGCACGAGAATGTGGTCCTCTTCATGGGGGCCTGCATGGCTCCACCCCACCTTGCCATCATCACCAGGCGAGAGCACGGATATCCAGCACACCTCGGGAGATGATTTCAACCTCAGTATGTTTTCATCTTCGCTTTAATTTCCCTCTCTTTTCCCACAGCTTCTGTAAAGGGAGGACGCTGTATTCTGTCGTCAGAGACACGAAAAACACTCTGGATATTAATAAGACCAGGCAAATTGCTCAGGAGATTGTAAAGGTAATTTTTTTCCTCTTCTTCAATATCTCTTCAAAGCTGTGAATCTACAGCACAAATGGACTTTTCTGAACCTGAAGTTGCATGCCAATAGATATTTTTTATTATTCCCCCAAAAAAAAAAATATGCCGAAGATATTCGCTTTACCAGTTTATTCAATCCTACGGAATATATTTCGTTTTCAGCTTTTGTGTCTCAGGAGTGCGTTGCCAGGTCGGACATGTTCTTGCGGGAAAAGCTCATTTTGTTAACAAATAAAATCCCTTTTATTGTCAAGTAGCAAAAACAAAACACTTAGATTTTAAATTGAATGTTGAAAAATGCATTTCTGTTTGAATTAATATGGCCACCCTTTCTCCCCCCCCCGATTCAGGGAATGGGTTATCTGCACGCTAAAGGCATCGTTCACAAAGACCTGAAGTCCAAAAATGTTTTCCACGATACCAATAAAGTTGTGATCACGGACTTCGGGCTGTTCGGGATCTCTGGCGTTGTTCAGGAGGGGCGGTAAGAAAAGCCACTTAAGAGGCCCTAAACACCCAGCCTCAGCTAAAGCGCTGCTCGTGCTGCGCTTCTATTACCCGGGGAGGGCAGCGATGTGTAATCATTGCTGAGGTCTGCAGTCCTGTAGACATCTCTCGTCGGCCAGAATATTATATTTCACAAAATCTCCTAATTGTAAAATCTGAATGTACCTCTTCTTTCTTCAGCACTTTTTGAGCACAGAGATAGCGACCTTTACCACCTTCCGCTCTTGTAAAGGCACCTTTGGCACTGAAATAATGTGGACCTTCCCCCCCCCCCCCCCCCCCCCCAGGCGTGAGAACAAACTAAAGCTTCCACACGGCTGGATTTGTTATCTGGCGCCAGAAATTGTGCGGCGAATGAGCCCAGGTAACAACGAGGACCACCTTCCCTTTTCGACTTCGGCCGATGTTTATGCCTTTGGGTGAGTCTTGTAGTTAACTTTGTGTTTCACACACGTTTCTGACTGAAGCAGCATGTGACCGAATTTGTCGTACCTCTGCTTACCCCACCCGTATTAAGCACCATTTGGTATGAACTTCAAGCCAGGGACTGGCCAATCACCAACCAGCCCGTGGAAGCTACCATCTGGCAGGTGGGGAGCGGTGAGGGCATACGGAAGGTCCTGGCAGAGATCAGCCTTGGCAAGGAGGTTACTGTGAGTTTTTTTTTTTTTGGGGGGGGGGGGGGGGGGGGGGGATGATAAGATGTTTCTTCTACTCGTATAGAATGACATCTAGGTGTTAGCCTCAGCGGCGCTCAAAGCCAACGGTCCGTCATGGTGCTTAAGTTGTCTTTGGTCTCAGGAGATCCTCTCTGCCTGCTGGGCGTACGACCTGAGAGAGAGGCCGCCCTTTACCCAATTGGCCGACATGCTGGAGAAGCTGCCCAAGCTGAACCGCAGGCTGTCCCACCCCGGACACTTCTGGAAGTCTGCAGAGTAGGTATCCCCAAACTGAAGGACAATGTGAAGACACTGGACACGTGAAAAGAAAAGAAAACCCTTATTCTTCTCCGTTTATTTCCTGGTTCTGTGTGGTACACTTTTTTTTAGCCTTGGATTTTTTTATTTATACGATTTGCAAATTAATAATGGTTTGATACTTCAAAGAGAACGGAAGTTAAATGGGTTTGCAGTATTTTGAAACTTCTGCTGGCGCGACCCCCCCCCGAACATGCTCTGCCATCGAGGCTTAGCTCTGGTTAGCTGTGATGTTGGTTTCTCTCAAATAAAAATGTGAACGTTGTTGCTAATTTATGTGATTATGAATTGTAAAATTGTAATTTATGATAGACGAGTAATTTTTTCTTCTCATCTTTGACAGAAAAGAGGGTTTTGTAGAGCGTAACCGTCGCTGTCTTTATATCTCAGTGTCCCACAGTGGGATTTCTTAAATTAAGCTAGTAGGACAAGAAAAAAAAACTGTTAAAAAAAAGTTATTTGTTCTTCTTGCAGATTAACTGTGTTTTGCTAGATGTAATCCAGGTGTAAATACGGGCCAATTTATGATATTCCATCCTAAATAGGAAAGTAAAAAATGCAAACCAAAACAAGACTACCTACATAATTTCTGGACCTAGAATATCTTGAAATCATTTAGGACTAGTTTCTGCTACTTTTATTGTCCCGTTCGTTTCGGCAAGTTCTGATTTTCCGCAGTTTGTCTTAAATCACTTCCGTCCAACCTCTGCTTTCCCACCGTGCTTCTGATTCAACATTTGCTTTTTCGCGTTTGCTGTGAGACTTCAAGCATCCGGTTTGTACTAAATGCAAAATATGAAAGGCCTCACCAAATAGCCCTAAATACTTGTCTTGATATGGATAATGGTTGAGATGCAAGCCTTTTTTTTCTTCTTAAACGCAAAAACAGAAATGACTTCTGCTTACTCATAAAATGATCGAATAATAACTCACACAGCCTGGCCTGTTAATAAAGCTCGGAGAACCTGCTGCTTTCAAATGAAGCTTTCTTCACTGTTACACTTTCACTAACCATCTAATGCTTGTGTTTCCTTTTTCTCTCTTCTCCATTTTCCTCGCTCTCTTTTCTGATCAGGTTGTAGCAGTCGCTCTGAAACGTATAAGCGATGCAAAACAAAGCCTGGGTCTGCCTTGCATGCTCCTGTATCCTTAACTCTTGCAGGACTGATCAAAGCATTGCCTCTGCCTGAAACAGACGCTTCTTCCGCTAATCCACAGCCTGATCTTCCGTGTCTAACCGTTGCATTTTGTTGTCGGGGAAGAACGGATCGCTGGAGCGAGGTGCGTCAAGGCGGGGAGGGCTGCGGCTTTGTCCTCCTGTTATCTCTTTGCCTTCCTTTCGGTTTTGTTCTGTGATCATGTTTGGGCCTCTGAGGCTTGTGGTGTCTGTGCTGCTGACGACTGACTGGGTGTGCTGTGGTCTGTGCCTGCTGACGACTGTCCTGTCCTCGGCCCCACGCACCTTCTCTGTGCTGCTGTGATGTGGGTTCTGGATATGACTCTTTTCCGAGACACCCCGCACACAATGGATACACTGCTGGACATAAAAAAAAACGGATCCCGCTCCCAAATGGACCTCAGCATTTATCTTTGTCTTCTCCGAGGGGTTGAATAATATTTGACTGACCGTTTTTGAGTGACGTTCTCGTCCGAGCTGACGCGATATGCACTTTTTGCCGTTTATTTTGGTTTGGAAAAGTCACAATTGCAGTTCTTCTTAAGGGCGTGGACAGAGTGATATTCTCACATGTGTGTTATCTTTCGTAAAGCTGTTAAATTCACTGTTTATTGGATGCATTTGAAAACAGGACACTGAAGAAGACTCCGGTATGCTAAACGCCAGGTGAAATATTCCCTTCATCGTTCACAATCCGTGTGTCTATTCATGATTAAAAATGTTTTTAATTGTAATGGCCATTCATCGAAGTGTGAAGTGATAGGAGTAATTTATAAAGAACCTTCTTTCAAGGCTGAACGATTTAATTATCTGCGCAAAAAAAAAAGTAATTCAGGAACCTGGCGCAAAAGTGTCCCATCTCTTCCTAAAACATTACCTCTTGTGTGCGCTTGTGCATTCTGTTGGTGATTTCTGGCTTCAGTCGGCCTGCTTGTATTTACATGTGAGTGTGTGTGTGTGTGTGTGTGTGTGTGTACTGTGCTGGAATACCTGAGGTTGTTTTTTTTGTGAAAGGCTGCAGTAAATGTTGTGTTGCAAATCCGATAGTATGTCATGTACATGCATTATTTAATGTGAATATGAACCGGACTCTTCTGATATTTGTATCAGCATTTTGTATGTAAAGTTACATCACAGCAGTTTTGAATAGGTACTGCTATGGCTATTACAGATGTGTATATATATTTATATATATTTTTTATGTATAAAAGCTGTACCTTTTTTTAGAATGGGCCGATACATGTTTTTTTTTGTTATTGTACAAATTCATATTTTTTTATTGCATGTGACTTCCATTCTGTACACTTTTTCTGTTTTCATCCATGGAAGACAATAAAATTATGCTCGTCACGTACAATAATTTGGATACTTGTTATACTGTTGCTATCGCATAATTGGCGTATCTTAGAATATCGTAGTTTTCCTAGCCTACGCTCACAAGTTCTGGATATACCAGTCTTCTAACAGCACACCGGGTGGGCTTCACGGCTCAGACGGTCCTGATCAGGCCTTACTTCCTGCCAGCAGAAAGAAAGATCCTAACCTGTCTCTGGTCAATAATGGAATTTCACTCATATTGTTTAGAATGATGCGCTCTGGAAATTCTTCCAACAAATTCGGCATTGTTCAAAATCCCACTCTGCCTCTAGGTGGCATGAAGACCCAGCAGACAGTAAGAGCATCAGTCACACATGCTTACATTGTGAACCATGCAACTGTTTTTATAATAGCTGTGCACATATTGCCAAGTTTGGCCTGAATTGTGCGGTATGCTTTTTATTTTCTGCTTTGTGTATTATCTAGACGAGGCAGAATAATATGTCTCAAACCAAAAGCAACTGAATCAACTCAAGCTTCGGTGCTTTCAACCAAGATGTCTGCACCTACTCTGCAATGAGTTGTGAGAACTGGGTTGAATTTTAGCTGTTTCAAATTTATAAAACATAGTTAAGTAAGACTGTTTTGCATTTAGATTGTCCAACTATGTCTTAGATGTCTTATAAATCCAAATGTAATTGATCAAAATCAGAAAAAAGGTCCATTATAGCATAAGTCTTGGGTTAGGGATGAGAGGATTTGTATTTTTTATTCAGATTCATGGTGACTCTATCAAAAGTTTCTAATATAGGGCCTTGGGAACTGCCAGTAAAATGATAAATGCAGCTTGCAGTCAGTCCTTGAAACCTATTACCAGTGCGGATGCCGCTGAAGTGTGGCTTCGAGGAGAAGGGATGATGGATGGATTTCTGTATACTGGTATCATTCCAGCACAAAAGAAAGAACCTTGTATCCTGGCTGATGGTGCATCCAAAAGCTCTTTTGACTCCAACTACTGGATCATGTGATCAGCATTTGGTGAGAGGCCAAACACAGATCGCCCTTTTTTTTATTATTATTATTATTCCTGTGTTTGTTTTTGTTTTGTGCCATTGTCAAATTGTGGACTGAACTAATTAACAGTTAATGTCCTCCAAGAATATTGAACTAATGAGCATTGGCTTTATCAAATCACATTTAAAACTGGGAGGCGTTGATTTTGTCACACTTTAAAGTCTCCTTTGAATCCAAGTTCTTTGCATTATTGTTAGAGTTATTGTTGTATTTTCATTGTCTCATTGTAGAGTTGTTAAGATGGAGGTGACCACGAGCGTTTCTCTAGGCAGAGATCCCTTCGTCTCTAGTTTCATCGAAGGGGGTAGGGATCTATGTAAATACCTGAGACCCACCTACTTTCACCGTGTTAATAAAAAGGCCGCGAGGTCTCGGGGGAGAGGTCTTTTGGTCGCAGCCGCTGGGCGAACAAGGTCCCTCCTTACCGGTAAAGTATCGAAGTTTGTCTGCCTGATTCATTTTGTGTGCGTTTAATTATTTCTTACAGTGTGTCGGGGAATAACCCCTACAATTATCCAGAGCGTAATTAACACGCTGGGCCAGCGACGGAACCCGGATTCTTTTCTCATCACGATCAAAGAAGTGCATCCCTACCATAAACTTTGGGAGGAGATTGCCGTACTTGGCGTTGATGATTTTTCCCATCTGGAGTTGTCTGATCTCCATGACGACCAGCCACCTCGACATATCTTATCAAAATTCAACTCGGTAGGATTTCATTGGATAGCTGTCTGTAAACGTCACATTTCTGAGGACTCGGTGAAAGAAATTCAGTGGCGCGAGTGGGATTTCTGGTTACTGCGATGAACTGGGTGCCGAATCCCAAGCTACGCTGACAAATGTCAAATGTTGTGGTTTTGTTCAGTTAAACACATGACTTAAAGTTAAACCTGAAAGTGATCACGTTAATAGATCATTTCAGTCTATTCTAGGGACAAAGGCATATTTTGGGCCACCCAGACCCAATCAGATGCAGGGTTAGTGCACTAATAGGCCATTTATGTGTGAGATAATGCACCTTGACAAACAGCGGCAGGAAGACAAAAACATCCAGGTTCAAGTGTCGGACCTTGACAATGAGCTCATTGATCAGTCTCCTTATTCCTCCTCCCTTCACTTTCACCTAGCCCCCCCCCCCTGCCACAAGCCTTCTTGAATTCAACAATGAAATCACACTGGTTACCTCTGGCACTGAATCCCGCCCCCCTGTCAGTGCGTCTGCCTGCATCCCAACCGAGCCACATTCTGTAGCACCGACCTTGCTGATAACACACACACACAACAAAAAAGACAGAATGGCTCTCTCTTGCCGAGGCTGACGAGACTGATAAGGCCAGCAAGGTCACCCAAAAGTTTGCCTCATCAGTCCCCCCCCCCCCCCCCCACCTTTACAGGGACAGTTCAGAGATTAAAGTACTGGATGTGACGTTATCCAAAACCATGCACGACTAGCAGACGGAGGTCAACGTGAGGAGGCCTCGCAGGGACCCCGCAGGGCAGCAAAAGATTCTTAGCTTTGGTTTTCGACTATCTCTCTTGGTAAAGTCTTTCCCTCTTTCAGCATTTAAAGACGTTTGCATCGCCGAGCTGATTCTGTTTTTGGTGCCAACAAATGGAACTTTCCATTACTCAAGTGAAAGTGTGTTTACATGAAAACATTTTTGTTCCATCTGCTCTCACTTCCTCTCACACATAATTAGCCCCGTGATGCTTTTTCCTTTCTGAAATTAAAATAGCATCAAGCTGAATTAATAACCTAAATATTATTTATGTAGCTTCAAGATGTGTGAATGCCACATTCACGGTATTTAATCAGCAACGATGATTATTATTACGATAATGATTTTAGAATCATGTAAATCCGACATGCAAATTAAGTAAATGTTATTGTTTATTGCAGCAGATAATATTTACCACTTGTGGTAAAACCATGAAATGTTTCCTTGGTGTTTAAGTTGGGGGGGGGGGGGGCTATGTTAGATTTCTATTTTATTCAAGTTGCAGATGCAGACGGTTGGATTCTTGACTGCTCAAAAAGTGAAAATCCCTGTTCACGATCAATGAACTGAAACTGGGTTTCTCATTTCGCATGCGATCTTTCATACTTTGCCACCCGACAGATGTCTGTGTGACCAGCTTAAGCACGGCATGCTAAAACCACATCCTTAGCTTATTATAGCCCAAATGAAGAAGTAAGAAGGAGAAGGACAGATGAGCGTATCTGATTATCGTCAGTGTCTCTTGATTCTTTACTCATCTTCCATCAGGCTTTATTTCTACACTGAAATATCAAGATCAAGATTACCCACAACGTAAGTGCTATATTTCATTACCATTTCAAGGTTGGTGTATAAAGATACCAAGAATAATTTATGACCTTTTGATGATGATCCAGATCGCCATGTGGACGGTGTAACTCCAATTACGAGGGGAATGAGCTGATTCTAGTTTGAATATAGTTTTGAAACATGGAAACAGGTTTAGATGGACAAATAAATTATTATAGTATTTAATTTTAGAATATAAATTCAAAGAACTCTAAAAGGATGGATTCGTAATAATAATAATAAAGGTATTTTAGAGTAAAAATGTACATACACAGGAGTTTCAGAGAACATATTCTGGACATTAACATATACATACTAGTAATTATTTGACAATCTGTGCTGTTGTTCTTGTAGAAATTTAAAGGGTGGGTGCAAATCTTTACAGATGACCATATGAGATGAGTGAAGAGAGGTAAAGCAACATCTGGTAATGTTATCCAGAGTTTAAACAGCCTTTTAAAATGCATTAACATTTAATACATTCACATATATTAATATCACTTTGATTCAACATGAGTTTAACTCTTGATTATTCAGTAGGCAAATCTTAAGATTGGATGTCAAACCCTCAGCATGTAGAGTCAGCATAATTTGTCACATTGCTTGCTGAAAATGTACCAAAAAGTCAATTTAAACTCAAATGTAAGTCTTGCTCACGGCAAAAACACCCAAATAAAGAGGGATCCACAGCTACAAGAGAGGCACTCAAATCAGTAGCAATGTCAGTGTAAAAAAAAAAATTCTACTCACAGTTCACATCTTTGAATGTCGTTTTAGGTGGAGCGAACCATCTCAGATTAGATTACTGGATTATAAACATTGATGCACTAATGCACAAGAACTGGTGGAATGTTGGAGCTGGTAAAGATGCAGCTAACTGTCCTCATTTATACTGCTGGATGTTAGTTATCTGAATCCGTGGCCTGCTTTATTAATGCTACATTAGAATATGCCACACGATTCTCTTGTGTAACGGCTTCTAACTACTGTATTACATTTATATTCCTAAATTCAATTGGTATCAAACTGTTCTTTTTTCCCCATTTTCCTCAGACTCCAACATGAACGACCTGCTCCTTTTGTACCGCTTAGCAATTCTGGGTGTGCTATTGTGCGGAGCCCATCGGGATGCAGTCGGCTCTCCTACCCTGGATCCCCATGGACCGGATCAGGATCAGCCAACGCGCACGTCTCTCACCGGTCTACCCCGTGTTTCCAGCAGCAAACCTGCGGCCAGCAGCTTGATGAATTCGCTGTCTCCAACAACCTCATCATCCGCTGTCCCACAGCCCACCTCAACGCTAAACGCTTTACTTAAAGGAAGGGACTGTCTCCCAGTAGTCATGGTATCTGGTGGACTGATTGTAGCCTGTGCTATTCTACTGGTTTCTACGCTGTTGCTGGCATGGAAGGTGTTCCAGTTGAGCCGGCACACGAAGGCGATGACCGGCGACACCGAACTGACCGGGATGGGAACCGCAGACGGAATCAAGAGCGAGCCAACGACGGAAGCAAAAGAGGTCAGCGTGTCACTGGCTGAGGAGAAGGTGGGCGATGTTGCCAACAGTGAGGACGCTTCATCCCCTCCTGTAGCCTTAAGTGAAAATCCATCTTCCTCAAAGCCACACGAAGAGGACACTGGTTTCACCGAAGAAGTAGCCCCCACCTCTGAGGGTGCCGAAGAAACAAAGACTGCAAAGTCCGAATAAAGGACAGTGGGAGCTACTTCCTGTGCCTGCTATTTGTGTGAAAGTCAGTCTGTCAATGAGTCGCTTTACTTTTTTGAAATATGTCATGTAGACGTGAGAATTGCATAACCACAGGAATAAAAATGGAATATCTATCCTTACTCTTGAATTGATTACTTTGCATCCATTTCCTGGTTAGCTATGTCTGCATGAGAAGGAGGCGGAACCTGAGCGCTCTGCTTGATTAGCAAGTCAGACCAGCGGCACACACAACTCAGAAAGAACGCTCTCGTTCACCTCAGGAGAAGCTGCACAAAAACCTTTCCAAAAAGCAACAACAATATGTTTTTGTTTTCCCCGCTGTCTTATGCAGATATTTGTCGCTCACTTGTGACGTGAGGAAGGATGTGGACCTTCTGTTAAAATCGTGACTAGTTTGTTCCTGCTTATATGCAAGTCTAAGTAACGCTGTGAGTTTGTGGGAGCTCGGGGTGATGCTCAAGTTTAGATATGAGATGCAGCATGAAAGTAAACATCAAATAGTCAGGCAATGGGTGCATTTTGCATTCGGTGTTCAAGGAAAACAAGGCAAGACTCTTTTCTTCTTCCCAGTACCGAAATGTAGAAATATTGCTTCTTGCAGTGACTGACAGTGGAAATGGGACTGGACTTTGAGGCTAAGCGTATGTGACAATGTCAGGATTCATCAATTTCAATCTCCATGCAGGTAGCTGCTGGAAGTATGGGGGAGCAAGAGAGGAAAGAGCCAAGACAGTCGGATGAGAAAGTAACAATCGCATTGCAAATGAGGCACTTTGCTCTGCTTGCATGACAGCTGAGCAAAGACATGCGGCAGACAAATGCAAACAAACAACGACTTTTCACGACTGGTAGGATGTGCTCGGATTCCGCGTCGCTGCGACAGTATTTTTTTATTTTCTTTTATTATTTATCATATTTCACACATTACATGTTTATCATTGCTCCTTAGAATGCAAGGTAATCATGTGTGGTGAAAGTACAGCATTGCAGTGCAGGACGGATAGTCGCCTGTATTAATGATGACAGGTCAGATGCTGCAGTGGATCCGAGCCCCGTGCAATAAATCCTGAAGCATTTTGTGCCAGTGTCTAAATTTGCACAGGGAAAATAACAACCAATTACAACAGAGTATGATTTTGCACAGGGATACCTAAGAGGGATTGGATGCAATCATTCAACTAATCTAACCGCAAGAACAGTTGTTGCTTTAAATGCCGAAGTAAACCCTGAAATCTGCTACTTAAGGGACTGAGGAGCTTCCTTTGTAGCAGCCGTGTACGCAGGGACCCCTCCATTATGTGCTCCATTTCTCTCCCATCCGCCCCTCCCTCACTTCCACCGCACCGAGCAAATCCAGAGCCTGCAGTGCCTGATCACGCTAACCCAAAAGACCCGTATAAGAGGTAAAGAGGACCGAGGGAGCAAACTACAAGGCCAACAGAATAACTTGAGCAAAGGTCAAACTCCATAAGGGGGGGAAAGTTCACCTTCTGTACGGCAGCCGTTTGTACTGAGCCTGAGAGCACGGAGAGAAGAGGAGCCCGACAAAGAAAGAAAAGGGAGCGGAGAAAAGTGACTGGAATGATAAAATGAGAAGGTGAGTTATGGACAAATTGAAAGACTCTTTTAGACACTCATTCTGCCGCACCCTGGCTCTCATCCACTGCAGTGTGGAGCTCCTGGCTGTCTCTTTGCCTGCCTTTGGACCAGCTGATGCATGGGCTCTCTGTGGAGCCATTAATAAAGCCCATCTATTGAGCCGGCTCTCCTCTGAGAGCCCGGGACTGACTGCCCTGACAAACGCTTGTGACTGAAGATGCAAACTCCGTGCGACGGCAGAGATTTCTCTTCCTTTGTGATGAATGATATTTTTTGAACAGACTACAAAGTATCCCGGTACAGATCAGGTCAAATATGAATCAGCTCTGTAGAAGGAGACGGCTCTGCCCTCGATTGTTGGTGTGTGTAGTGTAAAGTATGACTGTTTCTCAGAAAGACTCTGCGGCGGCATCGCGAGCGCTGTGTAAAAGGTTTGGCACCTACAGTAATGTGTGTGTGTTTCAAAATATTGCAAGCATGTGCAGCAAATATTAAACAGCCTGTGTTTATGTGTGCGTGAGTGTGAGTGTGTGTGTGTGTGAGTGTGTGTGTGTGTGTGAGGAGACAGAAAGCTTCTGTTGAGGGTGGAGCTTTTTAAGTTCTGCAGATATAGAATTATATATGCTCACAATCGACTGTAGGTATCCCTTCTGGTTTTGTGAATACTGTGTAAAGCCAATCCGGGCCTTGACGTTCCCCTTTCTTAATTAGCAGGCATGCGCTACTGATGCCCCCCCCCCCCCCTTTACAAGGCCCTCCTGCATCTCCTGCTTGCCTTGTTGTTGGGATTGCAGGTCAACGCCGTGTGCCCCTCTGTTTGCTCCTGCAACCGTAGCCACAGGGCTACAGACTGCTCCCGGGGGGGGGGCAAGACAGCTTCCTGATGGCCTGCAGCACAACATACACTCCCTCAACTTGTCCCACAACCTGCTGCACGACCTGGATGGCCGTCCTACTGAATACACCCATTTGCGCTTCCTTGATTTGTCTCACAACCATCTGTTCCGCCTGCCTGCAGGCTTTGCCTCGCTCCCTCTGGAATCTCCCCGCCAGCTCCGACCGCCTCCAGCTGCTGGAGAAGAACGACACAGTCTACCAGTGGAATCTGCAAAACCTCGACCCATCCATCAACAAGGTGGACAGGTCTGGACTTTGCCTAGCAACATGGCTGCACACCTGCAGATGATTGACCTGTCCCACAACTTGCTAGTGAAGGTCCTACCAGGCTCTCGAGACCGACTCCACAGACCGACTCACTTCCATCTCCATGCTAATCTGTCTCATCACTGCTAAGCATTGTTAAAAAGATCTGCACTGCACCACCCCTTCACAATCAGGCCCATCAGCACTTCCGCCCCGCCACCCAGAGGTTCAGGCAGCCACATGACTATTACTCACCTTTCAGAAAGTGCTGGCCCAGCTGCTGCAGAGCGTATCTTCCACGCTGACTCTCACCTCATCTCTTACACAAACAAAGCTTCATCCACCGTATCCCTCCACACCGGCCACAGACAGATTCTTTACAACGGAGAGCCTCTCGTTCCATACAAAGAAGACAACCACTCTTCGCACCAGGAGTGTGAGGAGACAAAATCAGTCCTTTCCCAGTGGCATCGGCGTCGGCGTCGGCGGCCCGGCTCTTGCTATCTGCTCTTTGTTCCCTCTCCTACACAAGATTGGACTCCTGTCCTTCACTCTGCAAATAATCCTCTGATAGGACGAATGAAAAACATTGAATTCAGTGATTTGTCTGCTTGCACTCTTACAGCACAAACACTGCAAGCCTGTTAAGTGATTCAATAGTATTATTTTTGTATATTACCAGCTCTTTCAGAGAAAGGCCACATTACAACTTATTAATTTATGCTTTTTTTAAAATCTGGTATGGTATGATGGTCTGGATGTTTGAGCTATGTATATATATATATATTTAATAAGAAGCTTTTGTACCAACACTTTGTATTTTTGAGTCAGTAACTCAAAAAATAAGATTGCAGTGACTATAACTAAGCACATGATGGCACTGTATATTTAGGTACCAGCTCATTATGTAACTGAACGTAGCATGATGCTCATCAGCAACTACAGCCCACCTTTTTAGAGGTTGCTTAGTACACATTATGTATGGCCTTTTGAGTATTTCTGTCATTTATCTGCAACTACAGACAGTTTTGTTCCTGAGATGCAGTATATGTATATGTATATGTATGTGGCCATATGTTCTGATTTGCCTTTTTTTGCCTTAGCTTTCAAAGAGACACCCCCACTCAAATTTGACTCAACTGTCTGCCTGCTTGTTTCATGCAACAAATCACTCATGAGACGTGTGCTCCTCTCTGAAGACTCTGTGCATGTGAAAAACAGGTGACTCTGTGCAGAAGACAGGAAACAAATGGACAGCGTCGAATTACTATCTTAAACAATTTCAGAGTGCCATGAGCCGCTTCTGTATTTTGATCACATCTCAGACTTAAGTGTCCTTCATGATTCAGCGGCGCTCGTGGAAAATGATCTGCATGGTGATTGAACGTTCCAGGAATGCTAACCTTAATGCTGTACTGCTCCAGAGCATGAATGCCACACAATACATTTTCCACTCATTTAAATGAAATGTAAAAATATTTCAATGTTGATTGCACTAAGTTTATTTAACAGAGGTGTGGTAGTTTTTTTATTTTTAAGAAAAACCTTTTTTCCACACAGACACCCAGAAAATGGCAAAAGAGTAGCCATCTCTGCAAGATGAAAATAGATCAACTTAAAATGCAATATCATGGAAGCTCTATCTGTAAAATGCAATAAAATGTGCACACATATATCACCTTTTAACGATCATTTAAATGTTGCAATGCCTGCCACGTCACATGTCAGAGGAGAGGTCAGGAAAATAGGAATTGTAGTATTTTTTCTAATTCAAAAACAACATGCTGCTTAGCTGCTTAATTAGCAGGAATAGATTTGTTTTGAAGTTTATTTGTCAAAAATAAAATTGCAGACCTTGATTCACAGGAAATGACACCTTTAAACATCCTAAAACAATATATAGTATATACTATATACTATATAGTACACACACAAGGAAAACAACAAGGCATAAAAGAACAAGTAAATAACAAGTGATGATTTTATCTGCATGCCAACTTTCCTACTGGAAACACCTGCTGAATAAATTGTGTGTATTAATAGCTGAGAAGCAGAAGCCAAAGCAGAAAGATACTTGCTGTGCAGTTTATTTTTAAACATGATTCAACGCTCAAAGAGAGTTAACAGAGTTTCATCCCCCCCCCCCCCCCCCCACCTCAACACAGAGTTGCTCTTTTAACTGCATGTTAACTAATTATTATATTTACATTCCAACAAGTTCCCTGATGTCATGAATATCCACTGATGCAAATTGCTATTAACCAGCCAGCCAGACACAGTATATAGACCTAGTAGTTTACAAGAAATGAAAAGGCAAGGCACACCTTAGATTCTGATTCTGAATTCATGCTGCACCGTTTGCGTTTTTTATCGGCCTATTGTTATGGTCTGCTCGGAAACAGATGTTTGCTGCATGGGAAGGAAGATAACTTTGTTTTTATGGTGTTAAACTGCAAAGATTAGAGCAAACAATGTAGACACTAAATCATTTCAGTCTTCTCCTTGTAGTTGCCACATTGCAACTTTCGAAAAAATTCCAGTCCTTAAGGAGATACGTGATATTATATCGGTTTTCTTTTCCTTTCTGCAGACTTTCAAAACATCTCTTCCACGCGCAGCCCTCTAGGTACCAGTGGGCTGGCCTCCTTGCCAATTATTTTCTCTGTAGAGAACACAAAGTCATGTCAGATTTCTCTTCTGGCTTCTCCTAATAACTGACAAGGTGTAGAAGGCTAGCATCATTTACTGCCGTCGTGCCTCCCCTCATCATCTCTCCACCCAGGCTTGTTTTGAGTGAGCTGCCTTCTTTCTTTCAGCCGTGCTCATCACACTCACCGTTGGTAGACTTCTTTATACACCCACTGCCCTCTTGTGTCCTTGTGCATTTAATCCCCCCCCCCCCCCCTCCATTAGCTTCATATGCCCTGTTCAGCCAATTTCATACAGTAAGGCTTTAAAAACATAATACCTTCCAATCTTAATGTTTAGTGAAATGTATTCATCTTTGTGTGTCTATATTTGCAGGTTGGGGTTAAAATGAAGCTCTCTCAGGAGCTTGTGTATATAGAAACAACAGGGCGTAACCGGGGTCAGAGGTCGCCGTTGTGGGTGCACCTGGGTGTGATTTAGAACTGGCCACGCCCAAAAGAAACACAAGAGACTTGTCTGATCCGCTGACATGAATGCACACACAGTGCAGCACCCATAAGCACAAATGACATCAGCTTTTTTTATGATTGCCATGCGCTCAAAGTGTCGTCGGTTTTTTAAATTTATTTTATTTTATTCTCTTGAATGTTTATGATGTAAAAAGAGGAAGAAGTTAACAGCACTGGCATGATTTGATGATTCAACACACTAAAAATGCAGGGTTTTATTTCAGATTTTATTTCAAAATATTCTGACTTCTCTTTGAACTTTAGGATGATTCTTTTTCTCCCGGAACATCAACCTTAAGCCCCCAAAAATAGGAGAACAAATAAACTGAGCACAGCTGTTGAAGGATGGCACTCAAGGGAAATCTTAGAAGGCTAAATCATGATAATAACAATCACCTTCTACGCCTAATACAAGTAAAGTATTGCCCAGTTTATTGTGGATCATATTTATGCCAAGAGCAATGTTTTCCAGTCTGGGCACACTGATCAGCTGAAAAGAAAAACGTGTAGGAATCTGGAAGAAATAACAAGGTGTGCTCCAGCAACCAGAAGACTGATGAGACAGGCAAAATTCTACCCTGCAGCGTAGTGGATGGAAGCCGAGGATATGGTATCTCTCGCTCTTGTCTCAATGGCACAGATGAGGCAAGGTCAGCGTTAAGGTCAGTGGTTGCTGAATAGGAAGTGGTTGGCAACTGAGAAGATATATGGTGGCAGGCAGTTAGGGAGGAAAAAATAAAAAGGAAATTAGAGGGAATAGGCTGGTGCAAAACAAAGAATGAGCCAGAAGGCAGAAAGAGTCACTTTGCTGTTATGTCCAGCAAAGGTAGGCTGATTGTAGCTTTCTTAGCCAGATTTAAAAAAAAAATACATCTAATCTGAAAAAACTCAGAGACAATGAATAAAAAAATCAGAGGTTTGCTTCTGATTTGTGAGTTTTCATCTTGTGTCAGTTTTCCAGTATGAAATGCAGCTGTGTGCACACATGATTATGTCTTCAGACAAAAAAACTAAAGAGAGGCTGCATTGAATGCCAGCCTTACATTTGCAGTGTAAATCAAATAGAATGGTGACCAGCACAGGATTTGAACAAAACTATAACATAGGTGTGTAGAAAAGATTAATTCATTACAAAATCAAAATAAAGCTCATTTTTGAAACAATACATTTGAATTTGAATTTGAAATGTCCTACAAATCAAAACAGATCAGGGTCCGCGTATATCACTACCTCTGTCTCGACAAAGCTCCCAAAAAGCCAACATGCACATCTTTCTCCCCACTGCTGACTGCACATTTGATAGGATGGCTCCTCACGGTGCTTTAATGCCACTCGTCATCATCTGTAGCACACAGCTCTCTCTGGAGTCGTGCAAACAGCAGCCAGAACATTCCAGGGAGCAGCAGGGGCATGGAGCTTATCCCTCAGCCCAGTGGAGCAGGTAAACGATGTCGTCATCATCCCGTTAGGCTGGAGCCTGATTGGTCTAAAGAGCCCCCACATGCAAATGTTCTTTAGTGAGGTCAAGAACGCGGAACAAGCGGCTTTGTCTGTATTGTTCAAATAAATGCACTGTTACAATATTTCTGCGAGACTATTCTGTCTATTCAGGGTTTTATATTTTTTTGCATAAATTGCATGTATAAATTTACTCTGCTGGTTCCTCCAGGTGCTTTTGTGCAGCTGGAACAGGGAACTACCTTTTTTTTTATATATATATTTGCAAGGATAATTTGCTCGCAGTAAGAAGGTTCATGCATTCCAGATATTTCCAAAGTCAATATTACAGTTTCATTTTTTAATAATGATAATGTCTGAATATCATCATGGCCCATCTACCTGGAATGCTAACGCATAGCCTTTGGCTCAGTTTAATTAACTCATCTTGTGTAGTTACGAAAGGCATAATAGGGAGGAGAGAAATCACTCATCGCCAGAGCATCCTTCCAACTGATCTGATTTCAAACAGTGTCTCTACCGCGCATATCCCTTGTAGCGCTTATCACGAGGAGGTTTTTACATGGCCATCCTCACAAATCAATACATGGGACAGATTTGTATTTGTTCGACATATCACTTTGCAAGGAGATTATCCTGAACGAAACAGACTTTTCGAGGCGAGATGAAAGAGCCGGTCGACTGCTGTTTGGTGGATGGCTAATTCCTGAAATAGGACTGTCAATTATGCATGTCTCGGTTTGGCTATCTCCCTGCAGTCTCAGAGGTGCTTTAGCTCTGCGAAGAAGAAAGGAGAGGACACTAGAGGGAGACAATTTGTTCACATCTGCAGCCTTCTCCACAGCCTTTTCCTCTGGATTCTGAATTTGGCCATAATAGGGCCTCCTGAGCAAAGCAGAGATCGCTCAATCCACAGCGATCAATATGACATCATTCGCAAAACTCTGAAGGCTAAAATTAACAACGTCTCAAGAGTGTCGGAAAAAAAATGTCCAGAAGGAATTCACGGAGGCGATTAAAGATATTTACACTGACGTCTCTGTCGGTGTTGTGAATTTGGACATGAAGTCGGAAAATGCCGCCACAGGCTTGAGATGACACGTCAAAAAAATATGTTTCGCTGTTAGAAATAATTCATCAGCACTGTTATTTATGTCTCCAGGTAGTTAAATATTAAACACACTACATGTTTCATGCACGCATTATATGTGGGGAATCTCTGCGGAGGAAATGGGTTGAGATGATCCAAGAACGATTTCTCCAAGGTCAAGCGAAGATTCAGAGGGTGTAAAATGATTACTGCAACAGGAAGCAGGATGCCGCTTCTCAAAACAGTGTCTCATAACACTGTCAGTAAGTCTGTTGCTTCTCTCGCTTTCTTTTCCCCCCCAGCTCTTTCACACTCTATCAATTTTACTTCTCTCTCAATCCTCATATTCTCCAGTTTCCATGCAAAGGCTTGGTTAGTTGCAAGCTTTATTGCATGCAGAGCTTCCTCTCTCTTGAGAAGTGGTTCTTCTTTCAGCACTGAATGCAAGCCCCAGTTCCACCGATGCCACTACATTGATTTCAGAAATCTTTGGATTTGAATGCAAATAGTGAATCATCATTATTCAACGCAGACAAAAATATGTATAAAAAAATGTGTCTGTTTTTGAAATGATTTGGCTAAATCGCTAATAAAGATGTCTTTGCCTTTCACAAATCCTCCCGAGCCTTTAATGGTGTGATCGGCGTCGCTTTCACAAAGGTGTGTTCAATCATAATTTGCCACAAAATGCAACCCGTGTCTTTTCTTCCTTCCTTCCGACTTCACTACACTCTCAACCGCTCCAAAGACGGAGCTGTCAGAGCATCTAAAGCAATTTAAAGGGAGATAAACATTTTAGGCACTTTCATCAGGCGCTAGTGGCTACTCAGATTAAAGGAGAACACAAGTCAATTTAAAAAATCTATACATGTTTCTCCTTTAATCACTGTTGCCTCACAGCAATAGGTTCTGGGTTCAAATCCTGATCGGGGAGGGGGGGGGGGGGTTCACTGTGTGTGGTCTCTGAGTGTTCTCTATGTTTGTATAAGGCTTCAGCTTCAGCTTCACCCACAGTCCAAAAGCATGTTGTTAAGGTAAAAAAAAAAGGTGACTGAAACTTCCAACGTCCAACGCTGAGGTGAATGCGAGTATGAGTCTCAGATGGAACTGACCCACAGCTCATATTCTGCTTCAATTTATCCCCCCTTCACCCCTTTTCCCTCTGCAGCTGCACGAGTGGGGGGTGATTTTCTTACATTCACATTTTAGACCTGCGCTTTTGTCGGACACATTTTGTTATACTTACAGAAAATGCGACACTAAAATAATCCCAAAATGGCATGAGAGAGAGGAAGAGTACACAGAAAGTGGAATAAGTAATAGCATTTCACACAAAGGCGACATATTTCCATTTTCTTTGACACTTCTGTTCTACAAGGAATGGCCGCCGATTGCCACTACACCTTTGTTTCAGAGATACAGACAGCTGCGATGTGGAATGTCCCCAACTAATGAGTTTTAGCTGTTAAACTGTCAAAAAATATTGTTATTTAGGTTTTTATCTAAGTCATTGTTTCAAAAACATGCTGCCTGGCTAGATAAGAAATCCCTTCTGGTAATGCCCTGAACAGCAGACACAGAGGGGCCTATTCAAAAACACTTCACTGAACCGAAATAATGAAATAAGATCACTTTCATTTTGTGTGTTTTGTTGTCAGTATTCTCACGCTAAAAAGAATGAAAACACAATTTGACTAGAATTAATTGTCTGAGCTCTGTGAGCAGTAATCTCGCGCAGATAAAATCTACAGCAAATGTATCATTTAAAACAGGATAGAACGTTGAGCAGATACTTTAGATCCAAAACATTTTCCCACAGTAGATTCACGCATGTTCCCTTTATTCATTCTGTTCTTATCCTGCGTCTTCTTCTTCAGGGTCAGGAGGGCGTGAGCCGGCTTATCTCCACACATACGCCGAGCAGAATGCAGGGCCGGCAGCTCATTACAGGTCATGTACACGAAGCGATCTATAAGTACTCCACTGTAGATATGGATATCACTTTATTGACCCCCAAAGGGAAATTCTTCGACTTTTATCATGAATGTATCAGTTAAAGGTCAGACCTCAGGGCCAGCAAGAGGGATTCAGTATCTTCCTCGGGGACGTTTAAAATAAATAAATATATATATATATTTAAGGTGTTTGAACATAGATTTTATGATTCAGGAATAATCAGCCTAACCCAGTGCATTAATCTGGGCAAATGTTAGTACATTTCAGAAGGTTTTTTTCTGCAGTGATGGCATAACTGTAATGTAAACCTAGGGACACCTAACACACACACACACACACACACACACACAAATGTTGTTTGTATCAAATTATTCTTCAATCATCAACACATATGGTATATTCAATCAATATATGCAGATTTATTTTTCATTATATGACTTGTCAGTATAGCGCAAAATACACTTTGCCTCACATTACATACAATACTGCATGCTACTATTAAAATATTAAATTGTGAAATGTACTTTTTATGTATACTATGTAAACGTTGCTTGAGCACAATATCGGTTTTTATTTTTATTTTATTTTTATTTATTTTTTCCACTGTATATAAATTATTTTAAAAGCAACGATCCTTATCCCACCTCTTTGTGACTTATTGCTTAATTAAACGACACAAATCGGAGCAGGTTCGCTTGAATTGACGTCAACCGGATTGGTTAGGTGACAGCAGCAGGCTCCGCCCCCCCCCCCCCCCCCCCCCCCCCAGCCCGAGGTAGAGCACGCTGGAGAGAGAGGGACGGAGGGAGGAGGGAGGGGGTGGTGGGGGGGGGGTGGCTGAGCTGATCCCACGTGTGACGCTTTCATTCCCGGCTCAGTAATATTCTCATAGCGGGGCTTTGCATATCTTCCTGCCGTATCTGTGTGTGTCTGTCACCGTGACTGTAGTCCCAGACTTAGATATGGAAGGAGACGGGAGTCAAGCCACATCCGGAAGCCTAAATGATTCACAACATGACCCAGGGTAAGAACCTTTATACGTTTAATCCTTAACGGACCCTTTTTTTTATTTTTTTAATATTTTTTTAAATAAATGTTACAACATCTTTGGAGAGGACTTCGACTCGGATCGTCCCCACACACCCCCCCCGACACACAGTACGCACTTCAACCGGAGCCCGGGTCCTGCTTCCAGATGCAGTTTTAGCAGCCCCGAGCTTTAAAGCGAGCGCGTCCCCCCCCCCTCGCCCCCCCCCCCCCCCGGCTCCTCTTCCCGGAGACGAGCCTGTAATTTACTCAGCGCGAATGTTGCTTTCATTAGTCTTCCCTCTCTCCTTTAAGGTCGCTTTTAGAAGTAGTTAGTCGTCAAAATGGCCGAACTGACATCTGGACTCACTTCTGTTGTGTTTCCCCCTCACAGTAAAATGTTTATCGGTGGCCTCAGCTGGCAAACCTCACCAGGTGAGAATGTTCTTCTCTTTTTTACGGCGTATCTCAAATAGATTTTTCTTGTTTGTTTCGCCGCATGTGAGACACAGAACTCGCCGCGGCGGCGTGTCGGTGAACGTGCACCGTGCGCGGCGGTGCACCGTATCTCACCAGCGTGTGCGCGCCACGGTGTTATTTTTGATCTCCGTCCATCTGAAGTCCTCTATTCGACCCCTATGCCGCATCGCGGGGTGTTTTTTTTTTTTTCTTCTTTTTTTAAAATAAATACTGTGACAACGTGCTTCTGCCCCAAAATGACCCCGACACATCTCCCCTCTCTCCACAGACAGCCTTAGAGACTATTTTAGTAAATTCGGAGAAATAAGAGAATGTATGGTGATGAGAGACCCCACGACGAAACGCTCAAGGTAAATAAAGCCGGCGGCTTCCCGACTTTTCCCTTCTCCCGGCGCATGTCGCGATATCGCTTTACTTTGTCCGTGTTTAGTATTAATCCAGCGTGTTTGTGTGTGTGTGTGTGTGTGTGTCTCTGTGTCCGCGCGCGCGCGCTTGTGTTCGTGTGTGTTCCCGTGTGCGCGCGCGCGCGCGCGCCTTGCGTGTGGTTTCACAGCGAGCCCAGATAAGCTTAAAATGCTCGCTGCTGAAAAAAGCTGCAGCCGAACGCAGTTTGACATTGACTTTGTGGCTGCAGCACAATGTTGCTGTTCCGTCGCCTTGTTATTGGACCGCGCCGAACGGCTTCGGCTTCGGGTTCGGCTTCGGCTTCGGGTCCTGCTTCCGGTCCTGCTTCGGGTTCTGCTCCAGGACGTCCATAATGTGGATTTAGGAACACATAAAAAGCAGAAATACTGTAACAATAATAAGGTCATAGTGATGTTATTCCTAGTCTCGTGCACTTTATCTCACATTCTGTTGAAATTGAATATGTTGTTTGTTTATTTTTTTAACACGTGTGTGTTTTTGTGTGTATTTTAATATTGTTGCTCTCTTTGTCTCCTTCTTTTTTTTCTCAGAGGATTTGGGTTCGTTACGTTTACAGATGCTGCCAGTGTAGATAAAGTCTTAGCTCAACAACACCACGAATTAGACTCAAAGCCGGTGAGTATCTCGTTGTGTGTTTTCAGTGTTCGACTTTTACTGCATGGGGAGGGAGGGAGGGAGGGAGGGGGGGGGGGGTTCTGGGTGACGTCTCATTAGCAGGCGGTGTGGATCAAGGTCGTGTATTTAGGCTAAGTGTGTGTGATGCGTCCTTCAGGTTTAAGTTTAGCAGTAATACCTAACTCCAGGGTGATGTTATGCGGGGGCCGACCCCCCCTCCTCGCTGCAGCCACATGTGCAAGCGCATATATCTCATGTTTCACTGAAGGGCATGCAGTTTCAGATCCCGCCGCCCCACTATTGTTTGACCCAGCACAGATATTGCACGGTATTGTGTGCAATACCCCCCCCCCCCCCCCCTAAAATAAAGTTCTGATGAAATGGATCTACCGTAGCCAACCTTTAAAATAAAGTAATTGGTGACTTTAATGTTAGAATTAGATAATAATATTGTAGCAGTTTGCAGTATTTTTTTATTTTTTCGAGTATAATCTGCATTGACTTGAATTGAACTTGAAAATTGATTCGCAGGGATGCAGAAAACCCGTGCACTAATTGTCGTTAGATTATAATAAATAAAAGATGAGCGATATCTGTAGCGATAGAATACACAGGATACATCTGAAATGATATTTTTGTTGTGTTCTCTTTGGCGGGTTGTAACGTGTGGATATGTCAACACGGTATTGGAAACAAAATAGCACATTTAGAGTGTGTGCTACTTTTGGCTAAAGGCAACTCCAGTTGGAGGAATACATTTAAGTATTTTTGAAAGATAAATGACGTGTACTTCAGGTGGCAGTACACAATCTCTAAATCTTTATCGTATCTGCCATGTAATACAAATTCAAGATCTGCTGTTGGAATGCTGTTCTCAAGTGTGATTGGCACAGAGCTGAGAGAATGTGCTCTTTGTTTGGGATTGGCCCTCACTTTTTATTCCATCCACTTCCTTTACTGCAAGGTTTTTGGCAATGTTGCTGCTCTTTTATTTCTTTGAGATTTCTGGTCAATTTTTTAAGATGGCTTTTTTGATGGAAGCTTTCTTTTTTCAATTTGGATTATGGGTTTAGGATCTAGACCAATCTCAAAAAGTCACACACATTGTTGCAGAATTATTGATACCACGAAATCAAGGTGTATTATGTAGCAAACATTATAATAACCCCCCCCCCCCACACACACACACACATGATTTTCTTGTCAGGTGAGTCGGCTTCTCACTGAAATTAGTTGTGCTTTAGTGCTCCTAGATCCATTTGATATGTATGAGCTCTATCAGCACTATTACTGGCTTATGGGAATAATGGTGATAAGGAAATGAAGTGGTGTTGTGAATCAGTGAATGCAGAGGGAAGGCAAGGTTATTGGCACTGAAATGACCAATTAGTGTGACGGATGCCATTGAAAAACTTGCGTCTGTACAGGGGAGAGTCCTTTCAAGAATTTTCCTGGGCTGATCGAGGGAGCAATGATACAGACGTCCTTTGATGCCGAATCTAGAGCGGTGTGATAACGCCGAGCTTGGCATTTTCAACAACTGTGTGATAGCTTGACTGTGTGTGTGTGTGTGTGTGTGTGTGTGTGTGTGTGTGTGTGTGTGTGCGTGTGTGTGCGTGTGTGTGCGCATGCTAAAAAAAACCCCCCAAACTTAAAACCTAGGTCTTGGCCCTTACAGCCCTAGTGTTTTACTTGTGCCATATAATTGGCGCTGTTGTTGGATTCCTGCCTTGCCCAAGGGTGCTGTGAGAGTCATGGCAACCACCTTGTTCCTTATTCCTTACTGATGTTTACTTATTCTGTTAAGTTATTCACTGAATTTTGCTCCGTGACCTCCTGCTGACACCTCAGTTGTAAACCTTCGCTACTCTATTTACCAAACGCTGCGCCTTACTCCCTGTGCAAATGTCGTACTAAGAATTAGGAACATTTATTTTAATGCGTCACACTGGAGTTAGCACACAGGACTTTCTTGCAATTCCAGGTCATATTAAATAGTATGCAAAAATATGTAGAATAGCCTTTAATAAGTTTTCACCAACACTGTCTTAGATTTTTATTTAATAAAGATGCACAAGCTATAATTATGTGTATTGACTATTGTGCTATATCCCACTTATTGTTGGCTATAGATAATTCTTGGGAGACCTATGTCATCCTCTTCAGACTTGACAGCATATTTTTCTGAGAACTGAACACTGACATCCAATTAAGGTCTGACACACAGTCATGCATTTTTTCTGAGTTGTAGTGCAGAGGCTTGAAACTTCTCAAAACATAATCTTTCCTGCGCGCACACAATTTGCGTCACTTGCTTGCCATTAAACCCTTACTTTTTATTATTATTATTATTAATTATTACCTGTCAGGAATCATCTTTCTGAAAAAATGCATTCAGGACATTCCCTGGTTGAAAGGAACATAATATAACCTCAAACTAAGGCTGAAAATGAAAAGTCATTTTGTTGAGTCCTTGTCTTTTTGTCTTGGATATAACATAAATTTAATCTTATGCAGTGCCATCTCTTGTACGCCTTATAAAGCCAGATGCACTCGCACCTGTGGTTCGCTATTTAATAGTGATCCACATGTGTCGTAGTCTGGAGATTAGCATTCTGTTAAAGGTGAAGGAATAATGGCGGAAATGATGAATAGAGGAGCTGCAACGATGGTCCAGCTTTGTGAAATCTTCATTTCTTGCTTAATGTAATGCCTTTATTTAAGTCCCCTTTCATTCTAACATAAACCAATATTTATTCATGTTCTGTACTATATTACACAGTCAAAAGGATCAGATTTGTGCATCTTTTGTGCACCTCACGTTACAACCAGCATTCCCGTTGGTGTCTCGGTGAGGGCAACAATGTTTGCTAATTGAAACTCGAGACTAGCAATGCGGTGCTCTGATCACTGCTTTACTTACACAAGGCAGAAGAATGAACCCCAGTTATGTAATGTGTAGTTTTACAACTTTATTCAGCGGAGTTGGCAGGATATGATGGGAGTAGAGCCCTGGCTTGACCTGATTTATTACCTCTGCCGAGGCGGGGGGCAGTGTAATCGCCGGCGTTTGTTTGTCCGTCCGTCCGTTCGACTGTTGGCAAGATAACTCCAAACGTCCTCGACGGATCCTGATGAAATTTTGAGAAAATGTTGGGGGTGTTACCAGGAACAGATGATTAAATTGTGGTGATGATCCGAAAAAGAGATCCTGGATTCTGGATCAGTTTGAAATTTTTGGTAACATTGGAGTCAATGGAGCTTCAAAATTTGTCCCTCAATATCTCGGTTGATTATTGACCAATACCGTAATTTATGGAATGCGACACAGTCATGTAGATCCAGAATGGAGTCAGTCTGAAATATTTAATTTTTAACATTGAAAACCCCATTTACCGATTCAAAAATCAGTTAAAAATACACATCAACGCCGATTCACTTTTAATTTCATGGTTGGTGTATAAAGATACCAAGAACAATTTAGAACCTTTCGGTGACGGTCCAGATCACCATGTGGGTGGTGTAAATCTTATTATGAGGGGAATGAGCGCTCTCTGAGTGCTTTTCTAGTTTGCTTTCTTTCTTAATATATTTTACCAATGATTTGCTCCTAGTTCTGTAATTATAGGGACAGACTTTTCTTTTTCCCTTGTAATTGCTTTCAAGTGAGTGTTTGAAATGTTGTTGATATACCCAGCACAAGCAGAAAGTGACATTTCCTAAATGCTTATCCATCATCCATCAGCAGACATAAGATTTGCCGACCTCAGGAAGCTCGTGTGTGTTGCTTTCCTCACCGCTAGCCATTGGGCTCTATTTGCTGAGCTGTTGGATATCTTAACAATTCCACTATCAAGATTGCATTGCATTTGGATCCATCAATATAATATTTCTTATAAAGTTTCTCAGCAGTAATGAAAAGAACGAGCCGGCCCAGCAAATGTGAGCGGTTCTTGATGCATCTGCAGATGCTGCTTTGACTCAAGCCTGCTACCTGTGCAGTGAATGAATGAATGAATCCCCCCCCCCTGCCCTTAGTAACCTTGAAGACAGTTATGGCTGGAGGTGCTGTGATGGTGCTGTGATATTATTTATGCACCGAAAGTGGCAAATGCACCTAATTTACATTTTGCCCTTATTTGCTTTAAAAAAAAAATCTCATTAAAAAAAATATTTGAGTTTTTTAGTTTAGTTTTTTGTTGTGTAATATCATACTTTGATTATGTTATAAAGGATTTTAGCAATGATAATTATTTTAAAATGTAATTTCCCGTTGGTTGATAACTTCCACCCGACTGTCAGGACGAGCAAAGATAGGCACACATCAGTTTTATTTTGTACTGTTTTACTTTTACATATTTTCTTCTAGCTTGCACTTTTTTTTTTTTTTTTTTTTTTTGTCCGTGTATGAAAGACACTCGGATGAATGTGAATGAGACATATGGGGAAGCGCAGCCTGGGGCTTCAAAGCACACATGCTGGTAATTCAGAACATATTTACCATTTTCCATGATGCTTTTGTTCACTTCAGAAATACTCAAGTCCTAGCATCTGTGTTGTTTCAATGGATGTTTCAAGATGTTTCCGGGCAGGCTGATATGAACAGGGGAGATCATGATTTTACACTTCAGAAGCGGCAGTTGAAAGCTTAACTAGGCAGCAGATTGATTCCAGGTTGCCTTTCATTATTGTTTCGTGTGAAACACGTGTAGCACAATTTGTAGGAATAAAATGTGAATTCTTTTTTCAGCAGGTGTACTTTATGGCCGCATTTAAGGACGTGTGACTGTATTTATTTTCAGGAACATAAATGCAGTTTCAATCTTGATTTATTCTAGTGTTTCTTTAATAGACTCCAGGTCAATATATTTATGTGTCTAGGTTTTATATTTTAGGTGAGGGAGGAAAGGATGTGAAAGGGAACCTGGTCCAATGCAGGTTATATTTATCACATTGGACTTGGGGGGGGGGGGGGGGGGTTAAAGTCAAATCAGTGAGCTGAACTTTGACCTGCTCTTGTTTAAGTAGAGCAGGTGCTTTGTCTCCTGCATTCAATCATGCTCGAATGCACAACTGGTTAATGCCGTATCATGTTTGAGACGGTACCATAATACCTTTCGAATACCAGCAAATCTGGAATTTTCTCGTAACGGTGTTGCATATTTTATTAAAAGTAAAAAAAAAAAGCAGCTTTGTTTGTTTAACACTGGTAAAATAGTCATTATTGATTTGAGGAGCGTAGCAAACTGCCTTCTCGAGATGTCATTCCGCCGTGAAAAGATCGGTGCAGATTGACAGCGCAGACATGAAACATTTACGTTTTAATTTCTTGCCGATTTCCCCCCCCCCCGGTATCACTCTGGCACACCTGTGGACCCGCTCGCCCGTACGGAGGAGCTGAGAGCTTTGATAAGTGATTTTCCCTTTTAGTTAAAACACCACATCGTCATGCTCGGGTGGATATGTCCTAAGAAGGATGAAGCAGCGTGAATATACAAAATCCTTTTGTGAGTTGCGAACCTAAGAGATGAGCCGTTTCCCCCTGCCCTGATCTCCCACGGTCACTCGCAGAAGCGGCCCTCAGAGACCCCGTAGTCAAAGACTGTGGAAGATAAAAGATGGTGGGTTGAGCTTGAAGGGATTCCTTTTGGTCTGCTCCCGCTTTATTGCGTTGACATATCAGCGTGTGTGTGATGTCTTGTGGAAATCCACTTTTGTTCTCTGTGAGATGATATTTCATCATATAACAAAGGCGCTTTCAAACTGTCGATTGGAAATAGTCTGCTCACGGCGATGCAAAGAAGAACTAAGGTTAGCAAATAAAAGACTAGAGAGGTCAGGCTCGTTGGAGACCCAAAATGCATCAACCTGGTTAGATGGGGGGGAAAAGACAATTGTACATAACAGCTACCATTAAATACGCTTTCTCTTCTTCTCAAGATGAACACAATAACAGGTGACAGATTATTCTTTGAAATTGCTGATTGGTTATTTGGCCCATGCAACAGGACTGGACGACGGATCACAATAAAATTGCGATCTCGATTCATGCTTCAATTTTGAGATCCCAACTATTACGCTGCACATTCATCGGCTTCTGCTTTCTGCCTCGGAGCGGGAACATCTCCTCACACCAGGCGATGCAGAGCAGCAGAAATCCAAATTTACAGTTTCGGCGAGAGCGAGATTCGCGAGGGGAGAAGTGGTGTGATGGCGAGGGAGAAGAACTTTGTAGTACTGGCTTCTCTCGTTTCAGCAGCGAATCTGGCAGTCGATAAAAGGTAATGTTCAGTGGTGCAGCACATTTTTATTTTAGAACAGATTGTTCGTTCAACGTAAAGTCAGGTTTCTAAATGTTTATGTTCTATTTAGTCTGCATGCGGTGCTTGTGATGTTTCCACTATAAAGACATCTCCTCGAGTGGGATGAATCGGTAGCTTCACTGCTACTGGCTGATAATCATGCAGCTCCAGCTGGATGAGAGCGCTGACTCGCTGCTGCAGTTCATTTATGATGGCTAGCAACAGGGATTATGTTGTATTTTTAAGCATGCTGCGTTTTACTGATGTACAGTAGATAGAGAATGCAAAAGTGACAGACGCAAGACAGAGTTGTTGCCTCTCCAACATAGCGAGAGAAGTACCGGTAGTTCCTCCAAAAGAGAGAAGAATGGCTTTTTACGGTTTAGATTGACCTGAAATAAAAGCTGAAGTACTGTTTGTAGAATTACTGAAATAAGTGCGTGACCCAGGTCCGATTGGCTGAACCCAAACACGCCGGTATTACGCGAGTTACACAACAGATGCGTTTCAGGAAGGAAGGATCAGGTGAAACCGGGGCTGAATAATCTGTGGTTCAGTGGCACAATTATTCATCGCCGAGGGTGATGCACATTTTTTAGCGCTCGAAGGGAAATTGAACACTAAAATCACATGCTAATGAATTTGTAAAGCTGAAAGGAAACAATTACTACATCTCCCCTCTTCACAGGGCTTCAAGTTCCTGGGCACCCTGCCTGATGTCAGGCATAGAGTAGTTTTACATTCAATATAATATTTAATTCAATATACTGAACGCTTTTCCTCCTCGACAACTTTTCAGGCCCACATGTGGTTTTTTTTTCTTTTTTCTCCGCTGTAATTCTTGCCTGCTCATAATTTATAATTTCTCAAAGGAGCCATTCATCATAAGTTGTGACCTAAAAAGGTGCGGCTACAGCTTCGTCTCTGAAGGATTGCTCGGAAAGTTCTCATTGCCTAATTTGGTTGCAGTGTGATTTTAAACAATCTTCTCTATCGTAGCCTCATTTTTAACACAATTCGGAGCATATTTTGGGCTCTTCTTTTTAATAATTGTAATATTTTAAACTGACAGAAAGCTGCGCGACCTTCATTGCTTGTTGTGTTAAAGTGCTCTCTTGTGCAAGTGCAAACCGGAAGCGTCGGAGTGAATATGAACTCTCAGCAGGACGGAAATGCTATTAGTTATACAGTGCGAAGGAATGAGGTTTGATATGTTCGGTTTAGGCTTAAAAACCAAGATACATTACAAGGGTGTAGGACTTTGGTATTCCGAGCATAATGTGTTGTCTTTTGCTCAAATAGGGTGCAGAAAAATAATTGAGTTTGAATTGGTTATGCCTGGGGCTAAGTGCTAAAACAAATCTTTAAATGAAATTCATTACAAGCGAGGTTGCCGTTCCCAGGTGTTATTGAATCCATTTCTCATTTTGACCTGATTTAGAAAGATAACATTAATAACCGAGACTGACAGAAAAGATGACAATGACTTTGCACATCATGGCTTCCCTTCAAACACATTAAAACGCCGTCATCCTCAATGGCTTAATTGATCTGTGCAGATGGTGCGTTTTGTTCCCGCGCTCCTTGATTCATTTTCTTTCCAATGTTTTTCACAGCAAGAAGAGATATCTACTTCTTGAATAAGTCCATCTGTGCTGGAGTATTTTTTGTGTGTTTTTTTTGATGGATGCATAGAATTGGCACACAAATTGTAAATATTGCACAGTGTGAAAAAATGTTTTCAGCTAAACACTAAGACTGATTAATATTATTATCAAAAGGCTAGATGTATCTATGAATATTTTTATTTCCAGGATAACATAGGCATTTAACGTAGTTCCTTCTCAGTCTAAGTCCAACGTGACGAGAGCCCCCCCCCCCCCACCCAACACATACCTTCACGCCAGTGAAATTAACGAGCAAAATGAAGCTAACGAGATAACAAGCACAAGATGGAGAAAGCGGCTGATCCGATGCATCCTCCTGGTTATTTGGCAATATCTGGAGGCGTCACCGGCCTCAGACTCTCATTTTCTCCCTGTCATATCCAATCAGCGGTTTCTGCCAAAAACATAAAGCGAGGCTTTGCTGCGGGAGAATGTTGTGACTGGCGTGCACACCGATTTTTTTTAAAGCAGTGGTGGCTGATTCTTTTTTGGGGGATATATAGTGTTAACAACAGTTACTTAAATGCCATAATTGCTTCGATTTGGAGACTAATTCCCACATTATCGATGCTTAATACACGGTACAAGTGCTTTGCCCATTGCAGTGGACGCTGTGCCTAGAATGTGTCATGGAGCGCCATCAATTGTAGAACTTTTGTTTCAGTAAGTAACGAGGCCGGCGTTGTTGCCAACTCTGGTCGAAATCGCGTGATAACAAACGGCGTGCTGCCGTTAGTCAGAGCTCCAGACATCACTTGTGTTAAAGCGTTTATGGGCTGTTGAACCGCTGAGTGTTTCACTTCACTCCAAGCAGGTATCGACCGAAATGTCTCCATCGATATTATGAATAATGAAAACGGCATTTGACGAATACATATAAAAATAAAACAATTTAGCTGTTTTGGGAGAATTTTGTAATCTGATTTAGTGGCCAAGCATCTTGACACACAGAAGGAATGCGCTTTCTGTTACCACCTTTTATAAAAATCAAATCAAAAATAAACCAGCAATATACAGACTTTATGGAAAGAAAAAAGGAAAACCTTGCAAAGAATATGCATAATCTGCAAACATCAAACAATAACTTGAATTGTGTGATATGAGCCATTTGTTCAATGAGGGATCACACTCGATAACAATGTTTTGTTGTTCCATAGAGCGTCAAAGTCAATGGGAAAATAGCACGGATTTAAAAAAAGCATATGATGCTATTCAACTTCAGTTTTTTTTTATGTGCAGGAAATCGTGTAGGCCATGAAAACCAGTTGAAAGACGTAAAAAACAGAACCATTGATCCATTCCTTGGTGAGACTAACTGACCCCAAGACGATAGGAAAGCCCTGGTGTCCCATTCAGCGAGTGTATCGATCAAGCTTTGGGGCGTCCATATGTTATTCAATGCTAAATACAATGTTTTATTAACTACTATGTCATATCAGCGAAGGAGAAGACGGATTTGCGTGATACCTTCCTGACTGTAGATTGATACACGTGTTGTAATCTGAACATCTCTGACATTTTTATTTGTAATGGTTGGCCTCTCTTTGTCTTGCCCACATCACAACTGGTAATTGTTATCTTTATATTAAGTAGAACGTTTTCTCAGCACTGTCTAATTTCATTAGTTTTAAGATTTTTGTCCCCATTTGAGATCTGATGCGGGCGGGTGCTTTATTTGCAGCATCTGATAGCAGTAAATGTCAAGGGGCCCAAGCAAAATTGTATTTTTGAGAACTTGTCAGACGCCATTGTGCCAATTCTAACACTTCTGCAGAACCGTCTGAGAATTTACTGACTGCAAATCTTCAAAGAAATGTTGACATCATTTTTTTTTTTTTTACCTCCTCCGACGTAATTGGATGGATCATTGCGATTAAACATGTTTGATCATCTCTCTTTCTGTTTATCTAACTATCTGTTTGTGCGCTTTGTCTCAAGGAGTTTAAATTTAATTTTGAGGCGCAGAAGAGGACTTGATGATGGTTTAAGGCAAATCTGGCGCTGTATATTGATCCGTAATTATTTTGTTTGAGAAAAATCACCCAAGTGCAAATGTGCCTGCAAATACAGAAACAACCAAAATGAAGAAACTAATTAAAAGATGCGCAAGTTCAAGCCCCCGTGCAAAGAACATGTGCAATTTCATTTCATTCTGTTTAGTGGCTTTTGAGGTGATGCGGATAGACTGTACCAGTATGAACATCATTTTTTAGTTTAAATATAGGGTGGCATGGTGGCACCGTGGGTAGTGCTGTTGCCTCAAAGCATGAATATTAATTCCTTTCGGTGCAGAGTTTGTATGTTCTCCTTGTCTGCGTGGGTTCTCTCCGGGTTCTCCGGTTTCCTCCCACCTCCCAAAACCTGCAGCTTAGATGAAGTGATCGCTCCAAATTGTCCGTAGGTGTGATTGTGTGCGTGAGTGGTTGTCTGTCTGCGATGTGCTGGCGACGTGTCCGGGATGTAACCTGCCCTCCTGCCCGTGGTCGGCTGGGATAGATCCCAGCGACACCCGTGACCCGCAATGCGGCTAAAGCGACTGTAGAGGAGACGACTGAGGTCGTTTCGACTACAAGAAAATGCACGGGTAGTTTAAATATGCCTGAATGAAAACAAAGTATTAAAGTGGTACAACAACAACATCATGTACAAACAGACTTCGCACAATTCTGAAAATTTATGTCTGAAATTTGCAGAACAGTCCCTGTAAATGTTTCTTCTAAGGATCCCAGTGAATAGTGAAAGGCAGACCACACAGAGCTGGTAAAGCTGTTGTCACTGTGAGTTAAATATCTCAGACTTTTGAACATGTAATACTGAACAAGTATACTATTTTTTCTCCCCCTCACCCACCACAGACAATTCGGAATGTGACCTTGTGAATGTTTGTACTCTAGTTCCCTCTGTGGGTTTAGAAATATATTTCAACGCTTGTTCATCCTCTTAAAATATCGCCGCTTTCCTTTTCACATCCTGCTATTCTTTTCTCTTTCCCAGATTGATCCTAAGGTTGCCTTTCCACGTCGCGCCCAGCCTAAGGTAAGAATAAATTGCTCTCTTACCCTCTTCAAAGAAAATGATTATGCCTCCCGTTGCCGGCTTACGTAAACGTGTCTACTCACACAGCAAAGGCCGCTCTGTTAGTGTAGGGAAATGCCTCCATTGTTCTCCTCTGGTGTGTCATGTTTTACTGATTCATCAAAGCTTAAAGGACATTTTTAGTATTGTTTACATCGTTTTTTCATCACCTCGATCAATGCATTTATGCTTCTTTGTGAATCCCTAATCTAAAGGTGTTTAAACAAATAAATAATGCGACATATTTTGAAAGTTCCAGAGCAGCTGCCAGTAAACAGTTTGGGCTAACGTTAGCCATCGTTCTGGTTCTGGCTGAGGCGTAGATCTTCCCAGCCGCGCTTCTTTTGTTATTTGCTAGTTTTCTGACTGTAGTGACCCGATCTTCATCGTTCATCTGCGAACATACCACACGGCTTCCTCTCTACAGCTCATGTGAGGTGGCGCTGCCTCGAGCGTGAGGATTATTTTGAATCATTTATTGTGCACACAATTTAGATTGAAGAGAAGATCGTCGTATATTCTCGTTTATGCATTTGTGGAAACCCAATTCCACAATGGAGATTTTGAAACTGGTGAAGTGCGAGGCCGTCCTTTACGTTGGTGGATTCTCTCTTCTGTCTTGATGAGATCGGGACTGATGGGGAGGAAAGCTCCCATTTTTTTCAGAAGAGAGGAAATCAAGGGTCTGCTTTTTGAAGTTGTGCATCAATGCAGCTTGAAGGCTGTTTTTGTTTTGAAGGGAATGCCCCATTATTAGCCTGACTGAATTAGTAAGAAACGATTGGTAAGTTGTCATTGATGGTAATGAATAACATTAACTGGCTAAATGAAAGCGTTATTGAGTTGTTTTGTGTTCTCCAATGACATTGAGTGACGCAAGTGATTTAGATCTCTTTAATTGCGGTGTAATGGGAAACGGTCACAATTAGCATCGGAGGAATGAGTGATTTTAAGAGAATAAAAACCAACTCCAATCACGCAGGAACTGTCGTGCGAGCGCCTCGCGCGTCGACGCGCAGGATCTTTTCCATGTCTTGATTACTGGTCTTGAGCAGTTCTATGGACAATTAAATATTCAGCAAGTGCAGATGGCACTGTAGAGTAGTGAAGGGCTTTGTTGACATGCTCTCTTACCCCCCCCCCCCCCCTCCCCAGCTTTAATGTGCACGCTGTAGCACAGTAGCTATTCAGCATTGCTATCAGGGCTTTTGCCACCTAAACCAGGTGGAAATCGATAATAGATTTTCTCCTTCTCGCTGGATCAGAGAGAGGCATTGTTAGAGAGTTGGTCACATTTCTAATGAAGAATGGCATGCCAGGCTTTCCTAGCACTGAGCTCATGGTGACATAAGGATGCTGGCGTATGGCTGAGAAACTTACCAGTGTTTTCTCGCGTTGCAAGTGTTCCACTTCAGCTTCCTCCGCTCCGAGCCTTTCTGTCGAGGCGACGCTGCAGATTAATGCGGCTCAGATGTTTGATGATCCTTCCAATTTTTAAGAAACTCCGTTTGCCGATTTTTATTATTATTATTTTTTTATCATGACTCAGAGGAAAACAATGTAATATATTTGGGGTTGTTCTACAGATCTAAAACGCAATTTGTCTTTATACACGACATGATTCATAACCGTGTGAAATAATGACACGACAACAGAATCCGTGGCACCGTGGAGGCCTCGTACCAATGATTTATCAAATGGCTACGGGGCAAAGCAAGCTTGTTAGTGAAGAAAAATGGTCGTATTGAATGTGGATTATAAAGGATCTTAAAGCAATGGGATTAAGCCAGATAGATTAACATTGCATGGGTTTGTACTTTCTGTTCAATTGATTTAAGACCTTTTAAAGAGGTCCGATTCTGAGGCTCCCATTTAGAAAGTCCTCTCTGTTTAGCACTCGCTCTCTTTTGTCCCCCCCCCCCCCCCCCACCACCACCAGCACCACTGGCTGCCCAGCCTGGCTGCTTATGCAGCTGTTGAATAAACCCTCGTTTTCTTATTTAAAGGCGCTCGCCTTGGCAGGTGCCTCGGCGGTACGGGCTTCAGAGAGCGAATCGGGACGAGCCCCAATCAGCCTTAATTTTCTCACGGCAAAGAAAGAAAGAAAGAAAGGACCTAAAAAGTAACCCTGCCATTGACCTTCCACCGCTGAATGCTGCAGTGTGGTAAAATTATACAGTATGTAGAGCACGTAGAGTAATGCTGCAAACAGACAGGAAGCGAAGGTGAACACAGAGGACATTTCATTGTAAACAACCGAAGGCGTTTGCACCGGTATGACAGGATCACAGGAAAAACAACTTGTATCAGCAGACATGACTGACGCGGCCCCCGAAACACGGACACTTCCATCGTAGGGAGTTACCAAGAGACAAAAAATACATTTCACAGTGAATACTTAGGGGCAAATTAGGGGCGGGCTAAATTGACGATGAAACGCACCGCGAATGAAGAGTTTTAAATTTCATCATGAATATCTTGCACGTCGAATCGGTTACAAAATGTGGATTACCTCTACTTTGCACGTCGTGTTTGCATTTTGCTTTTGTTGTGATGGCCGCGCTAGGAGACTGGTAAAGGTCACTAATGGGAGATAACCACAGGGCCTGTCAATCTAAGAGCACATGCTAAAGAAATGCACACACATTACCCTGGGATAATGTCTCACAGACAAAGCTTATCTGGGGACTTTCTTTAAAAAAAAATAGAAGTAACGTTTCCAAGTTGTGTCAAAGGTATCAATGCGTAGCAGCCCGGAAGTATTCAGGGATTAGGTTTCATTGCAAATGATTGACAGCTGAAAATAAAAGGGATTAGACAATGATGTGATGCAAAGGGCTTTATGCACATTCATTTATGAGCTGCTTCCTCCTGCACAGCCAGGGTTAGCCGTGGCTTCATCAGACAAGGCGGTTAAAAGTAGCTTGAGAAAGCCAGGGTTTCTCAACATTTAGTCCATGCTGTAAACATCAAAGGTTATTTTATTTACTTACAATCCTTAATTTGAGATTTATAGTGATTTATAGAGGCTTATGTGTGAAAAGCAAAAATAAATAAAAAATGCATGGCCATGATTGCAGATATAATGGACATATATATTAATGACCCTTTTTAAAAAAAAATTTTAAACTTACATGACCAGTATCTCCTAAAATAAAGTTTTCTGACCACAAATACACTGTAAGCTTCACTGAACTAATTTGCAATAGTTAATCTGAGGTTGAATATGAATAATTTGATCTCTTACTCATGCCAGAGTTCATGTAACACAAACATATATTCTGGATAATCCAAGCGTGTTTTTAGGGTCCAAATCCTCACTTTTCTGCTCTCAAAATGTTGAGCCTGTTGAACTACTATTGAGTAAAATAAAAGGTGGATGCCTTTTTTTGTTTTTAGCATTGTGGCTGTCTGGAAAGCAGCACAGAGATGAGATGATACTATTTCTTGGTGTCTCACTGTTTTGATAACTTCAGGTTCACCCTGAAAGATGTAAACGAGCCCTCCCCTCAGTTTCACGGCTAAATCAAAGCGACGGTTTCCACCGATATTGCTCGGGAGTCACCGCTCAGCTGTTGGTGTCATTACTGCCGCTGCTTTTGTTTCCCACAGTGAAGTTGCACGCGAGGATGTCATGTCCCAGCGTGATTTTAATTGCCAGTGGGACTGCGGCCACTTCAGGAGGCGATGAGTTCTGATGGCTTGTTATGGAAATGAAAGGATGGAGCGGAAACCATTCACAGAGCAGTGGGCGTAACCCTTACACCTTCATAAAGGGATTTGCCATGTAAGCCATCCCAAGCAGGTTGTCAGTGTGCATGGCAGACTCTATGTATCGGTGCACAAAATAGATATAGGCAGCTGTGAGAACACTTCCAGGTATTCTGTTTATTTTGTTTGCAGTGACAGTTTCCTTTCCCGAAACGTCCCGTTTTAAACTGCTCGCATTAGCAACCAAGTTTTACTCCCAACCTGTGACAGCTGTGACTGCGTCTCCCTGTTCGTGGCCTGCTGTTGGTGTCGGCACATCTCTGTCAGCTCTTTTTTTTCCTTGCCTCTCTCTTTGTCTCACTCGCTCTTTGCTTGTCACTTTTCTTTTTCTTTTCTTCACACTTTGCCTCTTTATTTTTGCCGCACACTCTTGTGCGAACGGCAAATTGACCAGCGGTCCTCCTTCTCCACATGCCTCGAGTCCTCCCAGATCTCCCCCTGGGACTGTGCGTGCTCACGTTCTCAGCTGCAACGTAGAGCACCAGGTGTAAGAAGATAAGCAGTGTTTCGGTCCCCTAACAGAAGTTACGCCTAAAAAAGAAGTTGTCAGTTTAATTTCAAACTGTATATAGAATATTTTCACAGCATTGCCCTTTACAACAAGAAAGTGAATCCATCATACTGACTGTGAATCCATCATACTGACATACGGACTGCTGCCACCTGCTGTAGGCAGAACACTTACGATAGACAACCTTTCAGAAAACTCAAAGTAGCCCTTTATAGAAGCTCAGTTTGCATGAATTCAATACAGAAGTCTTTTGTCATTGTTCCCTTTTACCCCCCCCCCCCCCCCCTCCGTCACTTTGTCTTTTGTGATTATCTTCCAGTCTTTTAGGATTACAGGGCCTCGTAAATCCAGTCTTATGCCATGCTAAGTTATTTGATCTAGATTTCGCATTGTGATATTCCCCCCCCCTTCTCAAAATGATCCTCATTTTAAATGACACCGCTCACTGCTGGGAAAATGAAACCTCTGCCGCTGCCAGCACCTTTGAATGTCCCCGTGAGTTTATTAAAAGCACCAGCTTCCCCTTCCCCGTTCCACCACAGACCTGCACAGCTGCACCAGTCCGAAAGAATATTCAAGGACAAAAAAAAGTATTTAATGCAGAACAGAATGCTGCATCAATGTATTCGTTCGGCTTTGCGGTTCATAACAATAAGACCTCCCAAATGTTTATTGTGGGAGAGGAGATTATTCGTTATTAACCGTTACTTATTTTGTGGGCATTTCCGCTGTGCCGATAGCACACAGAATGGAACAAAGAGAAGGATGCAATGTGCCGGGCAGGCTATCGTCCGCACCTGATGCTTCAATTCAAGGCATATGGAACGAGCCTTATCCCGGCGAGTGACCGAGATGCCCAGCTGAAAAGATATTTGTTGTATCTCTCCAAAGAAATGCGCTTTAGAAATGGGCTTTTTAGAACTGACACCGCTAAATGCACTGACGTTCCACTGAAGCCACGAGTCAGACAGAAGGCGACAGAAAAGTGACAGGCGAGTTGATGGGAATTCTTTGCTGTCACCCCCCCCCCCACCCCCTGCGTAAAAAACAAAACATGTGCATCCAACACAAATAAATCTTCCTTTTAGATGGAGCATGACACAAGAAGCCCCCCCCCCCCCCCACAGTAATGGCTACCGTGCTGAAGCTGGAGATGCGTTTAAGCCCCTGACCCGTCAGCTCCTTTGCTTTCACTGGCCTCTGTGGAACTGCTCCAGATGAAAACGGGGCCACGGCACAGACATATGAATGACTGTTTGTTTGGTGGTCAGACACAATCGCCAACTGCGTGACCCAGTTTGTGAACGGGCAGTCAAAGTGATGCTCGGGTTGATTTTCTACGTGTGTGTTTCATACTTTCAAAAACTTTGTTATTTCTCTCCAATGATTCAGTATATAAAAAATAAAAAGCAATGTAGAGCATGTATGCATGACATGCTTGTATAGACACAGTGCCCATGTACGTATAAATGTACATGCGTGCGATTGTACGGCCTCCCTCTTCCTCGGCTCTGGTCTCCTTGGTTGCTGGTGTAGAATAATTAGGTTTTCTAGGAGATTGAAAGGGCTCTTACAATGCTTTACCAACGGCAGCAGTCAGGCAGGCTAGTGCTGGTGGGGCCGAGAGGACCAGAGGGCTGTGCAAGGAGCCTGGCACTGCTAAACCTGATGCTGACTGACAGTAATGAGAACAGCCTGCTAGCCAGGATAGAGAAAGGACAAGAGAAGAGGAGGGCATGGCCCTCCCCTGTACCTCTCAGGACCTCTTTTCAAAGCGTCTCTGCACGCACACACACACACACACACACACACACACACGTGCTCGCCGAGATACACAAAACACTCTCACAAAAAACACGTGTCCCTGTGTCCCAGATATACTGGAGCAAATCTGTCCGCTGAGTCCGTGATATAGCGCTCTTATTTTGAAAGAGTCGAATATAAAACCGACTGATTTACTTTTTTTAAATGTCGTATCACGCAGCAGGAGTTTTGAGCCTCTCTGTTCAGCCACTAGGAAACACGAGGCATTCAGAAACGTCCCGGAGGACTAAAGCAACAGCTATTTTATTATCTTTTATGTGTATTGCTGCCGTTAACTGTAAGCTAGCGCAATGCTGATGTTCTGGCTTGCTAGCAGGTGTCTCATCACATCAGTCGCTTACAAGTCTAAGAGGCTTTAGTCGCTCATAAGCTAACGCTAACTGATCTTGGGGCCTCCTCAGCTGTTGTATTAGTGCACACTGATTATGGAGCAGATGCGTTCACCGTGTTTTTTTTTTAGCTGTTTCTTTTATTATTCCCAGTCACCTCTTCCTTCTAAGATCGTGAATGAGGTGGCGGGCCACTTAACTTTGAAAGCCGTCACCTCAGGACGGGGCTCTGGGGAGTTAGAGGGGCCCGAAGAGCAATGATAATTTTTCTAGCGGTGACCTTTTCAAAGGTACGTTTTTGATTTAATCCTGGGAGAAAAAAAAAACAGAGGCATCCGAGGATGAAGAGTTTCGTCGTGCTGTTGGACATTTCGCCGGGCCGTCCAGTTTCAGAATCTCATTACGTCCCGCCACCTTCGCCCTGCTTCTGCTTCAGACATCCAGCCTGGGATTTGTACAGCAGGCGGTGAAAAATGGCGTCCATGACGAGAGAGGCTCAGAGATGTGTCAAGATGTGTGCAATTATTGCTAACAGTCATATGGAAGCAGCATGTCTTACAAAAAGGTCATCAAAACATACCATAATTTAAGTTTCATGTAAAATGTACACGTAATAATATGATATGTATGCAGATTATATATATATATTTTTGTATTAATGTTCTTTTCTTTAAGTTGCTCATTTGGCTGAATTAAAATAGTAAAATAATTTTTCTGTTGTCTAGAAGTTATTTTTTAATTGGAAAGCCCGAGTCGATTCCTTTGGTTTTAGACTCTCTGATTGGAGGATTGCCTGTCCAGTTTACTGACGCGCTCTACTGTGATTTGATCCAGTTGGAATCTATGCTATTGGAATCTCAATGGCCAGATTGCTCTTTCTCCCAGAGACATTTTGTGATGGTTCAATGCTCTGTGGCTTTTTTTGTTGTCCTTTTCTCTCTCTCTCTCTGTGGAATCGGTTTAAGAATGATGTTCGTTGATCAAAACAAGCCTGTCAAGTTGTTAGCTGCGCTATAGCGTCTTTCTGGATTGACTATTTGCTAGCGGCATGCTACTGAATCCGTGATGAGGGCTTGAAATGTTGTTGTTGAAGCATTGCATCACTTTTATCGCCTGAAAACTACGTGACCAGTGCTTTGGCTCATGGCTGCATTGTTGCATTTGTAAAAAGCATATGGCCCATGTGGCCACAGTCACTGGACTGGACTGGAGTCGACTCTTGTGTCAAGTCATTTTCTGCTGGTCGTTTTCCATTACAGGGATTGTAGCTAAAAGAAAAGTCACGGTTGCTAAAGTTGTTTCTCTTTCTCACGCGACCTTTCAGTACTCTCTCAGCTAGCCTGGAAACGCAACAGATGCAGTACTACAAAAGTAGTAGGGGGAGTACAAGGTATTTTGGATCAAAGAAAAAAAACAAAAAAAACAAGCCGGCACTGCTCAGCGGAAATATGGCCTAATGTTTCCTTTGTGTTGTGTTGTATTGGTTGTCACTCTGATGAATAAATATTAGGTAATTAGCTTAAAGCACTCAGGCCTTTGATTCTCTGTTGTTTTATTAAAATATTCCAAAAGCATTTTTTTTCCTCTCCCCACTTAATCAGATGAGCTACAAGATACTAGATTAAAAAAAAAAAAGGTTGACAGGAGAGAAGCCTTTCAAGCGATTTAATATAAAACAGCGTAAAAGATGCAAAGTTCTGCTGTAATATCGCAGCAAAGGGGCACAAATTGCAAATGATTGAAATCACACGGTCCACCTTTTTAATCCAAACCTTATCCACAAGCTTGAGTTCCACTAGGCGTGAGAGCTGCTGCAGGGGTTAATTAATAGCCCCCAGAATGACACCATCGGCAGACAAGCCTATTGTTGGTAACAGGAACAGCGAGATAGAATCTGAGCATTTAGACGTGTCGATGGGACACGCAAAAGAAGTGACAGACGGGCAACGCTGCTTCACATTTATGGTGGAGACCCGGATGATCTGTCATCGGTTGAAAGCGGCTACCTTTGGTCATCACTTGCTCTGAGCTGGAATCTTGTATTTATTTTTGGCGCAGTGACAGGTCACAAATAAATAAATAAATGAATGAATGAATGTGTAAGAAAAAAAAAAAAGTATTTAGTACTGAGCTGCGTCCAAGGCTGGCTGCTAAAGAGCTTAGCTGTTCCTCTGCATAATGCCTCGGCCCTCAGCTGTGACCTTTCTCTTCAACATATCACTCATGATTATATTGCTGACATGTTGGCTCATGCCAGTAATTTTTCATTGGAGGCAATGTCAGCCACATCATATTTTATCATCTGTATAAATTTGTGTTGCGTGTGCATGTACGCTCGCCATCATTTGTATTTGCCTGTTTATGTGCTTTCCCTAGAGATTAGATTTTACATCCAATTCCAACGCAGACAGATTCAGATGCAAGCACAATTTGCCAGCAGTGGGAAGATACACATATTGCCTCTAAATGACTGACACATGTAACGTTGGACAAAACAGTCTGTGCAATGAATGTAGACGAATGTGAGTGGGTGTGTGTGTGTGTGCACGTGAGTCATTAAACAAGAATGAGATCGATGCATCAGATCTGCTTCACGGACAGCACATCTCGACATGAGACGCATTAGGGGAAAAAAAATCATTTTATGTATGATTATCTGAGCAATTTTCTCTAAATGATGCAGATTTTTCTTATATGTGAAGAACGATTTTCACATGCTGATGTCTGTAGCAGTCAAGATGAATGCTTTTAATGCTGAATGTAACTGTCTCCAGAGTGATGTTGTTCCCAAGTGCACTATACAGTATGCTCATGTGGCTCCGAGCCTGGAGTTACAAGTACGACTTGTTATATTTGAGTGCTTTGGCTGCAAATAACAAAATGGACCTTGCACGAAACAGAAACAGGCATTTTTGTGGTTAATATATGTTTATCTCTGTTTGAAAAATGTATGCTTTGACAAATCCAACAGGAGGAAGTGCATGACATCCATGATGCTTAATTAATGTAATAAAAGTAGTTATTACAGGCAAGACAACATGTCTTTATACATTTTTCCGAACAATAGATGCAAACTCTTGCCTAGATCCGATCTGTGCTAAACGTGCAACGGTGGCAATTATCTCAACAGAGCAGCAAACAATAACATCCATAATCAGTTGCTGAAGCAGCTCTGAGTGTCTCTGCTTCTGTGACCTTGTCGTTTTCTTTTCCCCCCACCGATACAAAAAAACAGCCTCTTTTTGTACAAAAGGAAATTGTTTACGACCGTTTTAGATTTTAGCGCTCGCCGTTTAATTGAAGCCAATGCATAAGTTAAGTAATTACCCCACATTATTTATTCTCAGACAGAACTCGGGAGTTAATGTGTGACGCTTGGCTTCACAGATTTGATTTATTATGCCAATTGTGATATTTCAATATTACAACCAGATGAATCCAACTTTAAATTGGACATCATGCCTCTTGGCAGGGCATTCCCGATGCCTTGCTACTCTGCAACCTCGTAAACAGCAACAGACTTCCCTGTGTTTATAGGGCAGCCGGCTTGGACTTTCATTTACGGCTAAACCGTCTCTGCCACATGGCGGGAAGCTCATTGCTTTTAAAGTGGGTGAGAGGACCCGGCGTAATTGGCTGTGATTGACACCAGCCCCCGCCGCATCTAATGCTAATTTATTCCTCGTAATCCAACCTCTTTTTTACGATCGCGCCGCAGGTGTTCCACCTCTGTGGCAGAACCACGGCCCGCAGAATTACTGAAAAAGATGTTCGTGCACATGGCAGATGTAGCGGTGCCACGATTTTACACCGCTGCCTGTGTTTTCATCTCGATTCATTAAGAGGAGACCCATCGTGACACTCTGTCAGGGGGGGGGGGGGGGAAGCAAAAACAACCCGGAGAATAAAAGCCCCTTTGCTTTGTGCGGTTGCTACTGCAGAGCAGTGGAGAATGCAAAGTAATCAAGCAGTGGCGATGCAGAAGCGGGTCAAGTCCGGCTTGTAGCCGCATTTTGTGACTTCATTTTCTCCCATGTTATCATACGATAATGAATAGTGTTGACAGATTAATTTCTTCGGTACAATTGCCCAATACCATTTTGTGATGTCTAATTGATAGCTTCGTGCAACAATTTTATAGCCGGAGACAATTTTATAGCACTTTTAATTAGCCCAACTTTGACCTTCTGTTCGCTTTGCATTTATATTGCTCCAAATTATTTCCTCCTTCTTTCCCTATTAACTTTTGTCAAATTAATACAGGCATTTACAACATATTAATCGATGTAGGCTGTGCATGCAATACATTGAGTCTCGAATGAATTGATTATTGTCTCCTACATTAATTGTATGATCCTTAGAGATACTTAAGTAGATTTATACAACATATTAAAAAAAAAAAAATGTTAAAAATAAGTGAATAAAAACACCTCAGAGGAATGAGGCTGCACAAACCACTTAGTTGACTAATTGACGAAGAGGGGAAGCCCTTACATACATCATTAGGGAATACAGGTGGATGATGACTCTCCACTCCGATAAATCCCTCATAAGGAACCAGTTAATCTCCCATGTAATAGTGAGCAAGTACCGGTGTATAAACACCAACTTCAGATGAATGTTTCCTTCCAATGCATTATTCAAAGTATTCATTTTGAACTTCATTCACAGAGTAAATAATGAACGTTTATTAATGCCGGGACGCGCCATGCGCAATCATCGTCAGCCAAGTACTTCTTTAACTTTGAAAAAGGCATCTTGCTCTGACTCTCACTGTGACATTGACTGATTTATGCTGATGCAGCGGAAGAGCTTTTTAGTGAGCGCACACACGGAAAGTCCTTGTCTGAGGACCTGGCTGGCGGTTCAATGCGGTGCTGCCGGAGGAGGAGAGCGTTTACATCTCATGTAAGTCTTCCATCTAAACAAGGACAATTTCAGAGGGAACATTTGAAACCAGAGGAGACGAGAGACGAGAGGAGAGGTTAGAGACGAAATTTACCCTCGCCAGTAAAAGCGAGAGGTGAACGGCGAGATTCCATTCACTGCAGCAATGAAGAGCAGGCAAGGGAGACGAGCCAGAGCAGTAAAAACCACTTTATATTTGATATAACTCCCCGCCACTAAAAGTTGACCCATCGTTAGCATTTAAATGTCCACAGATAGTCAGTAAAACCCATTGTGTTGGCTGCAAGTTCTAGATTAGACATTGTTTTAACCTTAACAGTCCTATGAAAAGCAGATTGGGTCTAAAGACGATGCAACCAAGAGTTAATCCTGTGTCTCAGTCTAAACGTTTGTTAATAAGGAAACAGTCACGTCGTCTGAATCTTCATTTGCATAAGGGAGACAGGACCGCTACGGGTGATTGAAAATTAGGGAAGTCCCGATCAGGTTTTTTTGCAGAGTCATTTGATTTTGAACCGATACAGAGTCCCTATCCGATGCGATAAAATGAACAGCAGCTCAATCGCCAGGTTTCTGTCATCCACTTCAAAATACTTCCACAGCGCAGACGTACTCGCGCGACGAGCTTCGAGCTGCTTCCCCGTTTTGACCCGCTTGACGCCGTTCGACCAATAGTGTCACAGGGAGTGACGTCACGCACAGGAGTTTTGAACCTGACCTCTTTTGACTTTCATTCTCTCTGTTTGTGTTTGTGTGTGAATGACTTCGTCTCTCCGTCCATCGGTCTCATTTATCCACGCCTGTTCGCAGTATTGGAGCCTTTATCTGCTTGGTTGACTTTATAACTCTGACACTAGTTTAATTTCCTCACCTGCTTAATTGAAATTCAAATCTCTTTCTCATCATGTGTCTTGCTGCCGTGTGTGTGTGTGTGTGTGTGTGTGTGTGTGTGTGTGTGCATGGCGGATATTAGCGGAGATGTATTTTCATTCTAAAAGTGGCAAGTGATGGACAGGATCTCACAGACAATGCCCTCACTCCCCCCCTCCCCCCCCTCCGCCACCCTCAATCTTTTTGTCTGCTGCGTCTGTCTTTTAGATACCTTTCAACCTTGTCTCTTTCTTTTGCTCTCTCTATTCCCAAGTCCCCCCCCCCCCCCCCCAGCCTCCCTTTTTTTTTCTCCCCTGGATTGCCTCAACTTGATAAATCTGCTGCTAAATTTAGAGACATATTTCTCAAAGACACCGGGACTAGAAAGAGAGAAAAGACTGCAGACAAAATGGCCTCTCTAATCCCTGTTTATCATCTTTTATTTATCTCTTTGAAAAACGTGAGGCCGTCTCAGAAAGTCCCCTTTCTCTTTTGTCTCTGCTGCTTGTCCCGTCCTCCAATTAAATGTCAGTGACCACATTGTGGGTCCCAGAAGGCCACATTTAAAGTGACAGCATATTCAAATTACATCATTCAGCTCAGTGGGGTTGTGCTTCATAAAATTAGGGGCTTGTTGCGGTTCTAATAGAATATCTTTGACATTTTAATTACAGCTTCAATCATGCTGTCACCAACTGTTGCCTTCTGTGTACCCCCCCCCCCCCCAAATGTTTTTTTGAGAGACCTTATTTTGTATTGTTACACCATTGGCACCCGAGAACAGACGCTATGTGTCCGAGAGCGCTTTTAATCTGAGTGTTACACGCTTGACTCTATTTGCCACCCGACATAATGCCGAAAAACAGCAATAAAACACCTGAATGTAGACACGGGCGCCGTTAAGCAGCTGCGTGATCTTTGAAGCGCTGCCATATTTCAGCAGACAGTCTTCACGTAAATTGAGTTGTTCAACTTTATCGGTGGTTCAGGATAGACAAAATGAACTACCGTACAAGTCGAAGTATTGGAGCTGGTTGAGGCTTTTCATTTTTTTTTTTGCATTTTTTTGCAGGCAGACGAGCAAATGACGAGCATCTTAGTAATTTCAGAATATTTTTATTTTATTTTACTTGTCGGCGTGAAAGGAAAGTGTTTTCAGACGTATGCATGGAGAAGATTTATGTCGGTCCCAGAAGTAGCTGCGAATGAAGATTCAGATATGAGGCCAAGCGTTTGGATCTGAAGTCAGCTTTCTGCATATTTATTGGAAATGGAAGTATTAAACGGCGCAGATGAACTTCTAATTGCGAGCTGAATTAAACAGAATCCACACCGTCCCACGCGAGAGGCTCTTAAATGTTTTCTCAGAGTCGCTCTAACTTCATGCTCGCAGTGAGTGCTGTCTGTAAATGCATCCGTGTATTTTTGTAAAGCTCAGAAATAGGTTGGAAAGACTGCACAGTGTCTCTCGCTTATTCTATATAGAATACCGATGCCCCCCCCCCCCCCCCCCCCGAACAGTACATCCCTCGCTGCGCTGTCAGGAAGTCAAGTTTGATTTCTTGCTCATTGTTGCAGCTTTTATAATCAAATCAAATCTCTTTTCTTATCCTTTATCCTCTCTTCCTATCGCCTGTCATTCCGTTGAACAGAAAGGATTGCACTATTTATCAGTATTTTCTGAGACGCTGTCAGTAACGCTAATTAGACGTTAGACATCTCTCAGAATAGGTTCTAATTCTTATATCTTCCCAGTTCCCTCTGCTAAGAGGACAATAATTGCCGGATACTTTTCATACCGATAGAAACAACATGTCTTTTGTGATGTGGTTGTTAAAAAGTGTTTATAGCGTTTTCTTCCAACCAACGATCAAGCAGTGCTGGTTTTGGATAGCATCTATTAAGCTGTAATCCGAGATGATGTGAAACACACACCTCTAAAGAACGACTTCGAACCAGAAGAAAGAGGAGCGAGCACATTAGTCCAGGTTTACCTGCCCTGCATCGGCCCCTGAAATCGACTTTACGGTACTGCAAAACGTACTATTAGCTAGCATGTCGCTGCATCGCAAATTTTGTACTTTGCTATTTCCCCTCAATGGTGCGGTCATTGGTAAATGGTTGTCCACCTTCAAAATGGAACCAGGATGCAGTATTTGTCAACTGCGTTCCACAAACTATGGTATCTGTCCCTTACAAAATAAGGTAAGGGAAATATCACAGATCACAGAAAAGCACATTAAACACATGACTTCAAAAACTCTTTGCTGATTGCAGTCTAATTTTGCTTATCATCATCAGTCAGCAACATCGTTTTTCTAAACCGACTCTTTTGCATGGATTTAAATCCCTATCAGGAGTTCATTGGGGAAGCTTTTCAGCCAAATGTCCAGTCGACTTTACGTCCCGTCTTCAGCTGTTTGATCGGAAATCGCCGCAGTGCCGAAAACACGCTGCTAAAATAGATGGTTGCCAAGTGAGTCGGCTAAAGCCTTCCACTTAAAGTCTTAATCCAAACACACAATCAAAACTTTGCAGCTGAATCGGGGGCTGCTCGGGTCAAGACGACGCAGCTTCCAAGCAAAAAGAGAGACTGTGACACACTAATGAACTTGCAGCCTCTAATTGTGTGAACAGACTGATGAATGAGCTCTGAGTGCTTTTAAATGGCTTCACATAAAAAAACAAAACAGTTCCAGTGCCTTTTCCCTGAGATAATATTATTATTACTATTATTCCTATTGTTGTTGTTGTCGTTGTTGTCGTTACACTTGATGGGTTTTTAACTGTGCTTTTAATTCTACGATGGATGAAGAGGATTCATATTCACAGTGTTAATTGCCTTTGAGATAAAACAGGCGTGAGGCTTGAATATAAACTCTCGTACTTGGCGCCTGACGTTTTCCAGTCTTTGATCAATGAGCTTGTCGCTGGCTCCTTCACTCCGGACGAGTCCTTCTCCCTCTGTCACCGAGACCTCGGCAAGATGGCGAGGTTAGCGCCTCCTGAAGTGAGATTATAAGCACGACGCCTCTTTGTCTCCAAGTATACTGCGTCGCAATGTGGAGGCATCAGCGGTTCAGCAGGAAACGGAAAAGGCTGTGCAGAGGATGACTTGTGTGTTTCTGCAACAGGTGGGCTTAACACCAAGGCTTTTTGATGCAACATCACCACCGCTGATTGCATTGAATATGTAAATCCAGACTGGGTGCATGATTTTAGTGCAAGCTGTGTCTCTTTTAACGGCATCAAGATGTATTTGATTTGCCTTCGTTCTGTCCTGCGTTGCACTAATTAAGCACAGATATCGTGGTCTTGTATTTCCATGCTTCATAACCATGAAGTGCATTTCTCACACAATGCAAAGGATGCCTACTGCTGAAAAAAACGTAACGAATCTGTATACAAATGTCGAAAAAGACTTTTAAGAGTCTTTGTGTAAAAAATATTGTTGGTTTGCGGCTTTTCTGATTTGAGATCTCAGGGTTTTGTTATGGGATTTAGCAGTTTAAGCACTTTGTGTCAAATGGAACTTAATATAGCATTAGAAGTATCTAATGAACTAAATAATTATAATTTAAACGCATCCACGCACTCCATTTATTTCATTATTCAGAAAATGTCCATATAGTGCTAGACATGATCTGATCTCGACTATAAATTGAACTCTTTATAGCTCGATAACATTCTCAAAGGAGTCCGCGAACCTTTTATTAAGTTTTATAATTTCATGTACAATGCTTACTTTGGATTTAAATTATGCTCATAATACATACCTGAGGAAAAAACAAATAGGACTGTTGACAATGTGACAATGAAAAAAATGAAAGTACCGTATTTTTTGGATTATACGTCACTCCGGATTGTAGGTCGCACCAGCCAAAAAATGCATAATTAAGAAGAAAAAACCATATATAGGTCGCACTGGAGGATAAGTCGCATTTTTGGGGAAAATTTATTTGATAAAATCCAACACCAAACAACATATAGCACAAAGAACATGCTAACACGTTTACCAAAATATCAGGTTTTACTCCGAATCACGAAATCCAAGGAAATCTTCATCCTCGGTGTCACTTTTGAACAACTCCCCCAACTCGGCAGGTAGACAAGACGCCGCTTCCTCTTCTACGTCGCTTACATCAGACTCGTCGTCAGTTGCAATTCCAATTATTCCAGCCTTTCTGAATCCCGACAGGATGGTTGCGGTTGTCACTGAAGCCCATGCTTTGTCGATCCATTCAATGACTTCCAGGAAAGTTGCATGGCGCATTCTCCCGGTTGCCGTGAAGCTGTGCTCTCCATCCGTCATCCACTGCTCCCACAGGTTACGCAAAACTGACTTAAAGCTCCTATTCACGGAGATATCAAGTGGCTGGAGTATTTTGGTTAAGCCTCCAGGGATGATGGCAGGTATGGAGTTGAAAAATTTTAATTTATTTTTTAACTGTGGTGTGATGTGCGCTCTCATGCTATCCATCACAAGCAGAGCTTTGCGTGCTCTAAAGAAGCCATCCGGTCGCTTATTGTAGCACTTTGTAAGCCACAAGTTCATCATTTCTTGATCAATCCACCCTTTCTCGTTCACGGCGACTTCAACTGAGGAGGATTTGATTTTTGGCATGGTTTTTCGTTTGAAAATGACCATCGGTGGCAGTTTTGGTCCGTCTCCACAACATGCCAGCACCACTGTGAAGTGTGATCTCCCATGACCAGTTGTAACGATATTCACACTTTTTTGCCCTTTCTCTGCAACACTTCGGCCCATGGGGATGTCAAAAGTGAGGGGGACCTCGTCCATGTTAATAATATGATCCGGTGTCACGTTGTGATCACTTACATGCTTTTCAATGAACGCGCGGAAACTGTCAACCTTGGCTTGGAAGTCCGCTGGCAGTTTTTGGGACAGTGTCGTCCTAGCTCTGATAGAGAGGCGTTTGCGCTGCATGAAGCGGTAACACCAAGAAGGTCCTCCCGCAAAGCCGTTTATATTCACCTCCCTGGCAACCACTTGGGCGTGGAGACGCAACTGCACCGTTGACAAACCTCTCCCAGCAGCACGTTGTTCAAGCACCCATGCGTGAACTCGTTCCTCCAACTGCGGCCACCTAGCTTGTCGCCCGCGATTAGCTTTCTTTGTTTTCTTCATTTCAGTAAGCGTAACCTCCGCTTTTCGCCAGTCCCTTACAAGTTTTTCGCTCACTCCAAACTTTCTTTCTGCTGCTCGATTGCCGTTTTCGGCTCCATATTTCACTATCTGAAGCTTGTAAGCCGCGGAATATGACTTTCTTTTCGGCGCCATTTTCAATCAGCCCTTCTAATTGGTGTTTTTAGATAACAGGTGTGACAGATAACTCTGAACCTCCAGAAACCGCGACAGATTCTGACGGGTCACAGAGTTCCCTGTAACACCTGTTATAGAAATGTGTAGGCTACTGTCTCTGCGCTCACAGATTTTGTAAAAAAAAACATATATAAGTCGCTCCGATTTATAAGTCGCACCCCCGACCAAACTATGACAAAAACCGCGACTTATAATCCGGAAAATACGGTACTTAAAATCCTCACTTTTAATTATAGTTCAGTTTTAAAAATAATCCAAAATGTGTGTTTTTTTGTTTAATCTCAGCAAGGAAATTCTTGAAATGCACAGTGAAACAACAAAGCTGTCTATACGCAGCGCCAGTCGACCATTGTTGGCGAGCAGTTGCATATTTCGCCGTATATTTTCTCCGGCTCTGCCTGATTGACGCCGTCTTTTTGATTAGCTGCGCTCATCGCCAGTGTCAGGGATTGAAAGCAGCACAACGTGATGACTGTCTGCCACTTCAAGGGAGAAGAAAATGTTACAGATAAATTTAGCTGTTCACTTTAGAGACTTACACGAAAGCACTACATCTTCTACTGCAGGAAAACAAAGGATAAGTGTATAATATTAACGGCGAATGCACAGACTTCAGATAAGCTACAGACAACAGATGAGATTCAGCACACATTTGCTTTTGTACTTTTAATGTTTAAGCAGTTTGTTTATTGTACGTAGAATGACATTGCCATGATCGCATAATGGGACTTTACTTACTCATTACTGCTTAGTTGTAAATTTGAATAGCGCTTGCGGTGAAGAGATTACAGTCGGGGTGAGAGATTTGGATTAAATACGAGACTTTTATCTTGGTGGTAATTCGGGAAGTGGTGCTGAGAACGTGTAGATACACACTTCACGTATGTTCAGGTGCAAAACAACGAAGCACAAATAGTCTTGAAAACCAAGCAGTCGTGATTTTGCAACTGGCTTTGTACACTTTTATTCAAAATGTGACCCATTTAAAACCTTGGAGGGGGGGGGGGGGTCTTTCCTCCATACTGTGATGCAACGTGCAGCTGGTCAAAGACTCGAACGCATCATAGTTAGCTTTAACGTTTTCTGAATGCCTTAATCTTCTGCTCTCGCTTCACATTCCTATGCGTAGAGGCAATAATAAAAACTGAGGAAATGGGGCTTTACTTGTTTCTCCATCAAAAAGATTCCTTGTGTGTTGACGCACGATTCATGTGGCGGAGTCCAATAAACAGCACCTTTTGGCCTTCACAATGGACAAAAGGACAGGAAGTTTGCTTGTGCTCTTTTGAGGAATATTATTTCCCTAAGACGGGAAGAGGCAAGCAGCTGAGAAAGCAAGGCTGGTGGATTTCTTTTAGGCTCCTGGGTGGAGCTCGGGGGGCCTCGAGGATGAAGCAGGCTGAGTAAATGCCAGCGTCCTGCCGTGCAACAGTCATGAAGGCCTTTTGACTCGGTTGCCATGTTACAGGCTTCTGGTCGCAGGTATCCTCTGCCTTAGGCTCACAAAAATTGGAGATGGGGGGGGGGGGGGGGGGTTCCCATGATACGAGGAACAGAGGATGAGAGAAAACAGACGGTCAAGGGTCTCTCACCAAAGCTTTGTGGGTGAAGCAGAGCGGGAGGAGGGGGGTCTGGTTTACGGACGGTAGGTGGTGGTCGGCGCTGGGGCCGCCAACCTATCGGTCCATTTTCTTCCTGAAGTGATAACAAGGTTGGAGCAATCGAAATGACATACTTCACTTCACCCACAGAGCCGTTTCCTGCGTAAAGACCAAGAGTGTTCATGGTGATCAGATCTGTCAATTTCACCGGATTTAGAAATTGTCTTTACGATTGCAGTGTTTAAGTAGACCTCTTTGAGAATTTGTGTTTTTTCTTTGTCAATTTTTCGTGTCAGTTTTAATAACAGAGATTGAATCATGGAAAGGACTGAAGAGAGTGGGAGGCCAGGACCAGTATGCTGTGATGGGACATGTGGAAATGGTCTCAGCACAGTCTGCAGCTAATAACTAGCTTATTAAAAATGGATTCCACCACTTATGGCTGATATTTAACATCAGTAACTCGTTACTTCCTCCAGAACTCGGATGGATCTCATAATGTGCCGTTTTAATGTATCGACCAGTCGGCAAATGCCAAGCGAGGAGGGAAGAGTTGCATTTTAAAAATGTTTAATCAGTAAACGGCATATTTACCCTTGTGTTCGCGTCTCGTATTAGAGCAAATGTTGTCGCTGAATATTAATGCCATCAGAGCAAATGTGTTGTTTGCCGTCATCTGTCGCGCCCTATAGAAATCAAGCAATGCTTGTTGAAAACTAAGAGGGATAAAGGCTGCTGTTTTTTTACTGCCTCAAAGTGTAGGTCACGTCCACGCCGACTGAGCGCAACACACCCCTTCGGTCTTCACAGTGAATTTGACCATCGAATGGAAATAAAAAAAAGAATGTTTGGAGCAAATTTTACCTGGGCAATGAAGAAAAGAGCCCCCCCCCCCCCCGGGGGTGGGTCACACATCTGACTTCAATTCCACTCTTGTCAGGGTAGACACAAGGCTGAGGGGCACACAGCAACAGCAAGAAAGAAAGACGGACAACAAATAAAGAAAAAGACAGAGACATGCCTTTTGGCTGTTTTCTGCAAGCGACTCCATCTGAAGCTGAACCAGTTGAAAGCAAATAGTCTCGAGCGTAGTTTCATAACCACCATTAAGAGAAGGTTAGTGGAATTAACACAGCAGGGGATGCACTTAAATATAATGGCAAAGGTTTCAATATTATGTATGATGAAATTATTCCGAATATGCCACAGATGCTCATTACTGGGGATTTTACCCTTCACACTCTATTTATGGACATAATATTTGACCTCACCTTTTCCCCCCATTTAGTCCTTAGATAAAAAAAAGGAGTCTTTTCTCTTTGGGCCCTGAAGCTTTGATTATGTGTGTCCATTTTCTGCTCGCTCATGTGAGGTTGAATTTTGATTATGCATGATGCATCTGGGGAAAAAACTAAAAACTAAAAAAATGACATGCTCAGCAGACGTTACGGCGAGATTCCTCTCAGGTTCTGCTTCTTGAGAGAATAACGTTTGACCGCTGATAGCGGAGCCTTGATCCGTGACCCATTGTGAGTGTAAAATCAGAAGTGTGAGGCGTTTTTCTTCAAAATGAATAAATCCCACAGCTCGGTTGTTTACCGTTCTCCATGTGGGAACGGATCTAAAGGTGCTGGCTAAGACTCAGGCGCAGGTAATTGTGAATATATTTCACAGTGAGCTATCGCTCTGATCTGTTGGTTTTTAGGCTCTACCTTATTTATAGAAGGCAATACACACCTACAAGTCATCGCCTTATATATTTATAACTGGTCTGCCGCTGCTCACGATGGTCTGCCCTTTTTATTGAGGGGATAAGCTGAAATTAAGCGAGCCAGAGCGCCTCTGCACTTAGTGTTTTTACCACATATTATCCACGGGACTAAAGCGAGGTGCTCTGGGAGTATTTAGTACTCTGCTGTGCTTGTAGGAATTATTACTGAGGCTCACTGTTCTGCATTTCCCCATTTAAAGAGAGAGAGAGAGAGCGAGGAAGGGACGGCGAGGGTGAGCGAGAATGAAGGAAGAGGGCGAGAGGTGGTGTTGTTGGCAACGGCGGGCTATATCTGTTGCGGCCTGCAGAGACAGGCGGGCTTTGTCTCTAGCGTCGTTTGCAGCTTAAACAAACAGGTGTGATGCAAGAGCCTCTCGAACAAACACACAGCTGCTCTTCAAAGTGGAGACAGGAAGAGACACTAAGAAGAGGGAGAGTTGAGAAATAATGGGTAGGGGGGGGGGCGGTCAGCGGCAGAAAAGTGCATATCGAAACGGGAGCGGAGATCCAAGTGTTACTTTTAGCTGAAATTAAGTTGGATTTCTGAAGCTTTTATGCCCGTTTGCCGCCGTCTGCTCGATGTTTTCCCCTTTGAAGCTTTCAGTTTGTGAAATAAATTGCTCCTCTTTTCCTCACCTCCACTGAAAATGTCTGTTTCCTCTCTTTTCCTCGAGTACCAGCTTCTTACCTTTCCTACTTCTTCGTCTCTCTCTCTCTCTCTCTCTCTCTCTGTCTGCGTGCCTCGCTCTCTCTCTCTCTCTTTCTTCTCTCTCTCTTTCTGTGGCGCTGTCACTTGAATCAGACGTTGAGTGCTGGGTAAGTGAAGGGGTACACAGTGACTCAGTTCCAGACAGGCCTGAGTGCTGCTGCACTGCTTCTCCCCTCAGAGTCTTGATTCGGCCCCCGCTGATAGGGGGTCCGAGTCTCTACTCAGCCCCCCCCCCCCCCCCCTGCCTGCATGATGAACAGCATCCCTAATCCCTGCCTAGGTTAACCCTTCGAGCTTCTATTCTTTGCTGCCATCATTTCCCCAGTACTAAAAACTTGAAGTGTACTCTCACTCTTTATCTTTTTTTTACTTTTAATTTAGTTTTAAATTCAAGTCTGTGTAGATATTCTAACATTATTATACTTGCAGTCTACCAAAAGGGTTAAAGCAGTTATAACTCCATGTTGTGTTTATCCTGCGAGATTATCTGTCGACTGTGAGCAAACATAAGGATTATTAGCCTTTTCAGTGCTGGATCCCGCGGCATACTGGAGATGAGATCTGGCCACTGCGGTCCAGACTCGATCAGAGGGGATGGTGTAAGGCTTCGAGTGTATATGCAAGGATATGAGACAGCGCACTGCGAGGGTGTGTGGGATCCTGATTCTGGGGGGGGGGGGGTAAGTGCCACATAAGTTAAGCAGCAAAGACAATCTGGCGCTTGATGCAGGTACCCGGTGTCACCTCAGTCTTTCATTTATCCTCATTATTGCAGGATGCCCTCATTTTGCAGACTCTCTCTCACCTGCAGTGATATCTCGCAGAGACACAAGATGAGACTTGGTACAAAGCGTTGGTGTATTATATAACTTCAAATATTACTCATCGCAAGCCAGAAGACACAGACAAATTGTTAGGTTTATTAAAAAAACGCGTGTATCTCCGCAGTTAATTGATGCTCTAATGCAAAAACAGCATCCGGGGAAGACGGCTGGAGAAAAAGGTTACCGGCTCTTCTTTGCATCATGCTAAGCTCTTATAGGCTCAGTAGAGGTTATTTTAGCGGAGGTATGTGAGATATAATGATACGTCAGTGAGATGTGCCGGGACAAGGGGAGCAGAGGGCTGATTTATGGGCAGGATAAACGATGCGGTGGGTGTCTGCCTGTGTAATAGCAGTGTGCTCTGCACAGCGCAGTTTCACTCAGCTGTAGTTTATAGTGTGATGTGCGATGGGGATAAATGTCATCTGGGCTTATCTCCGAAGATCTGATACGGCTCTAAACTAGCTCCTTTCGAACACTTTGACACATGTCGAAAAGGAAAACCGTTAGTGGCACGTTGGCGAAAACGGCGACTGAACTCGTGGGAATCGTTGCCACGTCGTCGGCTACGAGAGCCTAACGGTGCAAAGGGGATTCATCGTTCGCTATATTTACCTCGCCATTAGCGCTCCCCTTATCTGTAACGGTACTTGTGATATTGAGCAGATCCTCCCAACAATATACGTATTATCCATTCTTTACGAGTATTATAAATTAAAACACACGAGCTGGGATGAGAATGAAAGCGACACCAGATGCTGCTGCGCTGTATTAATAGTTGAGGCAATTATAGTTTGAAAGCTGCATTATTCTCTTTTCACTGTTTGGCTGTTATATATATATATATATATAAATAAAAAGAGTAGAAAAACAATTCTAGCCACCATGAGCTGAGCCAAAGAAGCTTATTTGCTCCTGTATCTCTGGGGTGGGTGTTGAAACAGCGAGGGGAGAAAAGGTGGAATCTTGTCGCTTGCTCTGAGCGTGGTTTTTGAGGAGAGCACATTATTCCCACACTCCTTGTGCAGTGCTTCGCAGTTAACCCCAGGCAGCTAGCGGAATGCGCCACGCTGCTATGCTGGGATGCTTGGCCGCATATTAGCCGCAGCATTAAGTGAAGACAGGCGGACATGGTAGGAAATGATTGATCAGAAGGCAGGTAAGAGGAAGGTTAAGCACTAAAATGAAGCCCGGCCCCTTAACTTAACCTTAACTCTGGTTACTGGTGGTAGTTATGCTATGGTTAAGATAATTATCAGACATTTCTGAATTTGCAGATGATTCCAACAGTCAGGCCACTCAGCAGCTCTTCTCCTACTGTCCTCTGTTTGCAAAGCTGCCACTCCCTTCCTGTCAAAGGGCCTCGATCACTAGTCCACTACCCCTCCAGCCCTTAAAGTAGGGGTGGGCAAACGTTTTGACTCACAATGGGTTCTAAAATGCTGGCCGGGCCAGGAAGAGATGGATGGAGTGTTTGTGTGAACTAGTATAAATGACATGTAAAAGCCATTTACATGAAAGGATTTGGCCTTTTACAGGTAGCATTACAGGGAAAAGGTAAATGAGGTTTAATTATAATAAAATGGTATTTAATGATATAATTTGGACAAGTTCGGCGGGCCGGTTTAAAAAGCATATGGCCCGCGGGCCGTCGTTCTGCCCTAAAGCGACGGGACACACTAGCCTACAGGGGAATTGGAGGAACCGGGATTGGGCCCAGTTGCTAACTCTTCTAAGGAGTGAAGATGGCTTCTGTGCTGCAGGAAGCTGAACAAAAGACGAGGCTGTCCTTGTTTATCATGTATTCCTCTCCGTTATTGCTGTTTACATGTTATTATTGAAATTAAAATCAGTGGGTGCCGAGCGATGCAGGATGACCTGGTTGGGTTGCTTTCCTTGCAGTTTTGCTCGCTAATTTCTGCGCCTTGGCCTCCCTCACGTACCCCGCTAATGAGAAAATGTGCTGTTGTCTTTGTTTACTGAGACAGTCTGTCTGGATGCAGCTCTTCACCTTGTTTGGAATTAACTTCTTCGGTGCCAGCCATTTTTTAGCGAAGCCATCCCGAGTGCCAGCCCATTTCCCTCATTTTGACCAATATGTCAAAAACAAAAAAGTGCGTTCCTCCCGTCTTCTAGAGTTACTGGCCGTAGAACAGAGACTGTGGCTCTGACTTTGACGCTAATATTTTTTGCTTTGATGACACATCAAACATCTCAACAGTTGTTTACTTCAAGAAAACAATAAAAACAACACTGAGAAAGATGTTTGGATGTAGTAACACAGTAATAACAAACAATATATCAAACTGGACAACATTTGACCAAATAAAATGTATTTTTTTTTTGCTGTTACAACTATTGCCAATAAAATGTGTGTGTGTGTGTGTGTGTGTGCGTCCCACCCCACCCTACACTGAAGAGTCCACCTTAGTGTGGTAAGCAGTGACACAACACAACCCCTAACACAACATGACTTGCACCACATTAGCTCCTCATTAAGGTACAGGAGAGATCTGATCGTCACTGAAGACCTGTGGAGAGAAAAAACAAAAACGTAGATGACGAATATATACGTCACGGTCAAACTAAAGAACATGTTGATTGCATAAAGATAGATGCAACTGCTAATCACGCTAATAAGCCATTCCAAATGCAAAATTGTAGGTGACGCTGCAGAGTAACATCTGTTGCATGGGATAATGGAGCACGTGTTTGCACCTTTATTATGGTGGTAGTAGTCAGTAGTAATTAAAGCTATTTATGGCGGAGACGTGATGGAGCCAAATGTGTTTGGGGACATATTCTAGACAAACCTGCCCGATGAGTGTTTTTTGCTTCCCGGCCTCTCATATGAGAGGCAAAACACAAATTGCGCCTCCTTCAGTCACACTTAGGCCACAACGCCGAGATGATGTGTCGAGCCGAGCGTTTCAATCAAATGGCAGACGCAAGATTTAAGCTCTTTAATAATTTTGCAAGTTATTTTGTATGAAGATGCCTCACTTTGAATATTGTTGACTTATTGGAGAGGAAATTTGCCTGTCGAGATGATATCAGTTTTCTTTTAATATATATATTTATACACACACACACGCACGCAGCTGTTTCTCCAGGAAATTGCTATTTTATTATTTATTTATTTCCCCCCCCCCCCCCTTTATTAGATGTAATAGACTTTGAAAATGAAAAGCATTTTAATGCCACATGACAGACCTTAGCACAATTCTGTTTTCTCTATTGTACCCAAGCGAGAGATGGGCTACAGATAAGGGCCAAAAATTAAATTTCGAGTCTTTGGAAGCCTTTACTGGACAGCAACTTAATTATGAGGTTAAAAAAACCCTTACAAGATAAGAAATCCCAACTTTTGGCACTAACCGCTCACATAGATCTACTGAGCCAGCAAATCCTGAAAGTCTGCTCTGAAATTTAATCAGCATGGCACAACAAAGCATAAAACCCTGGCTTAAAGTTTAGTTTTCGAGAACGGGCTTGAGATGGTTAGATTTCAAGAGTTTTGATTGCTGATGTAACATAGTCTGTGAAGTAACAGCCAAATATATATATATATATTTGCAAATTACTGAGAATGACTGAAAAAGTCAGCTTGACGTAAATGTCCGATGTTTTAGTGAACCCAGGTCCTCAGTTTGTTTTATTAGCTTCATTTCAGGAGTCAGGAGGTAGGAGCGTATTCTACAAACCAAAATTCACAGCCGTCTTAGTTTAATCAAAGGTATTCGATACAAGAGTAAAATGGAAATGGTGTGATATTGTAATTTAACAACTTTTTTGTCCCAACTCTATTTAACGCTCTAATTTAGATGTAGAATAAGAAAGTAAACAGTCATTTAACCTGCTTTCCATTACGTTCTCTTTATTTATATCTGGAATTGGAACTTTAGAACAATATATCCGAGCTCGACACCGCTTTGCCCAGAATGTCTTAGTCAATTGCCTCTGTTTTGTTATTGGGCGTGCTCCTTTGTCGCCAAACAAGGTTTTAAACAAATGTTTCTGGCGCGGGAGGACGGATTAACTAAAGAATGGATTAAATTCGTGAACCGAGCTTTCACTGTATTTGTCAATGCCCTTGACTTAAATGAAGATCAGGTTATATTTCATGCTAAATTAATTCAGAAAATATTAATATTCCAAAACGGTTCACATACCCCCCCCCCCCCCTCCCTTTGTGAGTCCATATTTCCTTCAGTTTCTTGTGTTTTATTTGATCAGATTTGAATTTATTGCTCTGATGCAACTTATCTCTCGCTTCTGTGCCATCAGGAAAATTCAGCAAGGTCTCTATATCTCGAGAGTCACATTTTTTCACCGTTCATTGCGTCAAAATCTCAGCGTCAAGTGATGTCAGATGATGATCGGTACCCAGAAATACCTTAGAGAACAGACTTTATGGCTCCGTTTTCTTGCCTCGCTGCTCGGGACCTTTTTTTTTATTTTTTATGTTGACACAGACAACATCAGCCCAAGCAATAATCATTTTGCGACCCAACATTTGAAAATTGTACATTTGTACGGAGCCATGTTTGAGGTTTCGACCCCGAGCTTAAACTCATCTCTTTCAAAACATTGCCCGACCTGCTGTCTGGTATGGAGTTTCTTTCTATGTCATTAGTTGATCCATTTACATGACAGACGCGCTCATGCGTGCTGCAGGGCGCCAGGGGTGTTCGCTGCAGCCCAACACCGCCTGCAGTGTGAGGTTGTTATCTGAACCCCTGGTCTAGATTTCCTTCCTGCCCTTCTCACTGCTGACCCTGTCCTGACATTAAGTTAACCCAACGGATAGATTCTCACTCTTGGCTTGCGTTTTTTTTATACATATTCACCCGTGTGAACCTCTGTTTTGTGTATCCATGAACTTTTGATTGAGCCTTGGAAAAAAAATCAGCAATCACAATTTCTTCTGCTTGATGGTATGCAGGGTTTAGCTCGTATTTATACTTATTTCTTGTACTGCCAACATATAATCTGTATGCATGATCCTTTTAAAAAGTTTTTTTTTTTAAACTGGAGTGAACTTCCTGACATTCCTGTGGTGTAGCCAGAACAAGGGCTCGGAGGGCTCTAATGAGTGGCTGGTAGATTGTGTGTTGCCGATTAATCCCTTGATTGCACATTCCTTGATTCTGAAAAACAACTTGTGCTCTGCTGGTTTCTTGCCTAGTTTGCGTAGTAATGATCATTGATGGAGAAAGATCCAGACACAGGTTGATGTTGTGGCTATTTGTTTCTTACTTGCATTGAAAAATGCCAATAATTCCGATAACAGAACTACAAAAATGATCTTCTGTGATTTCATTTTTTTTTTTTTTTCGATGATGTAACCTAACGGATCAGATGAAAACAAAATGGAGCGCACTGACTCGGGACAAGGATGAACTTGCATCCCTCTGTGTGTGTGTGTGTGTGTGGGTGTGTGTGTGTGTGTGTGGGGGGGGGGGGTTGATGAAGCCACACCCCCCATATGTATTTCCAGAAGAGTGAGTCCCACAGCCAGTGAACAGTTTGCAGTCATAACACCCAGCCTCCTCCCCAGTTTCGCTCCATCCTCCACCTTTCCCTAATCTCAGAGCTTCAAAGCTCCTTATTGTCCTTCCTCATATAAAGTCACTTATTTCCGTGAGTCATCCCACCCTGCCTCTTGATGGAATTCCTGCTGTATGTTATCTTTTTTCCCCTCTTCCTTCACTTTTCACTGTTTATTTACACACCACTGGGGCTGCTGTTTTCTGAAGTGTTCCCAGTGATAATGACTGCTGCAAGATAAGGCTTATTTTTAGGACAATGTGTTTGCATTTTACAGACTACTGTGGAAATACTGTGAGCAGTACATTCGCTGTATGCTGAACTGACTCAGTTTGACAGTGTTTAAGAACACAGTGTGGGACAACTAACATTTTATTAGCGACACAGGAATTTTAGATGATATTTTAATGAGCATAAATATTGATTCGGAGCCTTCGAGTCACCCCCTCCCACCGTCAAGGGTGACTGAAACAGCTACAGAAACTGACTTCTTATTTCCTTCAAATACATATTCTGCCCAGCTTCAGTCTCGCAGTCTGTAAAACAGATGTATTTAAACCGTCTTGTCCTGGAACCAAAAGACAGGCAGTAATTGCATCTTGTGCAGACCATGCGTCTGATAGGTGATCCCTAATGCTGTTAAATATTCCCTTTAATGCTGCAAACGGAATGGCTGCTGTTGCAGCCATTGCCAGCACAGTTTAATCATACCGGTTCACTGTGCCTATTCTGGGAAAACAATAGAGGGGAAAGTGCAAAAGTTGGTCGTGTTAAACGAGTGTGTGGGCCTTGTTAATTGTTCTATAAGGAAAGGCTAACTGGCACTTGCGTAGAACAGAGCATGGCCGGTAGTGATTATTAAAAGGGCTGCGAGAACGGCTCTCCAGGTTCTGAAATTATTGATGCTTCCAAATTAATCAGTCAATTAACCAAAGACGATGCAAACTGATGAATGTGCTTCATTACACGAGAACATATTTAAGTCTCTGCGTGCAGAGATAATGTCTCGGAGTTCCTCCCAGATAGTTTATCCATTTTAAAGTTGTGGTTTTTATTACATAGAGGTCATACGATAGTCTGCCAGGAAGAGTTTGAATGGAATTATCAGAACAATGTGATACTATTTATTTTCTTTTTTTCAGCAGTATGTATTTTAATATGAAACCACTATTGAGTACTTTTTAACTTCTCAATAGAATCTCTTTAGAAATGTTGATGGCTTTGGTGCTTTTGAAAGAAGAGCCAGTCATAGTTGCACCTCATAGAAAATCATCACAGAAGTAAAGCTGCAATGTTATATACAACACGAAATATCAAACCCCCAGAACGCAGTGTCAATCCCATTCTCAGCCAAAGGAAGAAAGGCACACATCCACCAGACCCGAAATCCGGCTGCAGCGACAGGAAGCTCACAACATCCAGGTGTGGATCTGTCCTCCACACAATCGACACACTCACTGTGCATGTAGAGCATGAGCGTCACTCAGGAATAACTCCATGAATGTTTAAATCAAAGTCCCAGACATCGCTGATAGATCACTCATGGAAAATCTGAGATTTCTTTTTTCAATCAATCAGTCAGTCATCAAATGCTTGAGTCATTGCTTGGCAAGTCCTGAGAGGTAACACATTAATTAATGCTGATGCAACAATAAGTAAACGCGTGATAAAAGTGAACTTATCTAAGGCGTTATTGATGTTTTCTGCCTATAGATGCTTTTGTATCCAAAGAACCTGCAAAATACAGAGATTTGTGTGTACTGCATTTATAATGGTGTATCCTCATGATCCAATATTGAACTTGTTGTAGATTTATGGGAACATTGCGTTCAGATTGTAATTGAAATAAATGAATTGTAATATTTTACGTTGGCTCGACAAGCTATATGCAAATCATTTAGTACATAAAGTTGTCTCGATTTGAATTAATAGAATAATAAAAGAGTAAAGTATCCCCCCCAAAAAATAAAACCACACAAGTACAAGGAGGTCAAAGTTGTATTTAATTACAGGAAGTTGCGTTCCATCGTTGCCTCTGCATGCCCAGCTGAAAGAGAGCAAGAACGGTCACCCCCCATCTTCATAGTAATTTACATATTCTCTGTATTCTAGTCTTTAGTCATATCATCATTTAATTTGGAAAGAAAGAAAGTTGGCCAAACAAACAAAGTGCAAAAGGTATGAGAACAAAAGATTCTCCATCGGGTAGATGACGCTGTCTCATTGCCTCTCGGTGGTCCAATATCAATTTATATACCTTTTTTAATTGAGTAAGAAGAAAATGAATTTTACCCTCAATCTTGTTCTTTTTTTTGGTTCAGGTTGCCTTCCCATTAAAATGTGTGTAAATATAAATTACGGATTTGCGGACGGGCAAGTGTTTCAAGTTTCAGAGATCTCACTGCAAAGCAAATTAATTTGACTTTAGTCATGTGACCACCGAAAACGCATCAACAATACCAATAATGTAGACGAGAATAAAAGCATTGGATTCATGAACGAGGGCGTTGCCTCTCATATTTCCTTAGGCCTGGCTGGACTCGAACTCTCCTCTAGCCAAGTGTCCTTGTGAACCCTGCTCCACAAATGGCATAGCCATGGAAAAAGAGTTATATTTAGAAAGGTGTGGGTGATGGCGGAAGCGGCGCTGCCAGCGTGAGTTGCATTTGTGTCTTAAAGCCACCCGCTACCTATGAATGATTAACTCCCACAGACCCAGCGCAGCCGCCACAGAAAATACAGACCTGCTTGTAAACAATAATATCACGGCTTCATTGCTCCATTCGTTTCAGGGCTAACCACCGCTAGCGCATCGGGGGACATTCCTTTCAGCCATAAAGGGCTCCGGCGGCTACTCTTGTGAGGTTCTTCTGTGTCAGGAGGCCTAATTACCCCGACCAAGACTCATCATCTTAGATTAATGAATCTTTGCGGCCACTGCAGCCAGCTCATGCGCCGTGTGTTGCCAGGGAGTTCACTGTTTTCTCTGACCCTCTTTCTGTAGTTACAGGCTAATGGAGCTATAAGCTATCATCGCTAAAGTGCGCTGGGTAGCCTATCATTCATCACAGACCAATGGACAGAATCCTTAACGGCCTCTAACTTTAGTAGACCCTGCGGGATTTATCGTACTTTAGGAACCCCATTGTTCAGCACTTAATATAGCCTCATTGTCTATTTCACAGCATTAAGGGGTCCCGCGAAAAGGCCCGATGGGTGTGTATGTGTGCCTTTGTGTGGAAAGGTGCACAGTGAAAAATGAATGCGTGTGTTTATTGCATATGCCCGTGTTAAACGTTCCAATTAAGTCATTTATTGTCAATCAAAGATCGATTACTTTAGAGAAGAGTCAGTGGCAGTTTATATGGCGACCTGGCTTTCTTAATACATCAGTTGTGCACTGGAATGGCTGCGGTTTGGGTTTCCACCTATTCTTTAGCAGTCGGGTTCTTTGTTTCACGCACGCCTTGTGTGTTTTTCTATACTTGTAAACTTTACAAGGAATGATGCAAAGAAATGTCTTTTCATGATTTCAAATGATTCTAATTAATCATTTAATCCTATTTGTAAAAAAAAAAAAAAAAGCAATTTGGATTTCCATGGCAACAATTTGGCGTTGGACTTCACATCAGAGGATAACTCTGACCCTAAATACGCCGTCTTCCTTTTAAAAATAATACAGGAGGTGTAATTGTGACTTTTGATATTTAATTAATTACATTTTATAATGTTTATTTTCTATGGCAACAGATTATATCACAAGAATGTCTCATCATTTTATGCTGCTATGAGGGATTTGGGTTTTATCTTGATACCATTTGATTCCTAACTGAAAGAGTTCACTTTTGATGTCTTGGTCACCAGCTATGTCACCACAGACTAATGATTATGAGAGATTGTATTTTCTTAACCCATGCTTAATACGTTTCCCGTTTTATTTTATTTTATTTTTAGAGACAAATTTAATTCATCTTCTCACCGGCCTTGTCCGTAGAGCCCCGCACAAAGCACCAAACAGTACTGTCCTGCTCTGAGGTTTAGACACCAACTTCCCATCCTTCCTCTTCCTACTTTGGACGGCGGTTTTCTGTTGTGGAAACCTTTTTTTTTTTGTCTATAAATAACTTGGCAAAGTCAAGAGGGCTTAACCAGTGTCTTTCTCAGTGAAAGAAATAGCTCTATATAAGGGTATCAGGGGAAAGGAAAAGCCTGGGGGGGGGGGCTGGGTGCTTGTGCAGGTGAAGCCGAGGTTGTCTCCACCATTTCAGCCACATGCCATTATTTAAACTCTTTGTATAGTCCTTTCTGTTGTCATTCGATCTCATCTACCCTAAGTGCTGATTGATTTAATTGTTTCTCCAAAGGCTGTTGCCATGACATCTGAAGGCAGCCTTTCCCTAGAAGGACACCATAACCTTATTGATAACCTCATTTCTACTGAAAGACACGGGCAAGCTCTCCTTTGCCTATTAGGGAAAAGTAATCCCTTTTTTTTTTTTTGTAGAGTCCTATCCTCCCCCGGCAGGGTTGTGCGTCTGTGTGTGTTTTGTCGTAAAAAGAGAAAAAGACAGAGAAAAAGAGAGGTAGATAGAGGTGGTCAGATAAAAACGATATGTTCTCGTGGCTCTGTGTGAGATGGTCACAGATAGAACATGACACTGCTCTTTGAGGTGGAGATGTGAAAAATAGAAACGGGAAACATGAATGCAAGCCAACGCTTTGTTAAAACAATGATAGCGCTTGTTACTACGCCTAGTGAACGTTTCATCATCAACGGGGGGGGGTTACTTAAGGAGAGAAGAGAAAATAAGCAAGGTTGAATGGGACCGGTTACGTCGCACCCTTCCTGCGTGCTCTTAGAGGATAATCGTGCTTGGCTTCGATAATTATTTGTAATTACGTTCAAATACTGTTGCTTAATTACCGGTGCTTGACTACAGGGCTTCTTTGCAGTACTTGCCAGTTAGCTCTTAGCGCTGCATTCAGAAGGGCCCCGGACAAGCTTCCACACCTGAGGCCTTCCGGTACGGCAACGCCTTGAGACAGACTCACAATTACCACAATGATTGAAACGGATCACGAGGTAGAAAGTGCAGCGGATGCCAGTGCAGCAAAAGTTCACGCTGTCTCCATTTAGTGGAATTATCATGAGAATGATCGATAATGACAATGATCTGATTGATCAGAACTGAGCCAAGCGTGCACCCAAAGTGTCTAAATTATATTGTGCGTAAAAAACCCCCACAATATATCATTTCTAAATGATTGATCTTTTTTTGTCGGATATGTTTCTTCCTTCAAAATAAAAACCAAAAATAAATTCCATTACCAGCTCCTTCGCCCTCATTTGAAATTCCAGAATCTAATTAATATGTGATTTTGCACCACATTTTTGCACCACCACCACATTTTCACCTAAATGGTTGTTGGTTTGCTCGTTTTTTTCTTTATCGCCTGTTAACAGGATTACTCACAACGGAGCCCTCGTTAGGTTTAGCATTGATTAGGTTTAGCATCGTTTTCATGTTTTCCTTTAGTAGTAGCAGATCTATTATATTTCTGAAGGGGCCAATTGCAATATATTGCCAGCTTTCTTTATTTTCTGTTATCTCTTGATTCTGGTTCATTCAGTGATTTACTGTTCCTTGTAGATGAGGATGTCTCCGTCTTAAAATAGACCACTCTAATCAGGTTGGTAATACCTTGCTGGAGGGGGGGGGGGGGGGGAAATGGAGCATTTGAATGACTTTAAATGCACCACAGCTCACCTAAACCTTTCTAGACAATTGAATCTGGCATTGCTGAAGACCCACCAGAACCCTAAAGTGCAGGAGAAAGATAATGGAGAACTTGGAACTGCAGGGGAGGCCGTGCAGCTGAGAGCTCTCTGACGTGATGATGCTATTTATTAAGCGTTATTTATGCAAGACTGGAGAGGTGATGGATAACAAGAGCAGTGCCAAGGCTCTTGTTTGTTTTCAGGGTTAGTAAGTGTTCTATTGAAGCTAAATTGCTGGTCAGTCTCATCTGCAGAGAGAGGGGGTGGGGGGGGGGGGGGGTGCGAATGCAAATTCACATGCTCATGCAAAACCGTGACCGGGAGCTGTGTGTCCTTTATTGCATTTGCTTCCGCGTTCTCCTTCAGCACCCTGCATTAGGAAAAAGAGTGCTCTTTGTTACACATGCTGCGTGATTGCATTATGGAAGGCTGAGGAGCGACAGGCTCTCGAGGGAAGGCCCGGAATCTTTGACCTGAATACATATTTTCACGTGTTAGCAATGAGTGAGGGAGCCCCCCAGTGAAACGTGACAAAGCCTGTTTCCCTGCTTGTTTACAGGTAATAAACACTCTCCAGCGGGGCAGGAAATGCTATAATATAGCCTGGGTGGAAATGGAGCAAAGCTCATTGACATTCATTATAATTAACCGTACTGCATGCATACTGCGGTCGGATCCGGATTTCACGCGGCATCTTTCTAGATCTGTGCATCCATTACTGCTTCCTGTGTTTATCTCAGTTGGGTCATGTCGCCGTGGGGAAATGCAGGTAACCTATGTTTTATGTCGGTGATTGTAGTCTGTCTAAGTGCGATTTCCAGGCGTGGATTTTTGCTTTTGTCAAGCGTAGCTATAAAGAGTGCAGCTATAGTTGGAAAGAGGCAGCTTATTACCCAGATGCCACCGAACGCTGCCTACCTGTGTTATGTTGTGAAGAGCTTATGCTCTCCTAACGCCGTGCTACCAAACACCAGATATTAGTTTCTGTTACTCAAATAGTTGTGTACAAATCTGAGCATTTTTAGTCCTGTCTTTAAATTCAGTTGTGCATTAATCCATTCAAGCTATAAACAATGTTATTGCTCAGAAGAAGTTTATCTTATCGGTATACAACCATTTCTGTCTTTTCTCACAGTGCTGGGGGTTGGGGGTTGGGGATTGGGGGGGGGTGTCAGGGTGGGGAACCAGGGACACTGGACAGTTCTTTTTTTTTATTAGGAAAAGGTTCCCAAGAGGTCTCCTCAGACCCCGGTGGTCCACCCTGAGACCTTGGCAGGCTGCTATAAAAAAAAAGAGCCAGAGCCCCGCTGCCCGGTAGCCTCACAGAACACACCGCCTGCTGCAGGTTATTTGTGGATGAATGTTACAACCATTGTCTTTAATTTAGACCAAAAAAATGAATAATATCTATCTATCGGACTATATTATAGAATATATAAACCGGGAAAAAAAAAAAAGAAATCTTCAGTTATGAGGTAAAATTGTGTCTATTTCTATTCCATTTCTCTATTTTTGAGTTTCACCACTGTGATTCCTTTCACAATACTGGCACCGTGTCCGGTTCCTCGGCGATCCAGAATGGACGGTCCCTTTTTTAAAGCAAGCCTCTGTTCTTTCTGTGCTGTGAAGCCGCGTTGCCTCTTCTTCCGTCGCTGGAGCTGCAGGTGTGTGTTCGGTTGTGGTCGGCAGGAATTGGATATGAAGGGGACTGCCAACTCCGAGTATGACCTCATTAATTACATCTGTCAGTGATTCCCTGCAGATCTGTCTCCTGCTCTTCACAGGCTGCCACTCAGCCAGCCAAACCAGTCAGCCAGTCAGTCAGGAAATGTTCTGCTCTGGGTTAGACAACCTGCCGGGCTTCTGCTCCTAACAGTGGCAGGTGGGATTGAGGGAGAGGGGAGGGGAGGAAACGTTAAAGACGGTGGGGGGGGGGGGGGGGGGCAGATGAACAGACACGCGCAAACTCACTTCCGTTCGATAGAAAAATGCACACACACACACACGCACACACACACACACACACAGGCTGACACGTCTTTGCGGTGCAGCCGGAAGAATTTGATCTTTATTTAAATCCTTAAATTATAGCTGATTAAAAATTCATGGGGAGCCGTTCACATGAGACTGGGTGCTGTGCAGACTGCCCCTGTGATGTCTAATTGGTCTGAAGGTTGCCAACCCTTTGAACAAGTGAGGATGGCGAGTTGTGGCTGCCCGTGTGCTTAGAATGAAGATGTGAGCATTTACCACCCACCTACCCTTCATCGCTCTCTCTCGCTCTCGCTCGCTCTCTCTCCTTTTTCACTGTCCTGCTTTTGTGTACTATAACAGGAGTGTCGGAGCCCCAACGGTTGGCCACGCAGAGGCGGGCCTTGTATGAAACTCCGTACCGCTGATACGCTTTGATATTTCAGAAAGCACTCGATTTAAAATGGGACCTGCTTTTGTTCTGGTGACGGATACTCTGTGGTGGATTCCCACTCTCGGGGACTCTCAACCTCAAAGCTGGGTTTTTATTTTGAGGACACAGGAGATGGTGATGATGATGCGGGCGTCTCACGACTGCCTCGCTAGAGTTTTTAGACGGGGATTCGGGGGGGGGGGGGGGGGTTCCCACTGCTGGAGGTCTCCTAAAGCCTGGCTCATACCGAATATATGAGAATCCCACTTTACGCCCTCTTCTCTCTCCTCATTCTCATAGCGCATGCATGCCCAAACACACACACGCAGACACATGGACAGACGTACTGCTCAATGGCAGGGCCCTCCTGCTGCCCCAAAGCATGGAATATCACATTTGTTTGTTTACGCCTCGTTTTTTTTCGCTGAACTCTATTAACATTTATATTGCAGCTGAAGGTGTTGGAAGTCCCTCCTGCAGTGGGAGAAACTCAGCTAAGATGAGAATGAGCTTCCATCGAGCCTTCCTAGATGCAGACTTGTCTGTTTATACCTACATTATCCAGCCTCTTTCTCTCCTCGGTGTCGTCCCCCCCCCCCCCCCCTTTCTTTCTTTTTTCACTTCATATCGCCGTTTGCTCCAGCTTGCCTCAAATGCGACTCTTTAAGCTTTTATCTCTTGCCGAGGTAAATTGATTGCTCGGGAAAGGAAAGGAATTTGTGGTCAGAGACGCTTCCGGATTGGACGGCCTGGTTGATTATTAGCGTGTGAATGGGAGACGGGCAGCTCGCCGTGTCAGAGGGAGGGGAAGGCGTTGTGGGAGCGCGTTTCAGATGTTTCCTCAAAAGGCGGAAAAACATTTAGTTGTTGATGTGTCGGGGGGGGGGGGGGGGGGGGGGTCCAAGCAGGCATTTCAAATGCCCCCACACTGCTCAGGCTTTTGCTGCTCGAGCTCGATTTTGTCGGGACGCAATCTGTGCCATCGCTTTGACAAGCTCCGCCTTCCTCGGGCTTCGGGAACGGAGAAGCTTCACAACAATTTCATACGCTGTTAAACAAAAAGATGACAAAACCGAAATGACGACGCATGCGGGTTCACACCGTTTTAACCCCTCCAAGCCGGCAGACACCGATGAACCGATAACGCCTGTCACATGTGGCTGCCGCCCGTCGTGCCGATTTTTCCTTCGTGCTAGACCTGCATCAATTAGGCCCTGATACTGCAGGTTATAGATCTGTATCCGTCTATATCTGTCCCAAAGACCCAGAGGCCAGGCCCACAGCAGGGACACATTGCTCCATTTGATGGTTTTGCGAAGGGGGGGCGGGGGTGTACAGAGGCATAAAAACTGCTACCCTGCAATGTTTGTGTGTGTGTGTGTGTGTGCTTTTTTTTTTTTTGTCTGTCCACCGGCTATTGCATTCTGGATTCTCATCTTACAAGCACAATCCAGATGCCACACATGGTCAGCCAATCACCTTCAGATGCATACATCAGCTAATTGAATTTCATCGGGGTTGGATTGCTTTTTTTTTATTTTTTTAAATACACTAAAACGAGGCCGATTTTTCAGCTGAGGGCCGACAGGAGGAAACCTGCGGATGTTCAAATGCAAGCGCTCATTGTCTAAAGGAAATTGCTTTTCTATATAAATGGCAGCCGCTGGTTTCAACAGAAGCATGACTGAGATTATGATGGACTACAATATAGAGACAGACAATGCCGGGGACCATTCATAGTCAATTCTTTTCACGACGTATTTTTAGCATTCTTATGTTCTTCGACGGAAGCTGAATATCAAGTTAATGTCACTGGTCTTGTGCGCTTCATAATAGCATTAACAAAAGAAAGCCCGGAGGGATGGGGGGGGGGTTGCATCTATTAATGCAAACTCTATCATACATACAGAATATGGCCTCCTCGCGTGCACGCTTCGATACTCACAATCAGCGTGCTTGCTTCTTTTTCGGATCTAGACTCCAAAATCTGTTTGGGTCCACTTTCAGTATATGCAGAAAACAAATAACTACATGAATAATAAATAGCATGTTCTTCCTCATACAGTAGTATAGATTGTGTTACACAAGCTCCTCCCCAGAAGCAGGATGGCCGTCGCATCCTCTTCTGTGCTTTCCATTTTGCTCGGGTTTCCTTCTTTCTTTCTCCACCAGCTGTCCCCTGCATCCTCAGAGTTGCACGACGGGCAGGGTCTTGCGCTTGTGGGGCGACTTCTGGTTTGTTCTGCTCTTTAGTTTCCCCCCGGGCTGAAACAAACACAGAGCGGCGGCGCCCATGTGCACGCCGGGGAAGAACACGTGCCCCTCGCCAACGCACAGGGCGGCGTAGTTAGAGCCCTTTTGGTGCTTTTCCTGACTGCTCTGTGCACCCGCTGCAGCATTTCACTGATGACTTCCCATAGCCAACAGCAACGTGTCGCTTTCCTTCGATTTGCTTATTTGCATTTGTTCCCATTCCCGGCGTGATTCTGCCTATCGGGGCCCCAAAAAAAAGCTGAATGTCAGTGTCTGTTCTCGGCATGCAAATACTCCCCCCCGACGGCGGTGTGTCATGTGCACTCCTGGACATCTCTAACATTTCATAATACCTTTTGATATTTCATTATCCAGATTTCAAATAGCGTTTTATTTCATCAAATATCAGCTTGCGCGTAATGAATATGAGCTGCTTTAAAAAATAGTCCCACCTCGTGAAAGTTATTAATCATAACAACCGTGTCTCACTTTCGCTGACATTCCCAGCTGGAGACGTTTTATCCCGGGGTTGTCGGGTTGTCCCATCTGCCCACTTTTTGTGAGCGTGATATCTCAGAAATGCCTCGAGGAGATTTCTTCTAATTTGGCACGAGCGTCCGGTCGGACTCGATGTTAAGCTGATTTCTATTTTGCGACCAAAGGTCAAGGTCGGCGTGTCCTCACGGGGGGGGGGGCACAATCGAAGCCCAAAACTTCACAAGCTCATCGTCAGGATATTCCACACAAATGTCTTGCACTTCTATTATACAGATTATATTTATATGCAAAAGGTGAAAGATCAGTTTAGCTATGACTTCATGTTTTTGCAGAAATACTTTCCCTGGCATTATTCAAACTAATGAACATTAGTCATGACTCAGTAACTGAAGGGGACCTGAGGTTGAATCGGTGATGCTCATCACGGATAGCCACCTTGAAGTTGCGGTGATTGCTTCCACGTATTCCCATCCTAGCGACATGTAGTCTGCGCAGAGGTGTAAAACTGCCAAAGCAGTGACTCCCGTCGCCTTAAAAATGCCATTTAGTCTATTGTATGTTGAATTAATTGCCGATTTGATTTGTAAATGCAAACATTCCATTCTCTCTGATTTTGGAAGCAGTACAAGACTGAGCGGTATAGGTGATCTGCCGTGGCCTCATCTAATCTGATTTGCATGCCAGAGAGAATTATGTAATTGGCATTTATGCAGAACAAAGAAGGATCAGCTCATGGAAAAGAAGGGTTTTCATGTCGAACTGTGTGTCTAAGCCTGTTTTCTGCAGCTCTGCGCTGCCTATCGTTGGCGTCTGTGCAGACAGACAGAAATGACGTGTGTGTGTGTGTGTGTGTGTGTGTGTGTGCTCGTGCCATACACCGACGTAATGTCTTGTATTACTTCATGATGAGCCAACACATGCCATGTGACACGCGGGATATTGGGAGTTAACCAGGTCTTTCGCATATGCTGCCTGAAATGTATAAGGTGCCTTACTCTAGTCTAGTCTAATTATTATGTATTAATGGTGCGACTCTGCGCCGTGAATGCAAATGGGAAAAGGCTTAAGATGAATCATTTCCAAGATCGGTTTGAGCAGTATGTTCTGGCTCTGAGACACGCAGTTGACATTATTAACTCGCTAACTTGCATCGCATTCTGGGTCTTAAGCCATTTTCACATTACACATATTAAAGCCCAGGGCAAATATTTAGCCCCGGCTGTAGATTAAATGCTGTGTTATTTTGACCTCCTCTCGCATGCATAAAATGAAGCCTGAAGCAAACTTTAGTTCCAGGCAAAGCACTTCAAAATGATTGTTAGCATGAGGTCTGGTATGTAATTAAGGAACAAAAAAGGTTTGTGTAGAGGAATCGTCAGTGAGGTGTAATGTGGGCCCGGTTTTACCTTAGCTCTGGGATGTCCCGACGCACACACACTCCACAGCCTTCAAAATAGGTATCAATTGTATTTTGAGATCCAGCCTTGTTCACAGTGTTTACTCCCTTACAATCCTCTTCTTCTTCTTCTTCTACCGCCACCTGTTGATAAGTCAAATGAATGTTTTTTTATATGAATGATCTTTAAAAGTTTTTACATTACTATTAAGTATAATCAATTCCGGTTGAAATGATTGACTTCGCAATCGCATCGCTTGCCACTGTTCCCTCCCATAAATGTGATAATCTGTAATTAATTTCACATTTTAAATTGTATTATTACTTTTTTCATTCTCATGGGAATTGCATTCATCAACAGACCGTGTTGAAAATAAAATGCTGTTAATGAGCCCGTAGCTCTGAAAGAGACACATGACACGCTATTTTATTCTTTAGATTTGTTTTTTTTTGTGTGTGTGCTAATAATCTTTGCAACGCCACATTGTTTCTGGTGAATGAACAACTCACAAATTAATTATGCAACAGGTGGAATCGCTGTTTTTAAGACGCCTCAAACTGCTCGTTTTCACTATCTGCTGGGAAGCGAATTGAAAATGCATCATCCAGCGATCATTTCTCGCTCTTGTGCAGCGCAGTATGTGCAGTTTGTCTGTTAACTTGCTCTCTGCGAGGGGAGAGCAGAGGTCTAACTCAAGAAGCACGATTGATAAACTGGATACACCTGGAACTCCCGCAAATCTGGAACATGGCCCGGGGCCAAACCTCCTACAGTGGAGCGTGAGACTCGTGCGATGGGCTCTAATCTGGCACAGCCTCCCCGCACCTCCTATTTCTCACGCTCACCATTGTTGACGTCGGCGTTGCCGTTTTTGGAGCTGTGGGGCCGAGTCAGAGACGAGACTCCTGCCAGAGACTCGCCTGGTAGGCAGCGCGGACTGTCTTAATGCTGAAAGGTCCGCCCGGGTCGACCCGTTGTCATGCTTTGTTCAATCATGCGCATTCATGCAAATGTCATAACGCCGCACAAATGAGAGGGCACAGACGAGGAGAGACAAAGGTGATTAAGCAACGGCTCGAGCAAACTAAGAATACTTGAATCGAGCAGGGATTGTGGTTGCACTGGCGCCGTTTTTATAAAGGTCAAACTATTTGCAGGAAGAAAAGGCAACTGTTTCTCCGCGAGTCGGAGAAGCGAAGAGAGAACAATCAGAGTGACACTGCTAAAGCTGTAATAAGCTGTTGTGACCCTGTAAAATTGGAAGTATGGTCTCTCTTGTTTTCTGGATCTCAGCGTTTCAAAAAAAAAAAAAGAGAAAGATAAAAACAGCAGTGACTGTTAGAACGTTAATGACGGAAACACTCAGAGGGTAAATCTGCTTTGTTCTAGGAGTTGCAACAACTTAAAAGTGTTGTTCCAAGTCGTAGCTCACTGATTTAAAGTTTGAGCTGACAAATAACCGAGGGAATAATGAAACATTTTTAAATATCGAAGGTGTTGTGTGCATGTGGTGATTTCTGAAAACATATTTATTATAATTTATTATTTTGATATTATTTAATATCAAAATTGTTTTTGGCCACGAGGAAATCATAGCGGATCAGCTGACCGAGAATAATCACCGGAGCCCGAGCTCTACAATATCAACTTTAGGTTAAAGGTTATGGATTGAAATGACAGCTTTGCATCATTTGGAGCACCAAGTGTTGTTTGCACGGCAGTGAGAGAGTTAAAATATCAAATGCCGAATTAGGGCTGAGCTCAGCGGGTCTCCAAACACCATATTTGCAGCGTGATCGATTTCCGTCTGTCCTTTTGCATTGTTCCAGAAATCGCGGATAAATCTGAGGTTTTCATTTTAATATCCTTGAATTCCCCCCCCCCCCCCCCCCCTTCGCGTTTCCCTGCCCGGAGGCACGGCGGCGTGTCCCGATATGTCTTGCTGTTGTTTTTTTAATGCTGAACTGTGACCAGAAGCCCGGTTGAGGCAGTTTGCTCTGCTTCACCACTCGATGGACGCGTTTCATTGGCACCTTGCTGGGGGGTCAGCAGTAAGGGCTGGCCGGTGCTGCCGGGGTCCGGTGTACGACCCGGCTTTAGCTAAAGAGTGAATTACTCTGTAGGTGGTGCAGATAGACTGGAGCCAAGGCTCGGGGGGGGGGGGGGGGGGCTGCGATTGTGGCCCGGCAGCGTGCTAAAGGTGCATGTGAACAAATCCATTCTGCCGTACTGTCACACGGCTCCATTTTCACGCCTGACGTGCAACAGCTGCATGGAAACGCAGCAAATCCTGTTTTCTTTAACCAATGACTATTCTGTTGGGTTCCTCGGCCGAGCATTAGAGCTGGAAGAAGATGTGTCGCCGCGTGATTAGGGCTGCAGCTCATCAAAGAAACTAGCTTGGTCAGTATGACATGCTGCTCCAGAGCGGCTGCATATTTTAAGAGAGCCTTCTTCCTCAGAGGAAATGAAATACAAAGACTGCACTGAGCAGGGAGGAGGGACGATTCTGTTTGCTTCCATCGCTGCTCAGGGCAAAGATGGGCGATCCGGAGATGTGGAGTCGATTGTTCGGGGGCCGATTCTCACCACAGCTGAGACCTCCACTAGCCACAAGCAGTTCATGTAATTCCAGAGATGAAAGAATATCTCGTACCGCACAAAGTGAGATGTTACCTCCTTCGCCTGGCTCTTCTTCGTTTCCTCTTCTTCACCTCCAGACAGCGTCAAGGGCAGCACAAGACGCTGCAGCAACAGCCGCGGCGCAACGGCGTGTCAAAAGTCCTCTTTAACGTGACGTCTGGTCGGGATCGTTGCGCTTCATTTGCGCCATGCGTCACCCAGCCCTAAATGATTGTGTATTGCAGGGGGGGGGGGGGGGGGGTCCAGGTAACCGGACGGCGAGTTCCCTGAGCGGCGGCCGCTGAGCTCTTACAAGCATTACCCCCTTTGAAGCCTGCTTAAGAGTTGAGAATTATTCCCCTCATTTCTAGGTTCCTGTGAAGCATGACAAAAAACTCGAGTGCTACACGCGCCCCCACCCCCACCCCCCCCATTCTCCTCCCGAGAGGAGCCGAGAGGCTTGGTGTCAAGAAGCCGCTCAACAAACACTCAGCCATGATTAACGTTATTTACTTCAATTAAGTGGACCACGACCACTGGGCGGACTTACACGGTGACGACTGCAGCAACGTCAGACTTCATAACGTGGCGAATACAAATAGACACATAAAGTCCTCTGTGCATATCTGGAGCATATATAAAGTATACGTATACATGTTCTACTTGTTCTTATTTCCACAGAAAGGGGAATTTTAAGTTGTGTATTATGGACATCTAGCAAACTGCATTCTGGCTTTGAACTTCTCCTTAGGATAGAACCTGAACAGCTACTCCAGACTCGCCAAATGAATTAAGGACATTTTGTATATGGACGTAATGATTATGCAATGTTTGGCAGAAGCTTGTACAGCATTGGTTTGTGTTTTCTATTTCTGTCTGCATTGGATCTGTAATTATTATCCATTAATTAAGTGAAGCATTTCTTTACACTATGCATTACGCATAACTGGAGAAGGCATCCGGTATATGAGGAGATTACATTTTTTATCAAGCTTTGATGATTGATCATACTTTGCTGGAGGCTGTGTCTCTGTATCTGTTCATGTCCTTTTCCATGCAGTTCATGGTTCTTTGTGTCAAAGATAAATCAAATAATAATAAGCTTGGGAAACATTTGGGAAAGAAAGAAATCATACAGGTAGCAGAATTTTCCAGAATTTTTAACTGCGCATATTAAATAAAAGAATATCTGATGCAGTTTGTGTTTGATTTTTTAACAAATAGCCCCAGAGACCAATAAATAAAAAAGTGAAATAATAAGCAGAAAGATCAGACTGTAATTGACCATAAAACGGGGCAGATTAGAATCGCCTCAGCCACAGCAGCTCACTGTGCTGCGTTTGACACCGGGTGCAGACCTCCCCATGTGCAGTGACTTTTTCTTTTTTTTTTTTCTTTAATGGCAAGGACAATTCTGATTGGCTCCTTTAGTCAGCAAACCAGCAATCCTTGTCCTTGAGGTGAAAACTAACTGGTATAAACGTACGGCACCCGAGGTGCCACTAATAGCGAGTTGAATCCAAGCTTCTAAAGACACTGAATGCCTAATGACCTTGGTAGTCATGCATAATGATGCACACTTACAGCTTATTTTTGGAACACAATGATCCACATAATTGCTCTGTACTACAATGAATTGTGTTTCCATCAACTTGGCAGTTGCCTAGAGTTTGTTTTACTTATAAATGATTAACAAGGCTGCTTTCAGTTAGTCATATGTGTCTGTATTTATACTTGGACAACAATGCTGCCACTGTTACTGTGAGTAAAAGTCTGTGTAAAACCATTTACATGCTTGCATTATTAAATGGGGGCTGCAGCTGGCGATTAGTTTCGTAATTGATTATTCTGGCAGTTGTTTTCCTCGATCGATCAATTCATCTCGTCTTGTCCCCGAAGTGATTGGTGAATAATGCCTCTCGGAGATTCCCAGAGCACCAAGGTGACTCATTGACCCTGGTGGTTTTGTTCGCCGAGTAGTTCAAAAGCCCTCAAGAAAGCGAGATAAGGGCAGCCCAGAGAGAATTCAGCGGTCAATGCTAAAGTTATTGTGTGTCTGCTTCCTTTGGTTTCCGATGTGCGTTTGCTACACGAATCAGACGACAAGTTCACCACCGAGTGAAATGAGGGGCCAATAATCCAGCAATAATGTGAGGCTTACAGGAAGTAGCATCAGTGTTACACGACTCGATGTGATGAACGCACAGGAAGGCTGTCGTTCATCTTGGATGGAAACGGTGTTAGCAAATCAAAGGGCTACTAAATTACTTACTGAAGTTTTAATTCTCCTGAATGCTTCGAATAAGATGTCCGCTTAAGGACAAATTAGGATATTAGATTAAGGAACAAGATCTACACGGCATCAATTTATGGCTTTTCATTTATTTCATTAATCACAAGTATAAAAGTTGATTCATTTTTTCATTGCTGTTTAATAAATAAATACATCAACAAATAATAATCTAAACGATACACTTTTGGACAAAATACTATTATTGTGACTCAATTTTGAAAGTCATTGACGTGTGTGTGTGTGTGTGTGGGTGTGTGTGTGTGTGTGTGAGAGAGAGAGAGGGAGGTTCAGGGTGGGTTCAAGGTGTGTAGTTGGAAAGCCTGTCAGAATAAGGCGTTATTGTAATTGGAAGTTAAAATCCCATTTGTTTCCCCCTCAGTGCTGACTGTCAGGCCTGAGATAGGGGTCTTGTTATAGAAATTAACATTTGGCATCAGTGTCAAGGGTCATGCAGGAGAACATGAACTTATTGAAAGGCCTGCCGCTCAAACAGTTGAGGCAGCAGAGGTGATTTACTGCGTAGAAAGCTATTGTTTTGTCGTGTTGGGTTGTCTAGCAACAGTGTACCACGTCAAAATAATGAGCTGTGTGGGACTGTGTCCTGTCGTTCTGCATTGATGTTGTTCCTTTGGCTATTTAGGAACTTTTATCATGTTTATTTCTTTTACAAGACTTGTGTTTATTTTTGCCGGGTAACTACTTTTCTTCTTTGGGAACCTTGTCCAAGTCCGTAAATACAACTGATGTTTGTCAAAAAACAAAAGCGATTCCGATGAACGGACATAAATATGCAGCTCTTGCATAACCGGAGCAACCTGTGAACCCGGTGCAAGTTCAGATGCAGGGAGAGGGCAGCAGAGACTGAATGTAGACCGGGAGGCACCATAGTGCAAAAATCAGAGCCTAGTCTGAGACAAAACTAGAAAAAGTGACTGCCGGGCTCTGACTCTTTCTCCTGTGTGTGGCGCGCCGGACTAAAGGGAGGTTCTGACCGTATCTGTAGGTCAGCCATTCCTGCTTCCTCGACGGAGGGTTCCAAAGGTCAGCAGGATCTGATCAGGGAGGTCCACATCTTTTCCCTCACTTCATTTTACCTAAATTGTGACTAATTCTAAATGAAGGATTGTATGACTGATGTTGGTTTATTCATATCCAGGTTTCCATGCTCTCATGCATGATATACAGTCACAATGGGCACCCGCATGTAAAAAGCGCATTCCACAGCAAAACTACAGGGTGCCCTTAAGGAAGAAAAAAACACGTTAACGAAGTGGCTCATTACCCCTTGCAATGTTTATTAGAAGAGCAAAATGACAAATTTACAGCAGTTTTGGCACTATTTCATTTTCATGCATCAAACTGTCCTGTTCCATATGTGAGCCCTCTAAAATGTGCAGTAAATATGACAGGCCAATAAGTTTATTGAATCTGGCCTGGCCTGACAGGAGAGGCTTGTGATTGCATATTACATCAGATGATATGTGGTAATTAGTCTGTCATAAAGTCGTTCGGCGCTGAGATTCTTCAGGGGCATTGGATCAAAGGGCGTTTTTTTCCTGAAAAGCAGGAGATATATATATAGTGGCGGTGGTGGCTGATGACCCTGCACAGTTGGTGCATGATGAAGTTGATGAAGCCTGGAAGCTGCAAAACAGCTGCATGAAAGAACAAGAGGAACGTCAAAAGTCATTTAAAGACAGAAGCAAGACGATTGGCTGAAATGAAGGTGTGACGATATGCTATTGGATAGTAGTGACTGGCTGAGAATCACCATTCACTCAGCTGACCGCCCCAGACTATGACAGCAGGGACGTATGAACCGGAGAGCACAAACCTCCACCAAGCAGCTCATTCCGCTCATAATTGGATTTACACCATAAATGATAGTCTTATTTTTATTTTATTGACATTTTTAAATTCAGTAACCATAAAACATTCCTTTAGCCATTGAATTCACATCGACATCATCAGTTCAGTAGTAATGTATAGCCTCCTTGGTGGTGGTAATGATGTATCACATGCATAAAAAACATTCCTCGATCCCATTTCATGCCGATCCCAAGCATCATCGAAATGTTATAAATTGTTCTTGGTATCTATTTTTTTGAATCCGTAAATGGGATTTTCAATGTTAACATTTCATATTTTTTCCTGACTTCAATCTGAAGGCCCATCTTCAGATTTTTTTTCATCAAGATCCATCCAGCAGTTTTTCCGTAAGCCTGCTAACAGATAGACAAACAAACAAACAAACAAACGGTGTGAAACGTAACCTTCTTGGCGGCGGTAATAACTATAAGATGTCATCAACAGGTGCTCACTATAACTCTCCGGATAAACCGTCGCACTAAAAACAGAAAAGACTAATAAACTAGCAGCTAAATAGCACTCTAAAATGTGCTTATGAACACACTGAAGAGAAAAGGATGATTCGTTTTTAACCACTGCCTAACTTTACCCTGGATGGGCCTGCAGGCCAGATACAATTGGATGAACCGACAACCAATCAAAGCGGTGAAAAGTGTGCCTTTTCAGCAACGGCTGCCGCCCCACTTGCCGGTCACGGTATTAAACGTGCCTTGCATTGGATCAGCGGTCGTGATTAGCCCGGCGCAAACCAGGATGAGGGGGGGGGGGGGGGTTGTCGGCAGGCGTAGCTGCCAGAGCAAATGGATGATGAGCTGGCAGATTCACTTGGTTCCAAGGCTGTTTAAAATGCATTTCAAAGCAGGACTGGCTCATGTCAAAACAAAATAAACTTTATTGCTTTGTGTGCTAAATGGACCTCTGCAGCTTCGTGCAGGCCCGCCGTGCCTCATAACCCCTCCGGAGAAAGTTCCAGATATCCCGTCATGTTCCCAATAAAGTGTTGCCTCGGAAATTTGTTAAATGTTCTTAACATGCTTGCTCGATTGTCCCAGATTTAGCCACAAGCAAGCGTGCTATTAGCATAATATTCATATTTCCTCTCTTATTTTCTTCTCATTGCTGCAGCGGTTGCTTAATGCCTGGCCCGAGCCTCGCGGTCGCATGCTGTGCTCATTGTGAATGCAGTGTGAATGTGCTGTTTGGGTATGGGCCCATGCATCTCCTGGGCCCTATAATCAGCTCTAAGCTGCTTCTATCAATCTTCATAACTGTAGTGGGTTGAGGAGGGAAGTGCAGCTAATCAGCTCTAACCGGCCCCGTGTTCAGCCCGACTGTCACCGTCACAGCGAGGCCACATGCAAACAGTGTCTCTTACGCGTGCGGCCCGTGTTCGTCCCTCGGCTTCCTCGCGGTGCCGTGCCACAGATGGTCCTCCACCGGCACAAGGCGGGCCTTTTTTTTTGAAAGGGCCTGTGACTTTCGCTGAATAGCTGTTAGTCTAGGTTAATGCAGGAGTGGTGGCCCCCCCGAGTGTCGGCAATCACAGCTCTGATCGGAGCCACGCTTCAAAGACGTCTGTGCAAGTTGAAGCCAGACTTGTCATTAGCTTCTGCCCTGTGCTTGACAGCCCTTCCCCACCCCCAACGCCTTCTCTCCCCCCCCCTCCCTCCCTTTGTCTCTCCCTTATCGCTCTCATTTTCTGTCCCCGTGCAAATGGCCACTGTAATCCTGGGTCTGGGTGCTTGGGCCTGTCACTCCACATTTGCACTAAGCATCTTTCCTTCTCTCATCTCCTTCGGCCTAATTGCATTGTAATAAGCAATTACAGATCTATTTATGAACACTAGAGCTGAGATTGGACCACTTTTTAAAAGCGTATGTAAACGTATGAAGTGGACGGGGCGTGGCCTCTCTCTCTCTCTCTCCCTTCTCTCTTCGCCGCTCTGAACTCCCGAGCTGGGCAAAGACGCCGCTGCCTCTAATCTCTCGGCGTTCTCTCTTTCTCTCGTTGATGATCTAATCCTGCTTTACTCTATTGCGATCTCCTTCTGTTTTCCATCCCGTGCAGAATGGCCTCCAAAGCAAAAGTGATAGTGCTGCTGTTTGATGTTTATTGGCTGCGTTCTATCTTTGAGAGTCAGCTCTAGTGATGCAAATGAGCCGAGGCAGTGTTTACCTGGACTGGCCGTGTTTTCCCTGCGCGTGTGTGTGTGTGTGTTTGTGTGTACGTGCGTGCGCACGCATCACGCCTGCACAGCGTCTAGGCCTTTGATCATACTACATTGCATTGACAGATGCTCTCTGGTGCTTTCTGGTTGCTTATGAACGAGGCCACAGACGGGGATCTGAATGCCAGTAATTATATCCCCTCGCTAGAATGATAACAATTGTGGCTTATACAACAAAGCGTGATGGCTTTTTTCTATCTGTCCCATTATTTTTAGGTATGAGAAATGACATCGAAATCCCCCCCCCCCTCCCTCCCAGTCTGGGGCTGTGTTTACAACTGTTAGTGAGCCTGGATGTGTGAGAGGTGGGGGCCGTGATAAAGGCTTACACCTTGTAATCAAAGCTGGATGTGCGATGCCGCCGACCTGCCCGAGAACTGGCTTGGACAATGGCGTTCGTGCGGTTTGTGTGCATTTGTTTTAGGCAAGAGCGTGGCCGGGGGGGGGGGGGGGGGGGCCTTGAAAGATCCGCGAAAAACAATCGCAGTCAGGTCCCCTCAGTTATTCAGGAATAGGACCATAGGATCCGTCGGTGGGCTCTTTCATAGAGCATCTCCCGTGCTCTGGGGGGAAAAAAAAAACTTTCACAAAACTTTACATAAACATCTCCCGTGCTCTGGGGAAGTACCTTGATGTTATATTTTCTGTATAGATTCTTACATCTGAAACATGACAACTTTGACATTTAAATAGATGCTGAACTAACGTTGAAATGTACCTGTGGCAGATGATCCTGTGCTTCTTAATTATCGAATGAATTCTCTTGGGTGGGGGGTGGGGGTAACGTTCCTTGTTCAGCTGTCTTGTGACGCGCAGGCCATACGTCCATGTAGAGCTCGGCTTTGGATAACACCAATCGGAGTAATAACAAGTTTTGCAGTGATCCAAGACATTAATGAAGCGGAATTGGATTTGATGGCTGGGGCAGATTATCAGTGGAGATCGGTGACACATGCGGCATTTTCACCTGATGAGGAATCTTCATCTGAGGATGAGGAGTAGACATCCTGTAAAAGTCCTAGACATCCGATGACGAACATCTAAACTTCAGATATAGCATCTAATGAAATTAAGTGAGCCGCATCTACGGGGGGGGTTCTATCTAGTGTTAAGGAGCATCTGCTCCTGACTTCTCGCTGCTGACTTGACCACTGGAGAAAAAAAGGACAAATCTGTCTGGAACACAGCCGTCTGTGAAAGCAGTGCACAAATCCGCTGGGATGTTTTATTGCACGCATCAGGAGGTGAGCGAGTAAAGCCAGGGTTGAACAAGAATGATAAAAGACAGACAAAGATAAAAGCTGCATCACGGATGTACTTCAGCTACCCCACAATACGATGACTATTAGCAGGGAAGGCTGTTATTATTCGCTGAGCTTCATAAGTCCGTGTCCCCCCGGTGGCCTGCTGCTTGAAGGTGTTTTTCTGGTTTTATTGCCTCACAGCTTCCAGTCCAGCGCTGTAATTATTGAAGCAGCCAGTAAGCAGCCAGTAAGCAGCCAGTTTTAAAAGGAGTTTCTGTTACCGTGAATCTCCCACATCACGTGAAAATGTCTTCTATCTGCCGAACATATTTCGATGATACTATGTGCCCGCAGATCGCCGTTTTGTGGTTTGAACGCACACGTTCTGGATCCCAAAGTGTCTTCTCTTCAGTCAGCGTTCCACGTTTGGCAGCAGGAACCTTTCGTTTCGCGGTCCGTTGCGTTACCAGACATGCTCAACGAGCGTCAAGACAGTCTGGCGTCAAATTGCACGTTGCCGCATTATATGCAAAGCAGACGAAAGGAGGCTGGACTTATTGATGTCGGCAGTCTTAGTTAATATCCTGCTAAATTAAAAAATTGAGGAGATGCTCAAAAATGTGCTCTCCTGGCAGTAATTTGCAGCAGGCTTAACTATAAGGGCACTCAGAGCACAGACCTCTGCCAAGGTTAACAGTTCACGCCTCTATGATATGCAAATTTGCAAGTGCAACCACTTTACGCTGGGAGGCTGCGTTTTTTCACCGAACTGTGAGGAAATACAAAAGGGTGATTTACACAGCGGTGGCTGTTTATGAAGCCATTTTATTATTGATCTGTGTAAATCTTGTTTGTATTTATGCAAATAATTGGGTAACCATGGCAACATATGTATATTTTAGGGGGGGGAAACCCCAGTTTGAGTATTTGTGCTGTTTCAGCTCAGTTTGTCAATTAAAATTTGAGTTAAGGCGACTGCATAGAAAGCTGCTGTATGTGTCATTAGTATAAGCCCAAATATTCCCGTGTCTTCTAATGCATTCATCCATTAGATGGCAATTTTGCCTGTTATGTTGGAATGGGAATATTTCTCTTTGTCTCAACCAATGAGCTGTCTCCTTGGTGGACGTACTGAACATGTTCCACGTGCTCGTCTCTAATTCCTTCATGAGATTCATGTTGATGATTTAAATTTTATCTTATTTATATATATAATAATGACAATGTACTTGTGGAATGAGCTCATTCAAAGCTGCAGTTAAAAACACATACTTGTTTCATGTAGGAAATGACGGCATAAAGGAAGGTGATGAAATTGATCTCCGAGGATTCGACATTTTCCTTTTCAGTAAAACCATTCAATGTCTTTATCGTTGCTGTACCTTTCAGGATGGAATTTAAAAGACAACATACTTGCAGCATTAGAGCTGAGTCTCTGTTTAAAACCTTAAGATTTGCATAAATATGTTACAGATTATTTTTTTTCTTACCCTCTGCCTGCTTCTTTCCAGTATTTTATTTTTTTATATTGTCTCACACTATATTCATTTCCTCTCATATCCTACTCGGCGAGTTAATAACATTCACGCTTTGTCTTTCCAGGCTCAGTTCTGCACGCATGTTCCAAACACTAATAGCTTTTTGTAGGGGCAATACGCAGGCTCTTTGAATTGTTGTTTGCTGCCAAAGGTAGAAGTACTAAAATTTCAACAATAATAATGATGCTCTGACTCCGTGCTGCAATATTAGCTCGTGCCTTATCTTTCTCAGCCTCCCCGGCGCTCACAGCGGCCTCCACTTTCAATGCACATACTTAAAGCAGGAAGCAAAACATTGTAAAGGATTTAAAATGAGGCGTATTGTTTACAGGTAGGGAGGAAAGCGAAAGCACGAACACACACACACACACACACACACACACACACGCGCAAGCACAGTCACGCAGCGCAGAGGCAAATCAGAGAATGGATCACAGAGCCATCAAAGTGAAACAGCCTACTGTTGAGTGACTTAAGTAATTACCTGCCTGGCGCGGCCTAAAAAAGATACGTCTCATGTTTGCTCCGTTAACTTGTGCGTCAAACGGAAATGCATTAATATAAACGACCAGCTGGTTTATGTTTTGAATGGATTTTGTATTCATGGGGTCTCTGTAAGTGTGGATTTACCAAGGAGGGTGTGGACTAGAAATACCCCAAGATTTAAGAACGTCATTGTACTCATGGAAAATGTTACAAAGGTTTTCTGTCCTGCCTCGGCCGTCGCTAACACTCCTAACGCTACTGGCTGACTCGGTTGTGGCTGGAGTTGCTCTTATAAACACAAAGCCAACACAACGGTGACGCATTAGACTTGCGTGCACCTTGAACGCAACACGATTCTGCAATGTGTCAGGCTTGCATTGCCGTAAATTCCGCTCAGGCGGTCCTTTGACATTCCCAGGTTGTTCAAGAGGCATCGCAGGTTGTAAGACGAGAGAAATGGTTATTAAGAGAGGCAAATGAATGAAGATGATGTTTATTGCAGTCGATGATATGTGATAATTAGTCCATCAGAAATCTTTGGCACTCAGACTCTTCAGGGAGATTGAGAACAGAGTTTCATCTGCCCTTAGAAGCGGCAGAAAGAAATCCCCGTGGATCCTAGACGCTGGCGGTATTCGAGGTGGTGGCGATGGCTGATGACTCTGCTGAGACTAAACTAATGGTGAAGCTGTTGAATGTGTGACAGCGGAGCAGCAGCATGAACGATCTCAGGGTGCATATTTTAAAAGACAGCAACAAGATGATAGGCTAACATTAGAGGTGTCACCAGCTGCTGAGAAAAAGCGATACCTCGACAGGCAGACGATAACAGCCGGAAATAAAGACTGCGCACGCGTGACCTGTTCCAATGACGGGGTAGTGTTCGGGACTCACCGCGGTGTCTGTGTTTCACACCACTTGTGTGTCGGCTAGACTATTGTTGCGTGACTTTTTGATCAAAGCCGTGTTGCCTTTTGCCTTAAAAGCTCAAGTTGCCAGCAAACGGAACGTGAGGAATTATTAAAAGCAAAAGGTGGTGGATGCTGTTATTATTAGCCTCGTCTCAAGCCGCCCGAGTGACCTCACAGGCTGAGCCGTGCTATTTAAAGATGTATGCGGATGGCCATTTAGTTCTGCCTGTCACTGCTAACAAGGCGGCGCTAGTAGCAGCCTCTCCTCTCTGTAGGTATCTGTAGCATGCCCTCCATCACCATTACCAGGCACTGGGGCAGTAATTGTTGTTGCAGCTCTTTGAAATGCACTCAAGAATTTAGAAACACACTCACAAGCTCAGCCATGCACACTCGTAACTGTCCTCAACCGTCTCTTAGGGAGGTGCAAAAATAACCAAATGTTTAGAAAACTGGGTTAAAAACTGGTCCATTTTGAATTTTTTTGGGGGGGGAAATAATCTTTCAGCTTGAATAGAAATGCCATAGAGAGAGGTACTTTAATCTGCAGCACCAGTCGGACTCAAATGATCAGAACTAATATTGCTATAAGAGCAGAGGAGAAACATGTTCCACTTCTAGCGGCTGTTATTGCGTGGCGTGGGGCTTGCAGCATGCGGCGAAATGTAAAATGCACTGCGTCTACTGAAATGCAATATTATTGCTGTTGCAGATAAATGCAGACAGTTCTTAAAAAAAAAAAAAATGCATCAAACATTTAACACGTGGAGAGAAGCACTAATGACCTTTGGTTCCTGCAATAGTCGCACCAAACCGTATCGCCGTATTAACAGGCGTGATGTCTGTAGTGTGGGAAAACAGATTAAAACAGAGTCGTTGTAAGTGAGCAAACCTTCAGCTGTTGGATGGACATGATAAGTTAAAAAACAAGGCTGGGGAGGGGGGGCTTCCGTCGGGAATGGGTGGCCCAGGAGGGAAACGGGGGACAAACGGCTGATGTAGAGAGGCAAGCAGAGATTAAACATTGACTTGTTTGTTGGCATTCTTTTTTCTTTGCCTAGATTGGCAATGATAAAAGCGAGCAATGTTGATAAATAGTCACGCAGCCAGTTTATCAGCAGCTGTCTGGCTTGGGGGGGTTTGCTGGGGGCAGCATCCAAAGCTGATAACCTCTGAGGCCTGATGTTGGGAGGAGGCGGAGGGCGAGGCGATAATGCAGCCACTGGGCTTTGACCAGTGTGCAGCCCTACATTTTGCCAGTTGTTGTTCTGTATGTGCACCAGTAATACTTGAACAGTAGGAGTGATCTTGCACTTCATTGGGAGCCTTCAGTGTTCACTACCCCTCTTTATGGGGGTGTTGCCAGAGAAAAAGATGCATAATGTTACATTTCTTCCAAAGTAATCAAATTAAAAGTAAACTAAAAACTAATAAGGATATCTGATTAGAGTAGATGAAACTGGATGCTCGTAATGGACTTTTTTGTTTTTTAGAAAAAATCACAATTTGTATATAATTTACCCATTAATCTCAGTTTTGGACAATAAATCTGTATTTTTTTTTGCATATTATTTTGTTCTGTTCTATCAATCGGTTCAAATTTCTCACTGGTTCATAACAGTAGTAACAGCAGGCTTCTTTAAAACTACAGCGCTTTCATGTTTTCAAGGATGCTGAGCAAACGAGGCATCTAATACGATTTCCGGCAGAAAATAAATCTGCTGCCAAACTGCTGTGAGAGGAATTGACCTGACCTGACTGCAAATGCATTAATGTCTGCGATAATTATCTTAACCATAATGCAACTTGTCTACTGATGACGTGACGAGTGGTGTCCCATCACCCATCTGTTTACGGGTCATGTCAGAAAGCGGCGGGCGCTGGTCAGAAAGAGGCCCGAGCATCCGATCACCGAGCAAAGTTGCGTTTATCAATGCAAGCTTTGGCTCATCAGACATTTCCATGGCCCCAGGAAAATGGAAAAAACAGGAGTCTGTAGTCTTTTCCAGCTCCTGTGGTTATTTTCTTAGTTTCCGACTAAGTGTTCATCTCACAACTTCAGCCCTGAAGCACAAACTACTGTGCCTGGACATCTTTTTCTCGTTTTCACTTTCAAATTGGTGAAGCTTAAATGTAAGCCACCAAAATACATTTTCTTTTTTTTTTTTTTGTATTCAAATCTTCTGGCATCTCCTTTACGTTTCTACATAAAAAGGTTAGTTTTGTGGTAAAACAATTTGAGATAACAAGAAAAACATGAAAAATCATGCACGCAGAATTAAAAAAAGAGGCAAACTGTAATGAGAGAGGGCTCGTGTGTGGGCCGCGTCCATATGTGCCGGCTATGTGCGAGACTGTCTGCACCTGGATGCCACTTGACAGATGGTTCCTTCGGCTCGAGTCGAACGCTGCTCCTTTTTTCTCCCCGTTAAGCCTCTTTCACAGATCGAAAGTGTTTCAGTCAGCATTTTGATTGAGGTAGACTCTATCAACCTTCTTGATAGTTTGCTGTGCATCTCTCGAGTGTGTTTGTCCTGCCCCCCCCCCATCATTTATTTGTGTTTGATTCTGGCGAGCGGAGGCAGAATCAGGCCTGTGCCTTTCCCTTCTGTATTTTCTGCCCAGATTAGAGGAGCACGCTTAAAAAAAATCGCCACAGGTCTCATCATATCAATGCATTCTACTTCTTTCCTGCAAATGAGGAGGCTGTAAGGATTATTTATTGGAGGATGTGTTTCTGGAATCAAATTAACCAGTAGCATTTAAATACATATAGTTTCTTAGACCACCTAAGATCTGAGATCCTTTCAGGGTCCCACAGTTTTCATATAATTAGACAAAGACTAGTGCGCCACACTGAGGTTGCTGCAATATTGCGTGAGCCGTCACGTTCACACCAAACACGGCGAATCATTTTTCATCACCTCCACAGCCAGACGTGAGCCGAAACAGACACTGACTCCACTGCTGTGTTGAGGCGGCTTCTGTTACCTGCAGTGAGAGATCAGGTCAAAGTAATAACACAACAGGTGCTGCGGGGACACAAAGTGCTTGAGCCACAGCTTCGGGTTCCTTTGCATTTGAGCTCAAAAGGGAAGCGAGCCAAAAAGAACCTGAGTTCAGGTTGACACAGGGCCTGCTGTCAAACACTGGTGCTCCTAAATTCACATGTTCATTTTAATTCTGTTGGGGGGGAAAAAAATAAAACTGAAAAAGGGAAGTCCCTGGGATTTGACTCCGTCGCCGCCGTTGAGTTGTGACCGTGTTTCCCCGAGAAATCGTTCTCCTAAATTTAGCGTGCACTCTCCGTGGCAGATGTTGCTGCCCTTTTTGATGCCGTGGGTAATAATCCTTAATATTCTTCCCGTTTGAAACTAAATGAGGCTTTGATGCACTCTGATTCCATCTTCCAGCACAGCACTCATTAATATTGTTGTTTTTGTTTTTGTTTTTCAAAGTCCATAAATTATTTTTGTTGTTTCTTAAGTTTTTGCACAGATAAACAGAATGTTGAAATGGAGGCCTTTAATTCTCTGACGGTCTGTTTTCATTAGAGGTTCCATTTGGAATGTCATTGTGAGGGAAAGTCACATTGCAGCTTTCCTTAGCCTGCAGTGTTTGTGACCTTGGTAAAATACTAGCATTGAATTTAAGTGTTTCTGAAATTCAATAATGTGACTGTGTTTATAAGTGTTTAGCAACAATGCGTTATTTCCGCTGCGCTCTCAGTGTGTTCAAAACCTCATTAAAGAGGTTGTACAATACATTTAAACCCTCGTCACTGATATCCCCCCCCCCCCCCACTCTCTTCCTTTCAGATGGTCACAAGAACAAAGAAAATATTTGTGGGTGGCTTGTCAGCCAATACAGTAGTGGAAGATGTGAAGCAGTATTTTGAACAGTTCGGGAAGGTAAGTCTGATTTTCATTGTTACCTTCCGTAGCGTTGTCTTTGATTTCGCTGCATGCTGCAGTCATCATCTTATATAGTCGTTTTGGTCAAATGCGAAAGTGTACAAACAGTGCGTCGCCCCCTGTGGCGGTGCTCCGATACTTTGGGCTTTAAAATGAGCCACAAACATAGGTCAGGTTTCTTACCTGGCAGAAAGACAAATAAATCTCAATCTCGACAAGCAAACAGCCGAAGATATGGCAATAACTTCACACGGCCCAGCATGCCTGGTCAACAACATGCAATCTGCTTACAGAGCAAACAGACGAGCGGCTGTCGTGGCCAAAACTAAAACAAACCCCCCCCAACAAAAAAGCAAGTATGTTTTGTACCTCATTTTCAGGAGGGTGATATCAGAAACAAATATATATATATATATATCTATATAGATGTAACATGAAGAGAACAGAAGTCCTTGCTTTGGCATGGTGACGGCAGTATTCCTGTGTGGTCTCCAACATCACACTCACTCCATCCAGCAGAGGCTCATATTCAGCTGTTTGTTCCTGTCTGCTGCAGCAGTTTCTGCAAGCTGTTCTCATGACCAGTACCCCCAGCTGAGCGAGGCATATATGCACCACTCTATCATACAAGGGCACGCACACACACACACACACACACACGCACACACACAAACGGGCTTTGATACAGTGGCAGCATTTCACAGATAATTTCCCCACACTGAGTGGAGATCCATTTCCCCCCCATGTCATATTCTCCATCAGTCAAGGTCACCTTCAGTGAGTACAGTCCCTCGCAAAATTAGTACTTGACCTTGAGTTAAGCAATTTCACTGAGGATAGATTTTTCATGGGAACATAATGTACCACGTCCGGAAGGAGACAAAAAAAATGCTGTTGTGGATGAATAGAAACGGTTATGTTCGTGTGCGTTCAAAGACAATAAGCATCTCATTGTCTTTTTCTCTTGACTGAACGCGAGCAAGGTGAAGGACTTTGTTTTGCCTGTCGTCTGCCCAAGTGGCGTCGCACCTCTCTCCACGGCCCGGTCTGCCTTTCCGTCCAAATGAAGATACCTTATTTGCGCTATAGAATGCATCGAGCAAATATTCAGCACGACTTTGCAATCAATGAATCTGAGAAAGGGGCTTGAAATGATTTTCGACTTGATTGAATGACATAATTGACTTGATTATACAAAGTTGTTGTTTTTTTTTTTCCCCCTCCTTGAGGAATCCTCAAATGCTTAGGAGGAAACAAACAAATCAGACTGATTGAGCAAAGATCTTGTACATGTTTCTGTGTGTGTTTTTATAGCCTACTTGTGCATGCTTGGATGTGTCTGCAGTACTGCTCTTGCCATGCATGAGTGTTTCAGCGATTAAGTGTTTTTTTTCTGTGGGTGCATGATTAGGGTTGTGAGCGTGTGTGTGTGTGTGTGTGTGTCTTTGTATATGAACAGGTCTGAGTGTCTCAGGCAACGAGGAAATCAGAGAAGATATTGTGGGCTATGGCAGACAAGATACCTAGCGGGAGGAGGTATCATGCTCTCTGTTTCGTGTGTGTTCCTCCTTTCTGCCTCACACATTCCAGGATTTATTAAATAACCTGCCTGTCTCTGCAACCTACCATTATCGCCGCACGCACACACAAATCGGAGGACTTATCCACAGAAGGGAAAGCCAATTAATTCGGTTTCCCCTTCATAGAGTCTTGGTGGCAGTATGTACGTCGGTCTGCCACTCATCGTTCCATCTTTCCGTCTTTCCGCCTATGTGCATGTCAAAGGGGGACATTAGCCGGCTTGGCTTTGTGGCAGCTAGTCATTTATATTTCTGCAAAGTACATTTTGAAGCACTTATCAATCATCACACAACTACAGCTTAAGGCAATGGGAAATATCTCTCCTCAGTAGGAACAAGCCATTTCACTGATATTGTTTAGAAAAGCACTCTGTGTGTGTGTGTGTGTGTGTGCGCGCACCTAGCAACACAGGCCAATTAGCAGGATGTGGTCTACAGAGATGCTGGTGGTGGGAGGCAGTGGAGGGGAAACAGCTGGTGTGGCCACAATTGGGTCACAGGTTCTGCCTGTAACCTCCCCACCCTCCCCTCTCACCCCCCCCCCCCCCACTTCTGTCTCCATTCTGTCACAGGGAGAGGTAGCATTTGTTATGGGGAGAGGCTGACAGCTCTCATGCACATCAGTCTCAATGGTTCTCTCCCAGCCGTCACCATTAGGAAGGAGCAAATGCCCGAGCTTGGCACAACTTCGGTGGCGCTCTCCTTCTCGCCTCCTTACAGCGCACGCTGGAGGTGTGCGTTCCGAGCGATTGTGACAGTCATTTGAACGGAACTGAAGTGTGGTTCTGTTTGGCTGATTCTAATGCATCTCAGATGGATCCCGTTATTCACCCAATAGTAGCCACATCCCGTTCCATTTTTTTTTTTCTTCTTCCAGGCAGCACGGTGCAGTTTAGCTCTGCAAGTCGGATGAGACAATCTCATTGAGAGCCGGCCCTCGCGTTATATTCTAGGACTCTTAACTGGAGGCTGCTGGTGTTTCTGGCTCGCAAAAAAGCCCAATGAACCAGTGAGCTGTTTACTGTGCAGACATAAATAAACATATAAAGCAATGCTCGCCCAGATCCCCCTTTTTTTTCCATGTTTCCTTACAGTCTCTTCTGCAGCTGACTCTTTATTGTTATTTGAATCTGGTAATGTTTGAGGATTTACATTCCTAAAAAGAAAGAAAAAATTAGTCTGTAAAAATTCGTATTAATCATCATTTTTGTCGAGTTTAGTGAGCGCTTGCTCAAAGGTCAAAAGGCGGTGGCAGATGTCAGTTGGCATCTTGCAGAATGTGCTACATTGAGGATCCACACAGCTTCAGGAAGACAAATAATACAGCTTTGATAGAAGCTATCATTTGAATAAGGTAAAAAAAAAATGGATTTCTTTTTTTAATGGAAGTTGTGTTTTTCTTAATGTGTATTATATTTCATTTGTTTATTTGTCATGATCTTAAGTCATTTTTTTGTGTGCTCTTATCTTCCAATAAATCAAACATCTGTTAAGAAAACGTCCCACAAAGGCAAACAGTTCATTAAAAATGGGAGATGGTGTCATGACACCTTATACATTTCTTATCAACAGAGTCTTGCCCAAGCATGAAAAGAGCTCTCAGGACTGTTTACGACGTAATTAGCTGGGATAGCTAAGCTAATGCGTCCTCATTGGTTTATTGCAATCGGCTTTGAGTCCATCTCATAGTGCCCTCATTTGGCTCAGGTAAAACGACTTCTGCTCGCTGCGCCCTCTTCCATTGGCTGTGCAAGCCTGAAGCTGACTTTCACTTGAATCAGAGCTACTTGCTTTCATGTCACTGGGCTGCCACAAACGGCCCTTTATGTCGCGGCTGTTCCGGCTCTCATGCTCCACTGATCTGGAGTCAGATCCTGGAGGTTTGAGCTGAACCAAAATCACTGCTACATGGCTCAAGGGGGTCAAAGGTGGATGTACTACTCGGTCAGCACCGAGTTGGACAAGCAAAGCGTAGCCTACGGTGAGACGAAAGACGAGCCCAAAAGTAAAAGTGAGCGATGACACCTGTTGGAGGGAAACAGAAATGAACTGACAAGAGTGAGATGATGAAAGCGCAGAGAGGAAACGCAGCCCGCAGTTTGCAGCATGTGTTTGCTTAATGTCTGGCAAGGCGAGCGTTGGCATGCTCACACTTTCACTGAGAGGGAGTAGATGAGAGTAAATTAGGATGTTTAGAAAGCAATTCTTTAGTTATTGCATGAAATGTTCTCATCACCGATGACATAAAAGGCAGAAAAATCACTGACTATCTTTGAAAATAGTAAAATATGCACCAAGGGGTTTAAAGGACATATTTATTGTGTTCCTTTATGTTCTTCTTGAGGAGGAGTTTGAATGTTTGGCTAGCGCTCACAATGTAGCGTTTTTGCATTATTCTAATGTATGAAAGTTGCTTTGTCTCCTAAGCCACTTTTAACTTTCATAATGCATCTGAATCAAGGCAGGGACTACAAAGTGCCAATAGTCAACGACATGACACTGATATCATCATTCTCATGTCATCTGTTTGATTGCAGAATTAAATTTTGCCTTGGAAAGCGGCACAATTTAGCTCCTAAAGTGATTTGAAAGGGCTTGAAGGTACTTTATGAACCGGCTCTGAAGTGTTCTGAAGAAAGTTAAATCCAACGCTTCACGTCGCATGGCTGAAATAAAAGAAAAAAAACATGGGTGATTGATGCGAAAAAATAATATTTCTTCACATGAGTAAAAAAGAACCTAATCAAGAGGCCCACAGTCCTTCATTCCACTTCCTCAGTTTGTGCAGGTGTACATTTGCATGCGATTTACATGGTAGCTGACGGTGACCAAACTCCTCCGTCGTTTCGGTGTCCATCATCGGCTGACATGCTGTGATTGTTTCCCCTCTGCTGCGACTCGCCCAATCAGTTGAGGATATAGTCTGGTTCCACTGATTATAAGAAGTGATCAGAGCAGCAATGATGGAGCATGTGCCTTTCAGTGGAGATTTAGCCAGAGGCTTCAATCTCATTGCAGTCACTTGTAGTTAGTGACTGAGCCTAGCAGCAGAGAAGGGCAGAGCAATATAAATGAATTGGCTATGAATGTGGATTCGGTGCCGGTGCTGCAGGGGGACATGGGGGGGGGGGGGGGGGGCAGTTAGACAAACTATTTCACATCCCCCTTGACCTTTACTTGCCCAGTGGCCCAGCAACATTTCCAATAGAGCGGCTTTTAAATGGCTGCTGAAGAATTGAGCGGTGCTATTCACGTATTTTTTTTCTTCGTGTGCCTGCCTGTCTTTGCAATGAAGACACATCCTGCACGTGCATTGCTAAATGTCTTGACTGTAGGTAACTGAATTTCTACGGCTGGACCTTATGCAAACCGATTAAACCGACTTTTGACCATTTCTGATCCAGACAAATAGCCGCCACACGTCCTCTTCCAGAAACTAGGTGCTGTGCGGTATAGACGGCTCACAAAGACAGCTGTGGATCAGCGGAGATTGACACCTTTCTATAGGGCTGCACTCTCATCTCTCAGCTGTCCCTGCTGAAATGGCTCCCTCAGGATAAGCCGGGGATTGCCTTGATTGTGTTATCGGCGAATGATCGGGTCATTCAATGATGGAATTTTGAGCCCCTGTTCTGCTTAAAGAATGAAATGTTTAAAGAAGATTGACTGTGATTGGATCAGATCCAACACCTGCTCAAAGGGTCAATCAGGTGAAGGCAGGAGGCAGCAATCTCTGCTGCGCTATTGTGACATGAATAGAAGGGAGAATTAATGTGTGTTAGGGTAGGGTGGTGGTGGTGGTGGTGGTGGATGGATTGGGGGTGGGTGGGGAATGCCAGTCAACAGGAAAGAGGTTGAAGAATGTCATCAGAGGAAGTGTCATGAGTAATTTGCAGCAGTCTCACCATCATGCTGGTGTGGAGGTGGACACCTCTCCCTCCACGCCTCCGTCTCGGCTTCAATTTAGTCCTTAAGAAATGCCATGTGGGACGAAAACGTCCTCAGGGGTCGAGATTTAAAGACCGGTTTATTTCCTAAATGGATGGGGATGGATGTATTCGGCATGTGCTGCATGAATGCTCTAATGATTGGCATGGAGTGGTTTGGAGGATTGGAGGACATTGATGGCTATCGGACGCTGGAACATTTTACTGTATTTTGTTGTGAATTTGTGTCTTTTTGTTAACTATAATACTTTTATTGAGAGAAGGACAAAGATGAGTCCATAATCCATACATATATATGTGTGTGTGTGTGTGTGTGTCCATGTCCATTGGAAATAGAACTTTTATATTTCTATTCCTCATCCCCAGGTTCTCCTTTCTCAGATGTTTTATAAGATGAATGGATAGAATGTATTTCCTTGCTGTGGTTAAAGCAGATGTTTCAGGAATAGCAGAGACGGGCATGTCTGTGTTTGAGGCCCGCGGAATTCAATGCCGCCATCCAGTGACAGAACTGGCGGCCCCTGCGGTGTCACAGTCAAATGAGAAACAAAATGAAGGTGTCAAATTTCAGCTCTCAGCTGATGCCTGTTAAAACAGAATCCTTTTCATCCTCCTCAGATCTTACGTATTTCATCGCTCTGCATTCCCTGACTGTGCAGGGCCGGGAAAACGACGAGCATGAACTATGACTCAGCACCGCCTGGTGAACAGGCGTTTGACACAGTACAGCTCATATGATGATGATGAGGATGATGATGTCTAATGCTCACTTCATGTGAAGCACAGTGTTATGGATCTTGAAACGTTTGCACAAGGTGTCCGTGTATTCCTCCGGAAAGATTGATCCCAAATACCAAAACAGCAAGATGACGGCAATTGATCGATTAGAGCTTAAATTGCAAGTCTGATTTTTAGTCCCATTTCTTTACTTCTGTTCAGCATTTGTTTTTTTTTGTTGACAGACATCCTTATTGGATTTTGGTATATCTCAGAAAACATCTCGAGAAAACATAAAAAAAGAAAAACAATGGCTCCCTAGTCTAGATAATATCCTTTCTGTTATGAAATGAATCATTGAAAATCACCAGTTACACTTAAAGTAAGCAAGACAAGCGCACTTTGCCGTCAGCTTCTGCTGTGATTGACACTGACAGGGTGTCTTTGTTTTATATCATAAATGGAATTCAGTACGAGTGCTGCAGAATGACTTTAAGTAGCCCCTTGAATCTCTTTCTGCAGCCACCTGCTGCAAGCGTAACCGGGTTCACATGCTAAGAGTGCCTCCCACACACCCTTCTCAAAAGGACTTAGTACATGGAAATGTGCACAGTGTGCACTGGTGTGTGTGTGTGTGTGTGTGTGTGTGCCTTTATGACAGCTTTAAGGCCTGGAGTCATCTTCTGTCATAAATTATTGAGTTGTTGTAAATTGCTTGTTAGTTTTCATTTTGATACGACTTTAAAATCCAACATTGGCAGTGACATACTCATTGCATCCAGTAATATTTTTGCTGGGGCATAGAAATGTATTTCTATTTATCATTTGAGCAAGCAAGACTCTCTTCACAAGAGTGTATCATAACTAAAATGTCATCTAAAGTATCAAAGCGGACAACTTTTGACTTGGTAATAGTCCTTGTCCACTTTTGAAGGGATCATATGAACAAAGTCATTTTTACCTGAGGCAACTGTGGGACAGTCAGCAAATACATATTTATGGTTCAGCCTGATGTAGAAAAAAAATGAGCAAACCTGTTTGACAGCCTAAAGCCAAATTTCTGTTGGTTTTCGTCAACATTTCAGGCTAAATACTCTTTGCTCATGTCCTCACACAGTCAGCACAGATGCGGATTTGTATCGGTGTTATTTTAGGGACCTTCACACAAAGCGAAATTTAATATTTATTTCTTCCTGCATTTATGGTGATTTGAAAGTGCATTGATACACCCATACCCTATATCATAAAAGCAATTTAAACTTGAACTCAAATATAATTTCACCGATGGCGGCTCAGAGTAGTAAATGAAGGCAAACTAATTTCTTGGGACTTTTGTTTTTGTTGGCGCTAAAACAGAAAGCGTTCAGTGTGGCCAGTGGTGTGAGGTTACGATCCAGATTAGTTTGAGTCATCATTTGTTTTGTGATTGGGCACATTTAAACGCGTGTTAACATGGCAGTCATTATGTTTTCCTGCTTTCTGCTGACCACTTTGATTCGCTGCTATTACTAAACTTGGTGTAGCGTGTGTGCATGTGTGCGTATGTGTGTGTGCGTGCACGCGTGTCTGCACACGATGCTAGAGAGTGACACCGGATCCCTATTTTAGCCGCCATGCCATGAATAATCTTTGGCTTATTTTCCCAAGTGGTATCTCAGGAAATCTGGTCGAATTGTCTAAAAGCTAAATAAATCTGCTTGATTGAACTAATGGCACCGAGCCAAGATCTGGCACCAAGTCTCATCTCTCAGCCTAATCTTTTTGTCACGGACACATTGACCAGCCTCACTCGCTCACACACACACACACACACACACACACACACACAGAGATATGAAAGCTCCCTCCCAAGTCACTTCCTGATCAAGAAACTTTGAACCCAACATGTGGCCCATAAGTCCCATCCACAGGTAATGAGGTTTGCTGGTTAGTTGAGCAGAAGCAGGGATTTTATCCTCCTCCCTGTCTCACATCCTGGAGCGCTGCCTCAACATGCTTCTGATGAGTCCGCTGCCCGCCCAGCATCAGTCTCTTCCAGCTGAACACACATTGTAAAAGCCACCAAAGGTCCCTTTTAAAGATGAATTACCCACAAATAAAATGAAAAGTTAAAAAGAAACGTTAATCTCTCCATGTATATATGTGTATATATATATATATGTGTGTGTGTGTGTATATATACACACCTCCTGTGTACCTCCTTTGAGATAAATGACAGCCTATTTCTCCCTCTAGTGGTTTAGGTGATTCCAGCCGTACTGGATGTGTCTTTGATGGACAGACATATGTTAATGTTCCCTCTTACTGTCATCCAAACCGATTGATCTCTCCCCTCTGAATAAATTGTATTTTATTATTTTATTGAATCAGCTTGACCACATTAGTGTTACATTTTTTTTTTTTGCAGGCTTGTCTGTGGTTTCCCTCTTTCGGTTCAGCTTCTGTTTAACTTGGAGGAAGAATGTCTTTAAACCTCCGACAATTATGTCAGAGTGTAAATGGTTTTTGTTAGCTGCTGGCGTCATGTGGAGAGAGAAAAGCCAGGCTTGCATTTGGAAATGGCTTTGAATTTGATTTGATTTGAATTAGATTTGAATTTGATTGGAGGTGAGTGGAAGGACAGGCGGCACCATGCTCAAGTGAGGGTTTAATTTCATAGAATCATCTGCCAGCAAGTCTTCTAGCTGCCAACTCGCAGTGAACGAGTGCGTAAAAACTCGCTCTCAATAAAAGAAGGTCTTTGTATTCATTGGCTGCCACCTTTACACATTATTATTATTATTATTGTAAGAAATCAAAGGTTTTTTAATGTTCAAACTACGTGCCTCTAATCATCGACTGCTCAAATATGCCTTACCGAGTGTGAGCATGTTATGTGCACCAAGGGAAATGACACATTGGCAGGTTTATGAGGCAAAAAAGAGGCAGTGCAAGTTATGATAAATTGCATAAAGAATAGAAATCAAATCTAAGTCATCATAGGAATCAGATTCTGTGCCATCTTGTCCTTTTATTTATTTTTTAAAAATCTTTCTTTAAATAAATGCTGCACAAAAATCCATGGAATACCCTGAAAAAGGAGTCGCTTAGGCTTGCAGCAGCAGCACAGATGATTTCTCTTTCAACTGTCATCAATGCTTAGACAATTCTAAGCAAAACAAAAGGCTCGCAGCTTCATAGGGGGAAGTCCAATTTTTGTTTAGTTTTTTTTGTGCATGCTTTTCAGCATGCATTTTGATTTTTTACCGAAATTACATCTGAGTTGAATTCATTTTCATCTTGATAATTTTGTTTCTTGCAACCTTACTCAACATGCAAATAATAGGAATTAATGTGGATGTACAGGACTTTTATCCCAAGTCTTTAGCGCCATACTACCACATTTTACATGTGTGTGTGTGTGTAGCCGTAAATCGCACTAGCCATTTAATATAAATAGCTGGTCTAAATGTATAATCCAAACATGGCACGGCGCCCTGCTTGTCTCCGTCCAGCTAACCGAGCCCCAGCTGTGTGTGAATGTAGGTGATGCCAACGGCTGTTTGCACACCTCTAAAATGCACGTGTTTGAGCTGACATGCCTGAACATGCAACATTGGAGATGAAACTATCACCCAAACAGTCTGTTGTGATATTTATGTGCTGCTACATTAAGATATCCGAGGATGCGATATTTGAGCATTCAAACGATAATGAATTTCAGCATTCACAGCTGTAAAATGTCATTAATATACTGTGAATGTTAAAATCTTTGGGCTTGGAGATGCTCAGCATCCTCGTGAGTCTGGCCTTTTTTGTTTTTATCTTTGGCACTAAGTACGCTCAAAGAAGAATGCAGATGAACACATGATGGCAGTTAATGTGTTTTAGAGGGTGCGTGGCATTCACACAGCATGAGCTCCATCCCATGCCCCAACAGATTTAAATGAGCAAAATGGCACATACATCAGAATTATGTCCGCATATTGTTTTAATGTTTTACTTTCGCAATGTGAATAAAGGAGGGAAATAAAATGCATTGTTTAGTGCAAATCTTCCAGCGATGTTGCTCTTTTAGGCAGGAGTCATTTTCCTAAATTGCCCATTGCCATCTGGTTTGAGGATAAAACACATGAAAAGAGAGGCAATCTTCAATTAAAGCAAAGAGGGTGAAGGTGCAAGGTTCCTTTAAATGCGATCTCAAATAATTTGTTCTTTTATAGCATTAAATTACTGCATTAATATATATATGTAAAAAAAAAAAGTACTTTATTCAATCTAAGATAAAACCGCCCACCCCCTATCCTGCGAGTCCGGCTGGCTTGACTGCCCAATCGCTGGCAGCCTGCACATATGGCCAAACGGTAAATCAGATTCAGACTTTCTATTCAAGTGTCCTACTCAGGGGACTGGACTGGCCTTTGTTCTGACCTTGTGGGCCATTTTTATAGGCTTAGAAAAGAGCATCAGAATTGAGGTGGCTCCAAAGTTCACAAAGAAATTAAGAGCTGAGTGTCTTTTACCTTTGATTAGAATCTGACCTCATGGCATTTCAGAAAACGTGCACAGTTCATAAGCACCCTTTCTTCGCGTGCGCTGTAAATCATGCACACTCTTTGTATCCTGATGCAGTGTGGGGTGATTTAGAAATTGTCTCATGCGTGATTAACACGTCGTCGCTCTCAGAACGGAGCCGCCTTGATGGAGTTGGGGGGGGTGGGGGTGGGGGGTGTTTTGGTCCTGTTCACAGCTGATGCTCCAAGGAGAGGTTGGCAAGGCTCAAGCTGTTCAGCCTCGCTCTCCCTCCCTCTTTTCTATCTCTTCCCTCCATCACACCTGATTGCATTTGACAAATGCCCCTATTGGCTCCATATCATCAGGTGCAGTGCAGGCAGCCTAAGACTATATTACTCTGCCCGAACACCACATCTGTTCTCCATTTTGCATGGCTGACACACTTGCTTTCAGCAAGGATCGAACGTGGCCAAGGCGCTGTCAGCGGAACCGCCTCTGGAGTCGCAGGTTCCACCGCTGAAGGGAAGCCCCGGCGAGTGCATTGGACACAGATTCTAACGTCACACCTACGGTAATCTTTTAGAAGGTGTGGAGAAGGCACCGGGGCAAAAACGTGTTAACGTAAACTTAAATGACAGACACAGTAGTTGGGTTCGGTGTCAAAATAAAAAAAAGGTTCTGAATTCGAGCTCGTTCCAACCATAAAAAGTGGGGCTTTGGGATTCGTTAATAAATGTCCTTTTGATTTCCTTTTAGCGATCTCTGAAAGCCACGGCGCATCGGCCTGTATCATCGTGCCTGTTTACAATAAGGTGTACCGGATTGAATGGCGTGCCTCTAAAGAATCACACAATAAAAACGCAACATGTAAATGTTTATGTTTCATAGGCAAAGGGACCGTTTCCTTCAGAAGGAAAACTGCATAATTTACGTCCCCGAGTTGTAATGCTGCAGAATCGGCTAATTGAGTTCTCCAATTTAGCAAATGATCATTGTCTGTAAATGAAAGTATTCCCTGTAAAAATTATTTGTTTGAATGCCAACAATATTTGATTTATTTCAGACTTTTTCTTTGTTTTTGCTTGGTAAAAGGTTAATTGCACCAAATATATTGAATAGATATTTGCCTGCGTGACCCGTGACACATCTCCTTACTATCTGACTATTAAATAGACTTTTGAAAGTGACTTTGGGGAGATTCACATGAAGAAAAACAAACCAGCACCGCGGCGGCTCCTACCTGAGAGAGCCGCTGACGGACTGTCACGGTCATCAGCGGGAACGCTAGTCGGGTTGGTGCAGTAGACGCCATGCGGAGGCAAGGTTAGGTCACATCAGCTGCCTTTGACTCTCATATGTAGAAGATGCCGGGAAGATTTTACTCGGTCGATATCCTTGGAATTACTTTCAAATTAGAGGAAACAAATTGAGGAAGGAAGATAAAAGGAGGTGATGGAAAAAATATTTAATTAAAAGTCACACGGGGCACGGAGGGAAGGGGTGGGGGACAGAAAGACAGATAGGGCACCTCAGATCTATTGGGTTCCTTGCGTGCATCGTGTGTTGTCGTGAGTCAAGCAACCCCCCCCCCCCCCCCTGCTGGGCGGTAATTGGAGGGGCTTCCTGGGAACGGCGGCCGCTGGGCCGGCCTCGCCAGTCTGATTGGCTCAAACCGGAAACATAGCGTTACCTAGCTTGTTCATTAAAGACCTCCTTGATCAATAATGAATTTGTTCTGAATGACTCCTATCAGTTCACTGCTTTTATTACTTTCTAAACGATACAACTAGTTTATTTATTAAGTTGCAAAAAAAATTGCTAAACATTTCCAATAAAGGAAAAGCATGCATGTTTTCATAGGCTTTTATGGTTAATCAATTATTAACCGCTAATGTGGCTTAGGATTGATAAAGGAAACTGTTTGAAGTTTGCATCCGGCTACACACACGTCAGTTCAGGAAGTGTGGCGAGTTAGCTGTGCTGTTCCTCCCAGATCACCCATTAGTTTAACTGTGTGTGTGTGTGTGTGTGTGTGTGTGTGGGGGGGGGGGGGGGGGGGGGGGGTCCTGGCACCATATGGTTGGTCCTTGAGTGTGACAGACTGACACATTAGTCACTGATGGCTAACAGCCTCTCAGATGATAGGCAGCGCTTAAAACTCTGGCCTACAAATGCACGCACACACACACTTAATTGATCCTGAAACACTCACAGTAAACATAGAAGCATCTTAGCAGAGGTCGGGCGAGCTCAATCAATCTGACAGTAATGCTCTTGTAAAAATAGTCGGATGAGAGAATAATGGCTGCAGCGATGGTTATGAGCCCACAATGGCTGCAGCCTTCGTCCGTTTGCTTTGTTAATTTCATCTAACATGACAACATCGTGCAGAAATCGGTGATTTATTGTCGCCTCTTATCAGGCTCTTTTAATTGGCACTCAAAACAAAGATGCTTCTGTCGCTGATTGACTCAGGAGGGAGTATTTCTTTCTTTATTCAGACGCAGCACATATCCTGTTTTTGTCCCGAATGCATTTTTTTTTTTTTTTGCAGCTCATCTAAAATAAAAGCGGTAAGTGTGAGTGTCAAGAATTGGACAACGTCTTTCTCCTCTCTTCTTTCCGACTCTCCTCAACAGCGCCGAGGCGCTCAGAAGTCCTGCTTGGAATGTGTCATCGGTCGTCCGGGCATGTATTTTGTCGCAGAAACCTCTTGAGGTGGCGGCCGCTTCTTGCCTGGAAAGGTCATTCCATGACTGGGTTAAATGTCGCCCGGGGCAGAGAGCGCGAGCCCAAGACCGGCTGCCATTTGGTGCGAGTTTTCCGCCGCTCTGAAATGACCTTGACCGATCCTCTCTCAGTTTTAACTTACAAGTCAATCTCTAGAAAAGTGCCTGGCTTACCATGTGTCAGATGTGCCAGTAGTCATTAGTCTTAGTCTGATTGCTGAAGAAATTTAAGAAGAGAAAAGGACGGCGATTAGAGGTCAAGGCATCACACCATCAGCACACGAAACGCATCCTCTGTTTTAGTTTAATCCAATTAGACGTCCAGTGAAGCTGCAGTTGTTTTCGGGCATGCCTGATTAACTTTGTTGTCAATAGCTCTGCTAGTTCCTGTTATTTTTTCCCCTTTCTTTTGTTTGCTCAATAATTATCGGCCTTTGCCGTCTCCTCTATGAGACGCTTTATGTAAAATTGCGGCTGAGACCATAGCGAAATAGTTCATCACATTTAACTGAACACATTTAAAGTCTTCATGATTTGAGAAACCTAGAAAACGAGCTTGTTGTGATTATACACAATCCTTTGATATCTGAAATGACTGGATTGAAGGAGGATACAGTTCCTGATTTGCAGTCTGGCCGTATCCTTATCTTAAGCCACATTTTGAGATATCTGTCTTCAAGCCGTTTTGCTTTCCCCTTAGTACAGTGAAGGTATATAGATTTTTGCTTGTGACACCCACAGCACTGAAAAGGTATGTTTCAGACAGAATTTCCTGCCTGATCCGGCTGTGAATAACTTTCCAGCAGAATCCAATTGGCCAGAGAGTGCTTTTTAGTGACAGCGCGGCATTTATAATTAACAGCAAAGTAAAAACCTGATCCTAAATTATAATTAAAAAGTGTTCAATGTTGCCACCCTTAGGTCCAATTTTATTCTGCAGAGTGTCAGAAAAGACTCGCCCTCTTCAATTTTTACTTTTGTCTTCCTGATGCTCGTCTTCCCACTTGGGGGGGGGGGGGGGGGGGGGTAGTATGGAAAGGTCATCTCCCACCACACGTCATTGTCCCTGGATGGAACAGAATTTTTTTTTGATGGCTGTGATTTAAACTTCTCAATCACATTCACAGAGCGAAAACATAAAAAATAGAAGCGCTGCCGACAATATTGGTGCTCAGTGCTGGCTGCAAGGCTGCTATTTAACAAGGCAGCGGTGAAAAGCTCTACAGAGCCTGGATCAAATGAGGTCAGGTGCTTTTTATGCCACTTGAGTGTGAATTAGAGGTATTTTTGTTTGTGATCATGCTAATTTGGACTCATTGAGCGCTTCGCCTCCTGTGCCACACTCAATCAAAGCCAGAGCCACAATTATTGACCACAATTTCATCTTCTTATTACACCGCTCGCAAAGTAGATCTTTGCAAAATATCTCCTGTGTAACAAAAGCTCTGCGGTGTGCTCTCTCCGCTTGTTTTTAAAGATGCTGTGTGGAATTCATTATCAGGACTCCATATGCAGATTTGGAGGGGCTTTGATTAAAGCTCTAACAAGCACTTGATGGGAGGGGATATCACATTTCCTTTTGTTTTAATGCACTCTGTTAGGCTCGCTCACAGTTAATAAGTCACAATCAATCTACCTGCTGTACGCACTGAGGCTTTGTAAGAGCTTAACAGGACCCCCGAGAGATGGAATAATTTCACTTCTGAAACAGACTGACAGAGCGAGCGCTAGCATTGATGTTTGCGTCTGTGTGGGATCGTAGCACATTTCATTGTATATTTATGTGCTCCGGTACGAGGGTGCGAGAGAAAAGGGAGACTGCTAAAAGAGGGCTGTCAGATATTGCCAGAGTTGAGTGTGTTGCTTCCACTCCATCTTCACTTCAAAGCGTGAGTACAGTCGCCCTAAGCAACTGTGTCATATTTGATGACCTCAGAAGCAGCTCTCCCAGAATATCTGACGTATGCTTTCCAGCATCCAAGTCATTCCAACCCCATGGATGGAAAATATCACATTTCATCCACGGCTGTTACAGCATTCGCTCACAAATGTGCACAGATAGACAAAATGTGACAAAGGCCACGCCGCTTATTTGGTATCTTGAGTGTGTCAAAGCTATAATGCTAAAGACCGTCTGTGTACCTTTGTGAGGGCTTAAAGTTAAAGGTCTTGTTTACGGTTCCTGTGCTTTAAATGCCTTTGCTGAGGTGTGAAACTCAGGGAAGCGCCGCTCTCGCCCAGCTGAGCCTCAGAATCGCCTTATTGCTATTTTTCTCTACTCGGTGACATATGAAGCTGGCACTTCAGCAATTGTAAGGTTGATTGAATATTTCATTAAATTCCGATTTGTTCTTTTTGAGTTCTTACAATGAAATACCCCCCCCCCCCCAACTGACAAAGCTAGCGAGCACGCCGCTTTCAGTCGGAGGTTAGCTGTGAGCCGTTGGGCATTAGCGCCTAATGGCTCCGAGCGTTGAGGTGGATATCATGAGCAGCGTTTTGCTTCTTTTGCCGTCGAGTAGAAACAAGAATCCTCGATGAGATTTAGGGCCTCGCTGAGTCTTAGCAGTATTTATTCATAGCAATTATTGCATGAGGCGTCTATAGAAGCTAATGTAGCATCCAAAATGAGGGAGGGGGGTTCCCAAAAGCACCCAAAGCTGTTGTTTTCAAATGTCTATTAAAACTATTACTATTATGAGACGTTAGTTTTTTTTAATATATATATTTACATTCCACATAATTCTCCTTCAGTTCTCTTTCCCTCACCAATTCACCAAGGCGGTCAGCATCTGAAGATGCTCACACTTGGATGACTTGGACAGTAGATGCTTTATCGGTGTATTGATGTCCAACATGACAGACTTTTTGCTTGCGATTACAAAGCCTGTCTTCAGGTTGTGCGTCGTACACTTGGGACGAGCGACGGCGATTGACAAATTGTACATTTCACACATTTGCTTCACACCCTTTAATAACTGTCCACGTTCAGACCCAGCATCCTGCGCCTTGCTTGCACCACCGGGCTTCATGTCTGTTCAGAGACGTTTCTCGGGACGTGGTGTGTTTGGAAGATTTCCACTGTCCCCGGAAATTAGTCAACTTAAGGGAAATCAACCTTTCAGACACAAATCAGTTTGCAGACAAAGTATAGGCTTTTAGATGCTTTTTTTCGGGGTTCACAAAGTGCTTCACTTCAAAATGCAGCGTATTTCTACTGTCAGAAGTTCTAGTCTGATCCTTCACTCAAGACACAAAGCAGCCAAATGCAACGTTGAGCAGGCATTTCCAACCCTATCTGAAAGAGATTAGAGGAACATGCGTTTCCGTCTTTGAGCTCTCATTTCAAACTCTGCCTTCGTCATTTCTTAACCAAGTGGAGCAGTTGGAGAAAAATGAGCCTATGCTGTATACTGTAAGTAGTCGGTATGAGCTTGGATAACTGTCCTGGTTTGTGTCGGGCCCTCGGTAATTTTTCATATTCCTATCTCCTTCTGTTTCAGCATGCTACTCTTCTACGCATACGCGTAGCATTTACAGAAATAGTCTTCCAGAGAGGCTGAATGTAGTTCAGCTTGTTCAGTGGTGTGTCTTTTGGAGAGTCCCCAAAGAGCAGGAAGCTCTTTTTTTCCCCTTACAAGATAAAATGTGCATGCATTTGTGTTATTGAGAGAGAGACAAAGGGAGTTGATGTCGCAGCTGGTGTGTGGAAGGGTGCTTTGATTTTTCAGGAAGTTTTGATGACAATTCGACAGGAACTGAGAGGACGTGGAACAAAGTCTTCTGATGCGGACTGTTAACAAAAGGCTTCTACCACATACAAGTAGCTTTTCATCTTCTTCTGCCTATCTTTTCTCCCTTCCCCTTTCCCCGCTATGTGTTTGGGCAGCGCTCATCAGTCCTTCGCACTGATGGATGCTGGGCTCCTAATGATTGGACACCTACCTCTTTCGTGACTGCCTTTCTGAGCAGCAGTAAGTGGCAGCACTCACAATGTTAACGCTGCTGCGGGGATGGCACAATGAACGACGAGGGAACGGGCTGTCAGTGTTTGTGAACTAGACTTGATTTGGAAAAGGTAAAAGAGGAGGTTTCCAAAATCGACAGCGACCAGTAGCGCTATCTCCTCGCAGCACAAAGCGGCTTCGCAGGCCGTGTTGTCAATTTGCGACAGGTTGAATATGGCCGAATAAAAGAGAGACGGCGTGGACATTTCGCCCAATTCCTGCAGATAAGAGGGTATTGTTTCAACAACTCGTGCTGTTTTTTGTTGGAAAAATGTGAGAATTTAGATTGGCTGCAGAAAAAAGAAAAGAAAATTCCACACTTTCCTTTTTTCTTCTTCTTCGTATTTGAAGTCCATTCTCAGTGTGCATTTCTAAAGACACACCAGGGCAACAAAATGAATACTGAAGATTAATTAGAATGGGAGTTGATGGGGCTGTAGACGGAGTGTATGTGTGTGTTGGGAGTTGAGCGGCACGATACCCTGTTGGTGTAGTTTGGCTGAGTGCCAAAACAAAGGGCTTCTTTTTTATTGTTATTTGTACATAGACAACAATTATTATTTTTTGGCCAGTTGTATCTTCTTTGACTGGCTATTTAAACAATCTGAATTGGCGTTAATATCTTTGCATTATTTTGCGTTCAGCAGTGATGCTTCATGTTCTGCTAAAACAAAGTTTCCCGTATCTGAACGGTGTTACTGGAATCTATCTGGGATTCATTTTAATGCAAGACGTGATCAACTATGTTGGATGTGTGTCTTTACTTATGAGTGTATGCCGAGACACATTACATATGCGGTTGTGCCACATTGCCTGTGTTCATACGATTAGGGTCATGACGCCTCTTGGTCTGTCTGGATAAGTAATTGCCGCTTTTAAATTGCGCTACCTGCTGCTCCGTCCTTAGTGTCCGTTGTTTTTATGCAATTGAATTTACTTCACAACAGGTGTGCACATTTTACAAAAACAATATTAATGAGAATACCTTAATGTGGAAACGCCATGATACCATCGCGAATTGGCAGCCTTTCTCCACAAGGGTGAGATTAGAAACAAAGAACTATATAATTCAGTTTATAAGAGAAAGGGTTAAGGAATTTAACATAAAGGCTATTAATTATTTATTAATAATACAAATACAAATATTTGTATTTGCAAAAATTACGAAAGACTCAATTTCATCGTCCCTTCAAAGAAACATCAGGTGTTTTCTGTCACTGTTGTCTCCTATTCCATGCAGACTTCTAGTCAACCGCACAGCGTGACTGGTGACACAAGACGGAATTGGTAACACTAACAGATTACTTTCAGTGAGCTCAACAATAGCACTGGAATTTGTGGGAGTATCAAGACACACTTGAATATATTCTGTCATTTTAAGAATTCTCTCAATCCCCCCCCCCAACGCCCTGTTGGATTGCAGTGTGATCACATTTGGCTGTGCAGAAATGGCTGAATTGGAATCTTATCTTCTTCCATCTTTCCCATTATGGGCAGATTGAAAGCCCTGCAGCGGTGCTCTGGCGCCGTCCCCAGTCAAGACTGCTTTTTAGACTGCAATTTGACAGCTTCTAAAAACGTGACATTTTTGTTGTTAAGCTGCACTGCCAAGCACTTGAGCCATACATGCTGTGGCATTGACACCAGTCTGCTTGTGAAGCTTCCCTGACCTTCCCTTCACTCCTGGACATCACCCCTGGCACTACCCGTCTCCTGGTGTCAGGATGACATTATGAACTTGAAGAGCCCGATGTGTACAAAGCCATCTTCCGGCTTTCCGGCTTTTCATCCCAGACTCCATAGGAAGCGCTGCGAGGCTGCATGCCCAGCTTAAAACAAGTTCATAGGTTTGACTTCAATCGGAGTCAGCCAATGCATCAAATTTACTCTTCAGCGACATGTTAGTTGTTTAGTTTCAACAAGACGGAACTCGTATTTTGCCACATTACATTTTGTCATCGTGCTCGCACTTCGAGTCATGCATTTGTTTGCAGCTGTGCACTTTTTCCAAAAATCTGAAGCGTGTTTATCACCATGCCAGCTCTGGACCGGTCACAGGATCCTTCCGAAGTCTGTCCTAGTTTAGATTTTCAGATAAAATTAGAAAGGCGATGCCACAGATAGTCAGTCAGATGTTTTTCTATCTGTTTTTTCTATGTTGGACAGTACAGATGCCCCCTCTCTGATTTAGTCCTTCTTTTGAGTTGGGCGTGGGGGCCAAAGCCACGTCTGAGACACACTCGGGGGGGGCAGCAGCACTTCACTGACACAGAGAGTGTATGCTGGGAGACCCCTGCTGTCCACCATCTGGGCAAATGGCACGTCTGTATGCCCGCACGATAGCCTACTGAAGAGAGAGGGCACAGGGGCATAGCAGGAAGCTCTGAAGATGGACAGAGGGGGCATTTGCAGACACAGGTCATTCATTTTCTGCAAAAGAGCCACGCACCAACACCTGTGCTCCCACTCCCCTCTGCCCTAATTCAGACATTCTGTCAGAAAGCCCGCGCTCAGCAGAACCATGAGCTCCGAACGGAGTTTGCAGGCTGGGCAGAGTACGTGCAGGTGAATCACAATAACAACTATTTCAGTTATTCATATATTCATGTGTGGGTTCATATTTAGCCTTCATGGTGAAGATGATGAACAGTGTTGTCCGAGGCTGTGCCACACCGAGACAAGGAAGCGCTGGCTCAGTTTCTCTTCTCCGGCGTGGATGTATAGTTGCTGGGCAAAAAAGTGTCAAGGTGGCTGGTCATTTTGTCCTTTTGTGGATCTGGTGTCTGGCTTCGCCGGGTGGGCATGCTAATAGAACAGCAATCCTAATAAGGCTAAATCAGACATATCTCGCCTGGGCCCATGGGGAGCTGCAGCAGAGCCCTTATGTTTGACTGATAGATGAGTCATTGATGGCTCCTACTGCTCCTCGGACGCCGGGCAACGCTTACCTCAAACCTAATAGATTCTCACACATTATTTGCTGCCTTGTTTTTCTCTGGAGAGGTTCCACACCCATCCTCTGTAAAGCGTTACATGAACACGTTCAGCCTTTGCACTAAAAGTCTCTCCCCCGCGGCTATGGTCTCAGTGCACCCAATCCTTTCATCCTCATATCTCCAAATCCAGGTAAGGCTTGGCTGGAGACCAGTGCTTTGGAGAAAAGGAGCAGCCTTTTGGCTGTGCAATCGATTTCTGCAGCAGAATATACAGTACGAGTGACCGTGTCAAGTGAGAATTTAAATGGGCCGGGCTTTGAAACGAGCAGGCTAGCCTCTTTGCACTTGGATCAGGTAGTATGTAAGCAAGAGATAGCGTTTACCCCTGGTTTTAACTAAAGCACTCAGGCATTCTCCTCTCTGCAAGCCTTGTATTGTGAATCCCTCCGAGCGCTGGGTGTGAAAGTGAAACATCGTTATCAGCCTCCACCAAATGCATTAGACCACCTGCGACCGCTGAAACGGATCACCTTGCTGTAGATCATCCGCTCTGCACAGAATACATGTGATGAAGAAGCTGTAAATTAGAATTCTATAGTTTCTTTCCCCGTAAAGGTTACTGCACCCCTGGGGTGCAATTTTTGAGTCAAATGTGGTTTATGTCTGTAAGTGAATAATAAATAAATTGATGGTATTATCTGATGTCACCTGTGGTAATAATGTTTAATGATGGAAAAGCAGACAAAGCACTTTGCACTAGGGCGGAACCTTCCAGAGGTTTGGGGAGCTGAATACACTAGAGCTGGTTAGCTTGATGGAAACAACAGTTTTTGACACTCTGTGTTCGGAAGAGAGGTTATATCCATTATTCGGCTGCTTTAATAGCAGTTATTACCAATGTTATTCTAGAATAATAGATGTTAATTACACTTTATTTACTCATTGCTCTAAGGGGATTGGTGGAGCAGATATGTAAGGCTGACTGATATGGTTTAATCAATAGTGCATTAATAAGGTGGCTGCATGTAATAACATTCAGTTATGTAAGCAGCTGTGTTCTATGGTTGCTCTTATTGATGTTGTCAGCTTTACAACGTCAATTTAAGTAAAGATTGGATCATATTGTATAATCCCATCACCAAAATGCAATTCCACTGGAAGTGATTCCAACAGTAATTCGGTCTAAGCATCTTTGCCCTGCCAAAATTACTGCGTTATGTAATCTTTGTTGTTTAAACTCCTTTTTGCTTGTCCTTTGCCTTTCTTTGGCTTTGTCTTGTATAAATCCACTAATTAAATTAACTAGGTTTTGATTTAAGGCAAATTCTTAAACACTGCAGCAATGAATTAGCTTGTATTCCATCAGATTTGGTCAGATTTGGCCAAACGTTGTTGCGGCGAGACTTTGTGACACTTAATAAAACATATTACATTCTTTTTTTAATGTATTTGTGGGAATATTATGGGACTTAGAGGAACATGCGTTTCCGTCTTTGAGCTCTCAAAATGCTTTTGATTAAAATCATACAATTTGTCACTCTAAATTAGGCCAAAAAAGTAGCGACAGTAGTTTAATTATGGACATGAAATAATTAGGTTTACTGTAAATGAAAGAGGCAGCAACATTTAGCCTGTCAATAGCAAATGTTTGACCAATCTGTGAAATTAATTCAGTAGAAATAAAAATCTCAGATTGTTCGCACGTGCCCACACATAGCCGCCGCGTCCTAAATGTTGATGCATTTTCATTCAAATAAATCTTCTGAACAACATTGATTGTATTGTTTTCTTCCTAGCCCTTTTTTGCCGTGGTGAGTGGCTAAATGACCGCGCATTAAGCGAAGTGGTGCAAAGCATGCTAATTCGTCGTTACGGTTACACTGTTGTGCTACTCAAAATATTTTCTCAAGGTTGGCAGGTCTGCCGTTACGTTAGACACAGTACGGTGTTTCCTGTGCAGAAGACAATGGTGGGGTTTCTCCCCTCCCTATTCAAAACTTGTCTTCAAAAGCAAATACACTCCCTCTGCAGCTGTTTGGATTGATTGAACTGTATTGACAATCTGTTAAAGTGCAGAAAAAAAGGCTTATTTTCTCTTTTGTGGAATTTGACAGTGATAAAACCGGCTTGCAGCAATAATGGCTGTCATGGATCAACACCTAGAAACATTTTACTCTGCTGATGTGGACATGAATGGGATCCAAAGTCATGTCTCCCTCTGGCTGACTGCCAGGACCTTCACAGGAGCTTTAATAAATGGTTTGCACCAGCAGACGGTCCTTGGCTGTGTGTTTGCTGCCTTATGTGTGTGTGTGTGTGTGTGCACGTGTTACAGTGTATGTGTGTGTTTGCATGCCAAAGGGATTTTAATAAGAGCTAAGTGCACGAGAACCCTCCAGAGAGCGAGGGAGACCAATAACCTACAGCAGTTCATGGTGCTACTAAAAGGGTTGGAGGAACACTGAAGGGGAGGAAGCAAAGGTCCACTGGCTATTTATTCACAGCACTGGGGTGCACATGAATAATTCAATGTGACATTCATCTATAATTAAGTTTTTAATAGATAAATAAATAGACAAAGTGTAGTCGGTGAGTGTGTTTTTATGTGAGGCATATAGATTTCGAGTCGTACTTGATGACAATAACCAAGTATGGGTTTAACGAGGGGAAAATGGTGAGTGCAGCGCTAATGCATGCGAGCGCAATGAGAGGGGAGGGGCTTGGGATGCTCGTCAGGAAGAGGAAGTTGGAGAAATTAGTTCAGCGGGAGGTTGGTGTTTGGGCGACTTATGTAAGTGGAGGCAACGGCCTGTGGGTGGCGGCCTTAAATAACCTTAAATAAGAGGGATGTACAACATGAACTACAGCTGGGGGGGGGGGGGGAGTGTGGAGAAAACGCTTTGTTCAGTGTTCAAAATACTGTGCTGAGCAATCACCCAGAATACGACATTTTCAATGAATACAAAATGCCGACATTCTTTGCACATGCAAGATCCCAGGCTTCATCTTTTGGTTGATATCTTTTTATCATCTCATGCCAGACGGCGTAGGCCATTCTTCATCTCCATCACTGTCACCTTGAATCATGGGACAGATGTCTGGAGGTGTCACGAGTTGCCGGTTGTTTCATTGTTTTCCATTATATCCCGGACAGAGCTATTCTGTGGTGTGACTTATTCCTTCCTGTTTATTAACTGTAGCATCAGACAAACTAGCTTTGTGACACAAGAAATGATGCGCAGTGCTTTTGGAGTCCACTCCCAAAGACAACAAGCTGCCAAGGCGTGCTATGGATTGATTCTGTTCAAATGCTTTGACTAGAATTAAAGCCACTGCTTTCCACTCGGTCGTTCTAGTGGATCTTTGCAGCTCAAATCTTTCTCCCTGAACACCATTAACACTGTTTAACTTCGGGGCATTCATTTAATTTGCAATAATTGCTTTAGAGCCCCTCTCTCTCAATATTCAGCCTGTGTAGGTCTAGTAAGTGGGGGGGGGGGGGGGGCTGTCGGTTTTTCTCAGCTATCGTGACCAAACCAAAAGTATCAAAAATGTGTCCTATAAATTTTAAATGAAAGCATTTAAATAGTCAGAATTCAATGGCTGTGCATCATTTTGGTCTGTCAGGCAAGATTATATATACGCTTCTCAAGTGAACCACCGTCTTTTATTTACTGTTATATCCAGAGCCGTAATGTCAATATCGAATAAAGGGTAGCATTACAAAGCAGCCATTATGTCCCTGTAAGGGAAAACAGTTAACACGTTGGGGATGTGAGGCTGGTGGGGGGGCCCTGAGCAGGTGTTGGGACTCCTTAGGGAGCTGGAGGTCACATTACCATACAAAAGCCACTCTGCTGGGTAACCTTTCCAGGCGCTGCTCCCTAGCCAGGGGGGCCTCCGGTCTCACACTGGCACAGCCACAAGTGTCTCACAACCACAACCACACGCACACGCGCACACACATGTACGCTGATTCCTCATATGCATCCCCTGATTACCCCTCGCGTTTGCTATGACAGAAACATTTTGTATCGTGACGTGAAATATTTGCACGCGGGAAACATAAATCACAGGGGGACGGCTCTAAAGCAAAACAAATACTATGATATGGTCCATTGGCATCATAATGCACACTAAAGGGAAAGGCATTCATGTGGAATCTAGATCCAAAGCCTAGCATTTTATCTTCGCCAGCAGTCTTTCGCACAAAATCAGCTATTTTTTCCCCCCCTTTTTTTTTTAGCTCCCTAAATCCCTAGAAAAGCAAGGCTGTTGTCATTTAAGCTCCACTCTATTTACAACTCGGATATGCCTTAGATGTGTGCGTGAAAAACAACAACGAGAAATGGGACCGGTGTGCCGGATACGGGTGGCACGACAGAAACAAGAGACAGACATTGAGTTTGCCTGGAAGCATGCAGAGGTCCTCCTGGTAGACAGGAAGAGCAACTGGGATGGGCAAGAAAGATTGAGATTGGATGGAGGCACCTGGCGTGTAGCCACGGAGGAAACGTCAATCAAAGGGTGGGGCCTCGGGCTGATGGGTACGGGTGGTCGTGTTGACGGACAACAGCATCATCTGGCATTTAAGCTGCCATTAAAAATAAAGCAGGCTTAATGTTGCGGTGTCTCTTTTTATTTATTTATTTCTGCAGCGGGAGAGCAGAGACCGGCAGGCATGAAGAAGCTGCACATCTTTTCCATTAGGGCTGGTTTTGAGTGACAGCGCATAGAAATGGGGAGTGGGGGGGGGGGTTGGCGTTCCACATGTGTGTGACAGTACATTTGTGTGTGTGTGTTACCCACAGGTAACACATGCGCACCATGTAATTATACTCATTACACGGCAGGCTGTGGATCTGCATGATATGATAGTAGGCACTAGAAAAATCTCTGGATTGTTGACAGCGTAGCGGCGCAGGAGCAGTAACAGTCAACCGCATTGTTTATGCTGCAATTACCAAGACTGAATTCAATCAGTCAGGCCAATACACGTTTTTATTGCAATTATGCAAAAGACCTTACAGCTCAGTGTGCGGCGAGACGCAATGTGCGCTAGCTTATATTGATTACTTTATTTGTAAAATTAAGCCTTTAAGAAGTCCCTGTCACTCAGCCCCCGTTGCATCCTGTGTCCCCCCCATGACAATGAGAACTCTTAATATAATTGGTGTAATATACCACATGCAACAATAAGGTATAACATCTAATCACGTTAAGTAGTCATTGCGATGCTGTAATTAAACTGTTTCAGACAAGTGATTACCAACTCTGATAATAAAAATAAATTATATACAACAGGAATGTTAGGAAAATAATAATATTACCCCATTGCTGTAATTTAGAGACAATCTTCTTCTTTTTTAAATTTTTACTAATATTGAATGTTTTTTCATCACATTGACCATAGCGTGCTGGGAGAGCACACAATACGGCGAGATGAAGCCCTCCTTCACTTTGTTATGCTCGACTACACATTGTAATGTTAACAGCGGGGCCCTGCAGTCAGATTGGGCTAATGGCGTACCATCCCATCAGGCCATGCGCCCAACCAGAACATGCAGAGAGATTGTTCACGTCAAGCATGTTGGCAAATTAGCCAACACGCACATTAAGCTGTGGCATTATGCTAAGGCTGTCTAAATGCTACTATATGCTACGTGACCAGTGAATGATTACTGAAGTCCACCCCTCCTCTCTTCCCTATCGGGACGATTGTCTGTCCTCTCAGACTGGAGTGACAGAATTCTTTTTTTTTTTAATCACAGATTCTGTTGCACAGATTCGCCCCTCATTTCCTGCCTGTTTCTGCAAACAATGGCAGAAATATTGAAAGAGAAACAGCCAAAACAATCGGTACCAGTGAAGAAGATGAGACGTCTGAATCAGTGTTTCCGGAAAACAAGACCCCGTCGTTGTGATGTGTTTATTAATCATTTATTAATAAACACATTAAGGAAAAAATAAATATACTCATCTATGCCTAGAACAGCGGAAATGTTGACATATCTAGCACTTCATTTTGATTGAATGAATCGAAGTAGAGGATGGAGGAATTCCAAAAAATTTTTGGAAACGCTCCAGGTCATGAGACCTGAAGAGGAATCTGGCTTGAGGAGTAATACTATAGTGGAGATTCCTTTGCCCACCTGATGAGGAATTTTAATCTGAGGACAAATAGCAGACATCCCTAAAAAGGTTCAGGCTTCAATTAATTATGCAGTCTGTTATTTCAAGAAAAATAAAAAATTAAAACATAAAATGACGAGGCTGTGGGGGGGTGCAAAAGTATTTGAAAATTTGTCCTGAAAATGAAGTATTTCGAGGCTACCTGAGGGTGAAAATGATTGTTTCTTCATGTATTCTTGCTGAAAGGTGAGAAATCAAGGTTAAATAGTAAACAACACAACATCCTTAGGCCGGTAATTATTTATGACATTTCTTGGAAAGCATTGTACTTCACGGGATGTCTGCAGATCGCGTATCTTGCTGCATTTATTATTTCTTGATGTTAGCCCATGTTGCATGGATGGCTGTGTTTGGGATGCTTTAACAAAGGCTGCATTTTGCATGTCAAAATGTATGGAAATAACTCCGGCACTGTAGAGCTAAGTCACTTTTTCAATTATGGTGGTCTACGTTTTGTGTGAGTTTTAAATGTATTTTAAAAAAATACTGGAAAAGCACAGACCTCCACCAAACACCTCGGTCTCCCTGAATTGTGATTCACCCTAAAAATAATGGCCCTACATTATTAGTTAGTATATATATTATTAGTATATTTGATTCACATTGAAATCATTATTAGTTTTGAAGTTATTTAGGCCCGAGCGCCTATTCTAGGCGTAAGGGGCTATTGCTTTTGCAACGCAGAAGACGACAAGTTGACGAGCGCAGCTCGTCAACTCTCGACAAAGTTGACGAGCGCAGCTCGTCAACCCTCGACAAAGTTGACGAGCGCAGCTCGTCAACCCTCGGCATCCAACACACTCACGCACACACACACCGACACTCAACAGCACACACACACACACCGACACTAAACAACACAAACGCACACACACAGAGATCCACAAACACGAGTTGACGAGCGCAGCGAGTCAACTCGTGTTTGTAACTGTCTTCCGATGGTTGACGAGCGCAGCGAGTCAACCATCGGGCGACCAACACACCCACGCCCACACCCACGACACTCAACAGCACACACACACACACCCCAACACTAAACAACACAGACACATAGACACACACACACACACACAAACACGAGTTGACGAGCGAAGCTCGTCAACTCGTGTTTGTGTGCCCCCACAGACGCGTAGCCCTCGTCGAGACCATTCCGAAAATGTATTTTGTGTAGAAATCGCACACTCAGAAAAAAAGTTATATTGTTTTTGCAAAAATTCTTTATTCTTCTTTTTCTTTTTCTTTTTCTTTGTTCTGCTGTTTAAACGGCAATTTGACCCCCTGAACATGCTCGAAAACTCACCAAACTTTGAACCAAGCTCAGAACCGGCGAAAAATTAATTATTTTATGTGTTTCAAAATTGGGAATGAAAAAGTGGCGCGCTAGCGCCACCTACAAAAATCACAATGCATTGTGCCTATGGGGGGTCCGACACCAACTTTGTCGGACAGCCACGAAATTTGGTACACACATGCGTCAAGTCAGGGCAAAAAAAAAAAAAAAATATGGCCACGCCCCCAAACACACAGGAAGGCGGCCATATTGGATTGAATTTTAAAAACTGCTGAGTCAGCGTTTGCACACAGACACACTCCAATCCAAACCAAATTTTAAACACTTATTGACCCTTCCTACCTGGACATTTTAAAAGTGAAACTTTGACAATCAGCCTTACAGCGCCCCCTAGAGAACGATAACAAAAATTGAATGGGAATTAAAAAAATACTTTGCCAGAAATGATTGAAACTTACCAGAAAAGTCCCTCATGTGGTCCCGATCAAAAAACACAGCCGTAACCATGTTGTTGTTTTTACGGTGTTGCCGTGGCGATGGCAACCCCGCCTATGGTGAGGGGTCCGATGCCAACTTTGTCGGAAAGCCACGAAATTCGGTACAGACATGCGTCAAGTCAGGGCAAAAAAAAAAAGTATTATGGCCACGCCCCAAGACACACAGGAAGGCGGCCATATTGGATTGAAACTCCTGATGGCAGATGGCCATATAATCCAAATAACGATTTGACTAAACTGTGAGCTACCAATGCAGCTAAAATCGAAACACTTGCGAAGCACTCAGGACAAAAGCGGCGTGCGTCGGCGGGTCAGCTCAACGGCCTGTCGGCCGGCGAGGGCCTACAACGCCGCTTGCGGCTTTAATTATTCTTCTTTTTGTTGTGAAAATTTACCCCGAAGTCAACTGGATCTGTTTTCCTCAGGTGTTAAAAGATAGAAATAGGGAATACGGGACGCCACATAGAACGGAAGAGCCTGAAAAACAGAGAAGGTATTCTGGCATTGAACTGTCCAGAGAGGAGCTGATTAGGTGAGATGTGTAACAGGTGCGTCTCGTTCAGTTCAACGATGCCTCCGCAGCTGTGCAGGGGCAGAAATCAGCCTGCAGTCACCGTAGCAACTGTAACAAATATATTTTCCTTTTTTTCCCTGACCTCATTCTGGATCAGATCCAGAAGACATTTTGCATGATAGTTCATATCGGACCCCTTCAACACTGTGATTTTTGGTGAGTGAATTGAATGCATATTTTACAAGATATATATATATTTTTTTAAAGCTTCGATTATAAGCCAGGGGTTTAGAAGGGGTAGGGTAGTTTAGAAGGGGTAGGGTTAAATAAGTATTTACTTCTTCCTACTCCCTTTCGCTCACGTAAATTGCATAGTTAGTGCATTATGGTTATTATTTATTGTTTGAGTTATTGTTAATTAATATTACATGTGCTGCGTGTGTGTGTGAATATGTCTTTACATATGTGTGTACAGTATATATATGTATTTATGTTTATGTATATGTGTGCACATGTATTTGGCATTGTTTTATCATTTTTGGTTGTTTACGTGGTCGAAATAAATAAATAAATAAATAAATAAGTAAATGGGAACATCTGATTGGGAAGCAATTTGGTGGTAAGATCGAGATCCCCAGCCTTCATGATTGTGTCAGTGTCCATAAACATCGGCCGATAATCAACCAAGATATCGAGGAACAAATTTTGACGCACCATTGACTGCAATGTTACCGGACATTTTTAAGTGATTCAGAATCCGGGATATCTTGCGGAACATCACCAATCAACTCTTCCTGGTAAGATTCCCAACATTTTTGTCGAGACCTTTTTGAGTTGTCTTGCTAGCAGGCAGACAAACAAACCAATGCGGGCAAAAGCATAGCCTCCTTGGGCGGAGGTAATAAAAATAGCAGAAAAACAACAGAATTTCGACACTCTGTCCGTGTTCTTACCAAAAGGGTACGTCCAGCCGTGGGCGACTAGACTGAGCAGACCAGAGGAGGACGAGACATTGAGACGTCCTACTACATGTCCCCGGTGCTGTCTGCGCTGGCTTTTGTGGCACAGCCTTGTTTGTAGAAAAGCAGATCAAAGCTTCACTCTCAGCGTCTCATGTAGCATCATTTACACATCTGTGAAATTGGTAATCACAAAGAAGACTATGAAAGCTATCTCGCACTCATTAACGCAGAACTTTGACTGGAGACAAAGGTTAGGTCGAGGGTAGAGACGGGGCCCCCTTTGTGAGCAGCATTCACAAGCGCTCATTAATTCTATTTCAACTTTGCGTTTTGGTTGTTGCCTGCCTCCTCATCGCTCACGCAACTCTCAATTCGTGATCCGATTCCTCTGCGAATGTATTATTCAATGCTAGTTGCTGGCATTGGTGAGAGCAGTGTGTTTACCATAGCTCATGAAATATGTATCTGTTGAGATGGCGTCCGTGTTTAGCGGCCGCCTGATGTAGCCATGAAGAGGGAGCGGTGGCAGTCGTAGCCGCAGTCACTCAAGGACAATGCCTCATAGCTGTTTTCGTTGTGTTGATTGTTGTGTTGATTATCTCGCATTAAAGCTGTGGTGTGCTGTGTAGATAACAGATTTACCTCAAGGTGTGTTCCTGTATCAGGGAAAACTTTTTCTTTATTTTATTTTTTACATTGCATGCTGAAAGATAAGGGTGAAACTTTAAAAAAAAAATGTTTTTATGTAAACGAAAAAGCTACCCAACCATCTAATTTATGAGTGCAAAAGGGAACCAATTTGTAGTTCTTAGACACAAACACACACACGCGCGCACGCACACGCACACAACAGGAAGCAACAGCTACCTGTGGAAAAAACAAAAGCGGCAGTGAGCCCAGACATCCCATAAAGACCTGTTGGTGATGTCAGCTGCTGTAATTATAACGGAGCTGGCACGGCTCGAGCTATATTGAGTCACCTCGCGGAGAACGAGGAGACCAGGGGCCGTTTGTTTGTTTGTTTTATTTATTTATTTATGTATTTATTTTGCTCAGATGAAGTGGCTTGCCACAAAGATGAATGATTGCTTTCTCTGCGAACTCCTGGGCACACAGGTTGATTTAATTGAGTTGAATTAAACCTAAGCCAGATAGAAATGGAGACAGAGAGAAAATCTATGCCATTGATCTATAAAAGCCTTTAGGGCTTTGATCTGGATTACGCAGATTATTTTCCTGTCTGGTCACAGTCACACTTCATTCCCATCCCGACCGTCGTCATTCCTTATTGACGTATTGCTCGGTTGGGAGCGCTGACGGGAGGTGTGTACTGCGATTTGGGACTTACTGTAGACCAAAAGCCATCCTTTTGCCTAAGAGAAGTAAATGTCCGCTGGGCTTATTGTGAGGCAGCAACAGGTTTTGCCAACCAAAATTGAATAAGCAAAAGGAAAAAACAAAGACGAAAATGACTATCTGACTAAAATGTATAAAACGCTGACACGTTGTTGCTTTGTTTGCTGGCAGACTGGCAGAGAAGCTCCCGTGGAGCCGCTTCTCCCACGCGGTGCGTCTCTTAAAAATATAGCCTTCTGGCGGCAAAATAATTTCATTGACGCAGTCACCTAATACGGCCAATTCATCACTTCCTGTACGTGATGCGTAGACGTCTCTACCACAAGTACAGGAATAGAACAAAATGTGTTTCCTCGGGGCATATTTGATGTTGAAACCACACTGATTACTGATAATGTTATCATGAAAACAATACATCATAAGGCCTTAATGAAAAAAAAAGAACTGTGTTGCTGTCTTGTGTTTGAGTTTGATTAACTACGCCAATAAAGCTAAACACCTCCCTGTTAAATGAGCCAGCCATGTGTCTCTGGGAATTCTAAAGTTCTGTATTCTTTGTCTTCCAAGTCCCTCGGTGTAATGTTAAAGTAAAATAATAAATAAATAAAAAGCCAAGCAAGTAAGCAGACGATCGGAGGCGTGTGGAGCAGCCTGCCAGCAGACATGTGGCTCAGCTGCCAAATCACTCTTAAAAGGAGGCCTGAGCAAAGGGTCTTATCTCAATGTGTTGGTCTTTCTCTGCTCCGGCACGTCTCACCATATGTACACAGAGGCAAGGGCACGATCTCATATGTCTTCCTCTGTCTGTTTGTCTTACTGTCTTTATCGTGCTCCCTGTCCTCCTCGCTCTCTTTTCCATCATTGCTTCACCCTCCCCCACCCCCACAGTTTTCCTTTCTATTGTGATCCCATAACAGGGTTTTCATCTCTTAAGAAATCACCTCTTGTTCTTGGCGGGCTGACACATTGACTCTCAAAACGCTACGATTAGCCAACATTGTTTGAGCTTTCCTTTGAATAAAGCTGCTTAGGTGCGGCAGATAAAGCCGCATCGTACATTTTTTGATCCGCGACATTTCAAGCCTTCTTTGTATCGTACTGTAGAGCTGATGCGAGGAGGAGAAGGCAAGGGCGATCATATCTCGTCTCGCCTGAAGTCAAACTTGTTGTACTTGGCTGGATGGGAATGGGAAGCTGTGAACTGGACACGGACCCCGACACGCCAACTTCAGGATCAAACAAAATATGATATGACTAATTTTGAATGGCGCCGTGTGCCAGGGTTATCTTTGCTTTGGTGTTTCCTATTAATAATGGAAATAAAAGATACTGCTGGTTTCAGTAGAGGTGTCATAGGGAGGGTTTTTGAATAAGTCTGCAGCATTACCATAACCAGAGAATACAGCAGATCATTTGAAGGGATATTTAAAGGACCTCAGGCCCATTCCTGGAAGTCAGCTTGGGTCTGATAAGGTTCTTTCTAGGCATTTTACACCGTGCTTTATACACACTGATTGTTGCCGGTTGGGATTTAGTAAAACAAAATTGTTTATTCTCTGGAATTTACAATTAATTTGCATAAATATGATTGTTTTGACCCAAAAAAAAACCTAAATGAGTTTTGGTTTGAACAAATAATTAAGTGGCATCTAGCAGTACTGCATTGACTGGCATCCTTTTTGTCTTGTCCGATGTGAAGAAATAGACCCTTTGTCTGACAAATGTTTTGCAACGTTCTGAAATTGACAGTGTGACAATTACGCTGACTCGTCTCAGTAATTGATTGGATGCATGGAGGTGCACTCTCCATAACACTTGCTAAACTCCTGTTAAGAACAACCCGTGGAGGCAGAGAGAGGTCTGCCAGGAAAAGTTTAACAGCCATTTTTTATTGCATTTCTGAATGTCACTGTACACATGTGCCACGATAAGTATATCACAGGGAATAGATATACTTTGATGTATCTTCTCGTTTCCATTAAGGACTACATATAAAGACAAAACAGTCCCACAGCATCCCCAGCTCCCAACAATGAAAGGACAAAAGTTACCTGTAGCAATGCCGAAACAAAGCCCTGAGTCATCCAAGCTCTTTCTGTTTATAAATACATCTTTGTGCTGCATTGCAAGGCAGGACTATTTCCTATTTCTGTCTTTTCAGTACTTGGTACATTTCAGATGTGCAAGTCACTGTTTGGTGTTTGTGGCTAAAGAGCTTGCTTGCTGTAATTGCATTAAAGCAGAGAAGCGGGAGTGTTTCTTGGTACTTGATACAGAAGAAAACAGACTTTAGCAGAGTGGGAGAACAATCACAATGTTGTTGTTGTTGTTGAAGTAAGCCTCATGTGTTTGTTCGCATCCCGAGAATTTAAGTTATGCCAGTGGTCTGACTAACAAAGAAAAAGTACTATGAGCCACTGGACTCCAATATTTTAATCAAAGTACACTGGCAAAGGTTGTCATTTTGCAATGAGAAGATCACAGCACGCTAAAAGGGGCACCGACTGATGGGCATACGTTATATTTCAAGTCTGCACTGTGACACTTTATTTTCATTTTTTGTAGCTTCTGTAGAAGCTGAATTCTTGGATAATCGAACCACTTCTCATTTGGAACTGATTCCACTTTTATTCTCGTCAGATGTGTCTTGAAAATTTGAATCCAGTTATTCACATCTGAAAGCAAGCGTAAGCTATTTCTCACATTTTAATGCATGTCTCAACATTGGTGTAGTAGATATCAGTGGCTAAAGATTTGGATACACTGAAAAGTATATTTGACGTGGCCCTTTAAAAATGAATGCATCTGAAGATAGTATTTGCAGTTTGGTTTCGGGCTGCAAAGCCATGTCAAGTTAAACCTCTGGTGTAGGAGAGCAGATTGTGTGCGTTCAGATAGAGAATGATTAAAAAAATTACCAGAAAACATTTCACCAGATTTTTTATTTTTATACATTTTTTTGCTGAAAATCACCTGAAAAGAGAGGAAATAAAATTGGATAAGAATTGGAAATTATGAATACAACATTAATTAAAACCGATCCTAACGATGGCTACTGTGCAGCTTACGTGGATGAAAGTAAGTAAATTCATGATAAATGCTTTTTTTTTTTTAACAGAGTTTGCGACTGTGTTAAGTTTGCATGCGTGTCCACAAGCGGTATTTGTTTGTGTGTTTTCCTGTTTTACGTGTGTGCATGCTCCCAGAGGAGAAACAGGCTGTGTGGGGTGTTATCTGCTTCTACAGAGGGTGACAGCTAATCACCAGCCCTGACAAACACTGGGGGGAGGGCGGGAGGGGGGGGGGGGGGGGGAGAGGACGAGATGACAAATGAGAGTGTGGAGATGGCTGGGCAGGGGGATTGGCATTTGAATTCCACAGAGTAACCGCAGAGTGCTTCCGATTCTGTCATCACAGCTTCAGTGCGAGTTTGGACCTGAGCTGAGCAGTTCTGTAGTTCTCCCACGTGACCCACTACCAGCTAAGCAGCCCCCCATGTACACACCAAGATAGCGGTGCGCTCAAAAAATATTGTAACTATTCTTGATGACTTGAGTAAATCTTTGTGTTTGCAGAATGCTTATGTAGCCTTTTTTTTGGGGGGTCCGCAGACGGGTTATCCACAGTGCGTACTGCTTAAGGTAGAGGTACCTCATCGTGTGTAAAGACATCAGCGTTTAAACTGATCTCTAACCATGCCGTTAATCGCAACCGAAAGTCTAGACTGAACGTATTTGTTGACAGTTTGCCTCACAGGTGGGCTGATGCATACCGAGTTAGTGCGAGCTGCTGGTGTTGCCTGTTGACACAGAGATCAGAGGGGCTGCGAGGAGACGGAGAGATGCTGAGATGGCGGCAAGCGGGCTACTGGGAGAGAGGAGGAAAGACCAGAGACAAACATGCAGAAATATATCAAACCGGACAAGCAAACGGGATCGTCAGCGTGTCCTCAGTGACCCTTGAATATTTAGTTTTGACATTTTAATGGATGTTAATGACTGCTCAGTTTGACTACCAATAGCAGGATTGAAATATCAATCTTTTCCCAGTGGTTCTTGACCTTTCTCGTGAGTGCCGGACCCGTCGCTGGAGCCAGCGTGGGCGGTGTCGCTCGGACCAACTGGCGTCTGTCTGGCGTAGCTGTGGTGGGTGTCGTGCTGGGGGGCCTCCGCATGGGGAGACCCTCATCTGCTCGCGGTGTCGCACTTCTCGCCACTTTTCCTCTCTCTATCTGACCCTGTCAGCGAGGCAGAGAGTGACAGATAGGCAGAGGGAAATAACACAGGAGACGGGCGGAGTGGGTGGTATTATCCTTTTAGATACAGGCATAGCTGAAATTCTCACTAAATGTGATCAAAGATGCTGTCAGATGCTTTTACTAAGCACACCACTCGAGAGCATGCGAACGCCACTATCGGTGAAGGAGGCGAAGGTCCACAGCTGCTGGAGAATCCAGGCTGTCATTCCTGTCATACCGCAGGCTGAGGTTGCTCTCATACACTTCAGATCAGATGAGCAATTAGGTGACGACATGCGTCCATGAAAGCTCTTTCAGAACAGAATTTCTGCATCCGGTGAGGCGGACATGCGAGACTATGCGTTATGGCTAATGTAGTCTTTTTTATGTTACCTCTTTCTCCTTGGGTTTCAGTGCATTGTGCTTCTGTACTTTATTCACAGATGGCTCACGGTGGTCTTTGTGGGTGACTGCATAGCATCTGCATTTTGAGTGTGTGCACGCATCTGCATCTGTGCACTTGTGTTGTGTTGGGTGCTAATGACGCCTGGCATTTGGCCACTATCAGTGGATCGTTAATTAGTATTGAGAGGTTTTGTGGAGAAGCACAGATTCCCCTCTATCTCACAACCAGATGTGGGTTTGATCTGCTAACCCATCTTACACACACACACACACACACACACACAGTTTGTGTGCACACCCTGGCCATCCATAGCAGCTCTCTGACATATGGAAATGTCAATAAGCAAGTCCTCTCAACAAAGCCTGGTTGACGGGAATAGATCTATCCACGGAGCATCGGGAAACACGTGGCTCGCGGTGATGTCTGATGGGAGTCTGCCCTGAAAGTGTAAATGACAGAAACTCAAAGTTGCACAGTTAATGCCGATGATTGGTTTTTCTCTCGCTCTCTCTGTTGTGAGTGAAGTCAGGCGTGGATGCAGGGATGGGTTCCATCTGTCCGGCGCATAACTCAGAAGCTGTTCAATGTTTCTTCTCCAAACTTTGTACAAACCACAGCCAACTATAGAAGTGTTTAATTGTGCTGGTTCGGAATAAAAAAAAACAATGTTTTGTTTTGGTTGCTAATAAAATTGTGGCTCATTCTGAGTCTCCGGGACATAATTCTATTCGTCGCTGGATAAATTTTAACCACCTTTCAGGAAATGGAAAGCTTTTAATATGAATATGAAATAGATTTGAATATGGGTAATACACTTTCTCACCTTTTTATAATCACATTTGTATACAGAAACTAAAGAATGTAAAGGTAACTACACTCGGTATGTAGCGAACAAACACATTCTTGGGTTGATCCATAACCTCAAACCACCTTACATCAGCTTCACTGGATTTCACGCAGTCCTTTATATCTTAAAGCCAACCTTTAACAAATCCCACCAAAAATAATATTCTGTCTCCGGAACCATTCTCTGTTCAGTTAATTGTAGCGTAGTTGTTATCCTGATGGAATTGCTGTGTGACCTTTTAGTATTTTTATTTCTTCAGCCCTTATATTTGCTAAGTGATTGTATTCTGGCTGATTAGTGCACCCTCGTCCCCCCTAGACACACACCCATGCAAACACACTCTCTCACACACATACACACACACACACACACACACTCACACGCACAAAAAACACAATGTATTCGCTCCCAGAACCCCACTCAGATTGTTCTGCTTTATAACACTGGGAAAGGAGCATCAGTCAAGTATATTAGCTAGATCCTATTACTGTCACCAGATTGCCTCTCTGAGCCATCTTAAAGAGCCCCCAGACAAAACTTCCTGTCATGTTAATCCAAGCTTTAATAAATAGAGGGATGTGTAACCGTATTCAAATAGGGACTCTGTATTTACGCTGACAAAGAGAGAAGGGCTATCACCAAATGACAGATGAAAGTGTTTTGCATGAAAAGGAAAAGGGGGGGGAGGGGGTGTGTGTTATATATATTTTATTTTATCAGCGCTTCTTCTCTCCCTTTCTGGGGAGAAATGTCAAATTATTGAAGTGGCCTTTTAAAGAAAAAACAAACAAACCATAAGCCTAATCTAGTAAAACACTGCAGGTAAAGAACGGTCACCAGTATGAGCTAAATGAATGTTACCCGTCATAGTACACACCTGTGAATGTAAGTGTATACTGCGTATAATTGAGCCTCTGTGCTGGTTCATGAATAAAGAGAATCTGGTACTAAATGTTATTTTCTAGCTGGTTATTTCAAAGGCTGCACTATTTCTGTCACTTAGTTAAAGCTCAGACAGTAGCTGAGGTAAAGTGGAAACTGTCCGCACTAACAAAGACAGACGCAATCGACCTCTTCAGCTCAAGGCCGCCTCTTAGATTCACAGCCGGAAGGAACCGAAGGCACTAATGGCAACGCAGAGAAAGGCACGCTCTCTTCCAGGACATGCTCGCGTCCAGCTCTGCATTTCTTCAGACTCTGAAGAAGAAAACTCTCGGTCATGTCAGTATTTTACGACAGCACGTGTGCATTTCACTATGGCGTGCAGAGATTTCCCATTTTGTTAATAAGCTGATTGAATCGGAGCATGCTTGTTTGCTCCCGCTAATGTGGAAGTGAAATGTTTCTTGTTTGTTGACGCTGCATTGGCTTCCCTGTTACTCGGATACATGCAGCATCGTTAGCAGGCATCTCATTAGAATTGCTGGTTCTGAACAAATGTCTTTATCTCATTTAGTCTGCATTTCATTTAAGTCAAAGAAAGTCATAATCTTTTTTTTTCCCGAGTTGTCAAGTTGTAACCAATGAAAAGTGTCTTAATTTAGTGCTTGTAAGGTCATTCGCACTGTTTCAGTCAATCTAGATGAAAGTGTAATATAATGTATTGTATAGTGTCTATTGAGAATTAGTTGAAAATACTGGTGTAATGCAAAGCAAACAAAATTATCTCTATTATTTCATAAGCGATATTATATCTGGCGCTGCTCAGTTATTGGTACCGGTATTCCTTTTACGCAGGCAATTAAATGAAGACCGTCAGATGGAGAGATGGATGGATGATAACTGAGCCAGCCTGAAAATGTTCTCAGACATTCTTTCTTTGAATCATTGAAGCGTCTATGCAACCCAGTCACATGGCATTTTTCTGCATCTGGATTATTCCACGCATACCGAAAGAGCCAGTTAATGATAATTAAAGGCACTTTTTTTTATAAATATATGCAGGAAGGCGTCGTTACACGTGTTAGAGCTCAAAGAGGATTTTGGTTTGTCAGGAGCTTCTTGAAGAGAGTTTTAAAATTGTTAGACAGAGAAAGAGACGATGATTGCGGCCAAAAGCAATTACAAAAAGAAGCTGTTGAATATTAAAGTGATGTAACTCCGCAAAATTATAATGTCCTCAATGGATTTTCAAGAAACAAACAGCCTCATTTAATGATTAAAAGGCAACTAATACAGAGCTCCAGTGAACTAAACGCCGTGTTAGCTGTTCCAGTGTGATTCTTCTTGTTCTCTGCAAACTCCTCACATGTTGAATTTTCTTATAAAATTGAATTTTGCTCCTAGTTGTTCATCTCGACCTCGTGTCTTCACGTAATCTGCCCAAACATTCCATAATGCCCACTGACCTTTTCATATCTTCCAATCGGTGCTGCATGCAGTTATATTTATATTAACAAGGAGGAGGTTAAGGGCGGAGATGATATAAGACCTGTATCTATGCTTGTGTGCGTGTGTGTGCGTTTGTGTGTGTTCGTGCATCGACTAACGTGATTGGCTCTCCAGGAGGAAGGACATCATTTTGAATAAGTCCTCAATGTTAAACTGTTTGCCCTAGGGCTTAGGGATTGCTCAACTCTCCAAATACTATTTTAGCTTGAAAGCACAATATTTTCCATCCTGAGCCTCCACACTGGAGAACGAAGGAGGGACCTGGTGCAGCAGTTTCATGGCAGTGGCTCGCAGGCATATACTCCCTTCTGACAGAATGAGGAGGCACTCGGCAAGAGTGTGGCAGAGAGGAAAGGGGGCCCTATTAATAAAATGACTCCATAATGGGTAGTTCCCTGCAGCTTGGCAAAGGAAGACAGGCAGATTGATGGACGAGGCGAAGGCCTACTTCCTCAGGCGTACTGAAATCAACTGGGTGGACACGCATTTCTGAGATCAAACTGAAGTCCAGGCCCCACAGCATGCTACAGTCTCGTTCGTATAGGAAGGAGAAGTGTTTCCTGTTTTTATAGGAAAAGGTCACGGTGGCAGTTTTGAGCAAGCAGTACATCCAAGCCCAGTGGAAAGCTCTCTTGAAATGGTATTTACACGCTGTAAGAGGTTAAGGCTGTGTTCATATTATGCAATATTATATGCAAAAGTCAGAAATGGTAAACAAGACTCCCTGGGTGATAGTATTATATTTGCTTATTGCATTCACCGGCATTGTTTGCAAGATAAGGGTGTGTAAATATGATTGTGGTGATGCACTAATAAAATATTGCTTTGCCACAACAGCGTTACATTCTGTTACACCGCAGCCTCCTGAAGGCATCACTCCATCATCCTTTCATTACGTCTCTTTGTAACAGTACATTGATTAGTGGCCTCAGCATGACTGCCTTTTTAATTGCGCATTTTCCGATCTGAAAAGCCACACAGAGCACAATGGTGAGATCTGTGCTCGCCGCTTCAAAAATGCTCTGAGGTATATTCTCCCGACACGCAAAGTTCATTGCTTGAATATACATCAGTTTGTATCACCATAGCGACCTCCTTGGATACTGAGTGGGGGACCTCATAAATATGTAATCCTGACAGATTTGAGGAATTGTCTTCCTCAAGTGTTCCTCTCAAGCCATTTTGTTAATGTCAACATGAAGGAAAGTTACGGGAATAAGTGTTGACGTTCAGCCCGTGGTGTATATCATTAATAATTACATACATGAGGATTTCTGTCAGATGACTGCTGGAAAACACTTGGATCACAGTTTTCTGTCATTGTCATTTTTCGGTAATTAGGTATAAAATATAGATGAATCATGAAACGTGACGACTCGGTGCTCATTATCTTGGTGTTGCCATACACCAGGCTTCACCCACACTAAATATATACAGCGAAATCTGTCATTCCTGTTGAAACCAGTGTATAAACTGCCACCACCACCCAACACCAAGTGTGTGCTTGTGTGTATTTATTTCTGCTGACGTTTGCCACCCTTCCATTAGGCCATTAATATGGAATATTTCTCTTTGGGAAACGGATTGGGCTGTGTCCCAGATTAAACATAGTTGGTTTGGCCTTTGTCATGGAAGCGGGGGGGGTACTCCTCTGTCTAGGCTCACACTTAAGAACAGTGTCCCTTTTGCCCCCCTTGTGTAATTGCAAGAGCTTATAGGGAGTTAGAATTTTGCCCTCTGCTCCTCGTTAAACCACCACTTGTAAAATCGCTCAGGCATGGGCCCAGCACATTGCAGCTCCACATATCCAGACAGTGATATAGATTTCCTCCGCAAAAGAACAATTGGAAGGGTTGTCACAAATTTGTTCATTGTCACTGGGTCGCTATCACTTCTCTGTTAATTGCCATCATTGTAACACAATATTTGATGCTCTGCTCTGAAAAGGGAGTGTTGATGAAAGGGAAGCGCCGGCTGAGTTCTCTCCTTGACCACGACCCATATCTGTCATTACAGTAATGATAATGCGATACTTTATGGATCCATGCAGGGCCTTTCTGTTGACTCCCTTTAGCCATCATGGTTCAGGTTCAACTGCACACTACTGCCCCTGGAGATGGCAAGCATTCAATCTCTTGCTCAGACACACTTAAAGATAATGGATGCTTGCCAACAAGGAGGCTTGAAACTGGGTCCTCCATTTAAACAGTGGTCTCACTGCTCAATGTCTGATTTTACCTCAGAGTGCATCAGGGTGGAGGAGGTTCAAAATTGGACTCATCGTGACTCTTATGGTAATGGCTGCGGCAGCAGAAGGTAGAAGTAGGGCCGTGCAGTATGTCTCCTTGGTTTCACTGTACATCACGTTGAAATCGTTTGCTCAATGTTCACCGGCAAGAGCACCTCTGGTATTTCAACAAAGTTTAATTGTCCAACCTGGTCATGTGTGGTTGTTTCTGTGCAGGGTGACAGAAGCTGGAATCCAATGTTCCACCAACGCAATAGAGTCCAGAGGGTTTTGTTTTTGGCGGGGGGCAGTTTTCGCCTTTATTTAATTGTACAGCTGAGAGTTTTTTGACAGAAGCTGGGGAGGCAGAGTAGGGGGGGGGGGGTAAATCTTAGATAAGATGACAGTCTTTGCCATATTTGAGACAGTCAAAAATATAAAGCATAGTAAATAATTGTGTGCACAGACATCTGTAATTGTAGTTCATTTAACAGGAAGAGGCACAATCAATGGCTCCGTCAAGTCGTGTACCAAAGCCACAGAGCTCTGTTGCACTTGTTTTTTTATTTATATAATTACTGTTTATTATATGTTCAAAGATTGAGTCTTGAAATCAAGAAATATTCATAGTTCTAATTTTAAATACAATTTTATTCCTACAGTTTAAGACTTTTTTGGGCGGGTTTCTGTTCTTAAGATATTTCCATTGGGATTTATGTAAGAAGAATTCGTTACTTATTGACAGAAGTAGCTTGTAAGCCTTTCAGAAATGTCTGCGCTGCTGAGCATCACCCGGTGAAACCATGTAAATAGTACAGACTGTGCCGCGGTGTTAGCAAGTCTCAGTAATCCCTGACACCAGAATCGTCTTGTAACTACACACACACACACACAGTGCAATCTTTTCCATTTAGGTAACAGAGAAGTTTGCAGCAAGTGTAATGGAAGAAAGCAAGAAATAAGCCTCTGTGCATCCAATGCAAGCGACTCAAAGGCCCACCAGATGACAGCACAAAAATGGAGCCCAAACCCTGAACAAAAGGACCGGTCCCAGGCCACTATCTGTGACTTCCCTCCACGTTTCTTTGGCATCAATAATAATCTGTATCAGTGTCACCCCCAAATTGCTGGAAAGCTACTTTGTTAGCCTTCAGCTGTGAGCTGAATGTAAATGTGTGTTTGACACCTCTAAATCGCCGTCATAATTCATTTCCCCAGCTCTTAAATCCCCCCCCCCCCCCCCCCCCTTCACCTGACATCTCTGCTGTTTTCCAGACCAAAAACAGAGCACATTAGCCTCTATCAATGCCTTCGTCCTTCGATATATATTTCATCATCCAAAACCCCTCTCTCTTTGAATTATCATGCATTTGTTTGAGCTGGCTAACAAACGGATTGATGCAGGCAAGGTTGCGCCTGATGTGTGTTCACAGCCATGACCGGAACAGGAAGTCTGTTTTGTTTTTGCACTAATATGGAGCTTTACAGTTACATAGGTCACAAATTGCCTCTTCTTATTGGCTTATTCTCTTTTTCATGTCCCGAATTGCTTACACATTCTGTCGGTATCGTCGCATCCTCACTCATAAATCTTTAAAGCATCTGGACATGTAATGTGCTGAGGGTTATGCAGTGTTACAGGGTTCATCTGGAGTCATCAGACACATGCCACCCACTCAGTTACTTTCAAATGCAGTCTGCACTAGACACCCGGCTGCTACGATATGACTTCAAATCAATATCGCGGTTCTTTCAAACTTTAACCTCAATTATGAATACATATTTTCCATGTTATATGCTGAACTACGACATTAGATGAAAGATGGTTTTGCATTTTTGTTCTCCACTGACACAGCATTCTTTCTAGGTATGAAAAGAATATAGTGGCTTATTAATATGGATACTAATTGATTCTCTACCTCAATCGTACCTTTTGTGAAATGTAACTATAAATGTTCGGCTATGGGCTTATTATTATGCGGTAGAGGCACATCAGATAGTCTATTAACCACTGGAGAGATTTATGCTTTGCATTTAGGGACAAGGCGGGTACATGCAGCTTTAGGTTAAAGCATTTTTCATTCATTATAAAGACATTTTTTAAATTCACGCTTCAATGTCGGATGTTGACTCGAGTCTCTAAACTGATGATCACACCGTACACTGTAATTTATTATGGACAAATGACCTTATCTCACAAAAACAGAATAGAAAATATCCACATCAAGTGTAGCACGTCTACCTGGAACTAATCTGCATGTACTAAATGTATACAGGGTAAATACGGCCTATTTGTTTGGCCCTGTGTTTGCGCTTGTGTCATCCATGGTGCTTTCTATGCATCTTTGTTTTGAGCAAAGACTCTTTAATTTTCAGGGACAGTTCATGAGCATGTCGGTAAAAGTTTAAATCAAATTAGCCACATAGATCAAGACATTTGTCAAAAAGATTCTACAAAAGATTATGTGCTTTAGATGGTTTAGATATTGGTTGCATTGCATTTTCAGCCAGTTTTATTTTCGCCATTATCTCCTCGAAATTCAATGCAAGAACTATTCAGCACTTGACAATGCAACTGGTGAATCTGACGTGACATGTTGCAAACATGACACCGGGAGCGGAACCGGTTTCTAGCAGGTGAACTACTTATCGGTTGTGAAAGAAATCAAACAGTTCACAGTGGGGTAAACCTCAAAGCTGCTGTAAAACACACTGCAGGAACTGTCCTCGGCTATCAGCTTTAACACGAAGCGCTTCCAGAGATAGAGCCGTCACTCTGCAGGGCTTATTAGCACGAATTCATACGTTTAAGTTGAAATAGCTGGAATCCAAGAAATGATAAAGACAACCTGAAGTAACGGCGTGTCTAAAACATGCTCATTCCAACCCACCCACTTGCACACCTTCACTGCCTGCCACTACAAAGTAGGTTTCAATTTGGTGCTGCCACTGCTCTGCTTCCGTTACCGCCGCCGCCACTGTCGTGACTGTTAGTATCGTTGAGACGGCAGGGAATTTATATTTATGCCCCACCAAAGGAATAACATCAAGCCCTATGGCATGGGCTATTCACATCTCTCAAAAACCACTGGATAGAATCCACGATGATTTCACACATGCTTTGTAGGGGCCCTAAAGGTGTGCAGCACATAAGTGGTACTTAGTTTTATGTTTTTAGGCATATTTCCACCGAGGCAATTTTAGCTTACATTCGCCCATGATAGAGGTTATGATCTATCAACACAGTTGAGTTTTATCAGCAGTGGATGTTTCTGTTGAACACAGTTAAGGGGGCGGGGGGGGGGTGGAGGGCATAATCCATTCCGTAATACTGTTCGAAAACCGAAACTATATTTCCCATAAGAAATAATGGAAACTAGACGACTCTGATCCTACGCACCGGATAAATGCCCATTTACATGCCTACAGTTATATTAATGTGTAACTACGTGGATCTAAACAACAGGTAACACCTAAAAGTGTAAATAGTATGAAAAACAAAAGCATAATAAAAGTCAATTCAACACAATTCCGTATCATTTACATACCGTTTTGGCTGCGGTGTCGGGAGGGAGGCGGAGGGACAGTTGGAAGGGGGGAAGGATTATTCCTTTGAAAAGGAGGCCTCCTCCATAAAATCACTGCGTATCCGTCCTGGGGGGGTTTTCCCTGCTATTTCTCTTTTGCTCAGTTTTCTTAAGAAAAGTCTAATTTGTTGATTTCCCCATGCTGTACTGCAGCAAGATCCCAGACATGGAGGCTATTTTCATATTTGTGGATTATTTCCTTCTTCAATTCAACAGTTGTTCTCGCTCCTTTCCTCTTTTCTTTGCCAGGTGTCTTACTGCTGCGGCCGTTGTTTAGATCCATAACTAAGAAAGTTCAAAAGAATAAATGCGAAACTAGACAACAACTCACAAGTTTTTGATTTTTCAAGAAACTTTCCACATGGACCAGATGCGTTTTGTCTCCATGGTTACAAGTCAAAATATTTTAAAAAGTATTCTAACAATGGTTCTTAACAAAGACAACTTGGATAACGTATTTCTAGCTGTCTTTCTTCGATGAAATGAGTATGTTTCACTTGTTTGAAATAAGTTGCTGATATCAAATTCAGAATTACCATATATTTACAAAAATATATTGGAACTTTTAATCTGTGTCTTCAATAGAATATGGCATGAAAGGGATTAGAAAATCATTGAATTACCTTCTATCATATTCGTATTTTGGAATTAGGATTGGAGCTAAACAGCTGCGTAAAGAGCATCCGTCCCTCCAACTGTCTTGCAGAATCCTCCTCTTTTTAAGTGGTCATGGGCTGTTCCAGTGCGCATGCCACATTGAAATAGACTTTGGCGCTTTTCTTCATTGTCACAAAGGGCCAGGCACTTCACTGGAGTTCCCATTCCCCTTTTACATAGTGATAAGACAGCCATTATCCTTTGAACCTTTCTTTTCACCGAGCCAGGAGAAAAGGAGGAGTGAAAGCGAAGGAGGAGGAGGACAGAGAAAGATTTCTTCCCTGAGGTGAGCCTGGCCTCACCTCTGTGTGGCGAGCTTTTTTTGTGAGCAGTGAAGAGGTCCTTAACCTTCTATCAGATGGAGGCACACAGTTGTGTTCTGCTTGAATAACTACATTGAAAAGCCCTGAAGCACGGGAGATGGTTCTATAGACTCTGCAAGTGGCAAAGAGAGAGAGAGAGAGAGTGGAGGAGAGCCAAAGAGAGAGAGGAGACTGTATTGCATGACCTGCTGGAGTGTGACTCTCACACGATGTGCACATTCGTTGTTTAAGTGCCCATCAGTGCTTCGCCGTGAATCTGTGTTCTGTTGTACGGGTCTCGCTAACAGGATGGTCCTCCTCTCATAATGTCACAACAACACAGTTCACACATTTATATAATGCACTTCCTTTAATAGATCCCGCTTCACTCCACGACGTCGCAGTCTTTCTGCTCTCCGTCTGTAAATGGTCTCGCAGTAGCAGTGCCATCAATAGAGTACAGCTTGGGCGGCGTGCGGATGGCTGATGATACCGTGGGACCGTCTTTAGGATTCAAGGCAGTCACTTTTCATCGGCTCGCTTGTTTACTTTGACAGCATTGCTAACATTAGCGATTTTACTGGGCTACCTCAGAAAGCAAAGTAATTACATATAGGGTGTCGTAAAATAGCGAGATGTTCTGTAAATTATTTTTGAGGCCGATTGTGGGTGTGATTTTACATTTTGATTAGTTTCATCACAACACCCAAGCGGAGGACAAGGAATTGTTACCCTTTTTTTCGGCGTTTAAAAAAAGAAAGAAGAAAAAGTGAATCTAATCATTCTCACATTTGATTCCAGAATGTGATATTTATTGGTATTGCTACGTAATTTGAGACATGTACTGCAGAAACACAATCCAGAAGTAGCTCTGTCCCCTTCAAATTCAGGTTAAGACATCATAACCCACTGTACTACAAATTCCAGTTATCCCACTTCCTCTACACTTTAATGCGATTTTCATCAGATGACCTGGCTACGCAACAATATAAATGTCTGTTGATAAAACCACCGCTGAAGGCGATATTACGTGGAAGCTGTATATACACAATTTTTATGTTTTCCCACCACACACTCATCAGATAAGACTTTTTCCAGAGACATAGGAAGCATTATTTTTACTGCATTTTTTGTTGTTGGTGTGTTGTGCCAACAGAGGAAGCTCTTCATCGCTTTGTTGTACACAAGTGTAAGCGTCTTTATACCACAGTTGTTGCAGCAGGGAGTCGATACTTAACATTTACAATCATCTTCTGTTTCTCATCATAAATTTACTTTCAAGCTTTTTATGGACTGCCTGTCCCGCCTGTGCCTTTCTTGTCTCAGAGACGGCACCTTCTCGCTGCAACAAATGTGAAACTCATTAACGCAACTATAATTTTCTGCTTATGTTTTGCTCTGCAAGATCTTCACTGTAAATTTGCAACTATGCTTCAAGCATTTCATTCACCGAGCTTAGGATTTTACAAGCCGCACCTGCACTGGCATGCAGCCTCTGTTCTCCCAGCCACTTCTGTCCAGTTGTGTGTACTCTCCTACAGAGAAACAATCTACTACTGTATTTTCAGCTCGTCGCCACAGCAAATCAACCTTCTCCACTTCACCCTGTCCTTTGCATCGTCCTCCCCAACGCCAGCCACTCTCATGTCCTCCCTCACTACGTCCATGTATCTTCTCCTGGGTCGACCTCTAGCCTTGTTCCCTGGCAGTTCCATCCTCAGCATCCTTCTACTGTCCCCGTCTCTTCTCTGGACATGTCCAAACCATCAAAGTCTGGCCTCTCTGACCTGATCTCCAAAACGTCTGACCTTCACTGTCCCTCTTATTGTCTCATTTCTAATCCTGTCCAACATGGTCACTCCCAAGGAGAACCTCAGCATCATCTTCTCTACAGAGAAACCATATTCCACATAATAATGAATTTAGTGTTGGTTTAACATAGAACGTGATCATTTCCTAATCCGTTTGACATGCAGTCAAATTGCAGACAGATTACATATTTTATGTGGTTCATTGTATCCAATATAATTTTATATAAAATGTTTTTTAGCCTCTTCAACTTTTTGGATATTTGTAAACATAAGCTAATTCTACAGCACATTCACCACAAGGTTGCAGGTTAGCAAGATTAGAAAAGACTGGGAAAGTCTCAAGAAGAAAAATACTTGTGTTCTTTTTCTTTTGTTTATATCAGCAAGGCGCACACAACCTGTAGTTTCACTACTGCCACCGTCTGGCAACAATACTGTATAGCAAACACAAAGACAAAACATATTGGAAGACATTTTTGTGTGGATAAATAATGAAAACTGAATTTTCAAAACTCAATACCAATCCATACTCGGAACCCTGCAGAGCCACTTTGTTTACATTTTAAATAGCATCTTAAATCCAAAGAAAAGGTGCCCTGGAGCCGGATGTGTCTCGTGAACCATAGAGTGAATAACCGGGTCCTACGAGCTGTGCCAGCGTCTCGTGTGCCAAATGTGTGGCAAGAGGGTGGCGTGAACAGAGTGCCAGCGTCAGTCTGCCAGGCATTTCTCTTTATCCAATCAGGCAGTTCAGCTTGAGCGAGACTCCTATTCTTGTCCTTTACCATCTCTTTGCACAACTTTGCCACCCTAACATGAAAAACAAAGACCCCCCCGAGGAGCATCAAGCTTTCTCTGCGCACTGTTACTTACCTAGAGACCATAACCAGGGAGCGAGTGGTGCCGAGTGTTCCCTCTTTAGCTTCTGTCAGCTGCTCTCTCACCCTGCTCTACGGATATGTTTATCCACCGAGACACAATCACAGGCTAAATGAGCATGCCTCCCTGTTTTTAAGCATTTCTTCAGAAAGCAGGCTTCATTTAGAGATCAGCGTTTTTTTCAGGGATGTATTCAGGGAAAAAACAAACTGTCTGACTGTGTGTGGCTTTATTGGACATGATGAGGGATGATATTATGGTGGATGCTTGCTGCCACGGCAGCTGCGGGCTGAGGAAGGATCCCATTTGTCTCACGCTCGCTTAGTGTAATGTGTCTGTCACCCTCCACAATACCGGACATTGGTGTTCATCGAAATAAACACATTGTCCACACATTGTCCATTTTTTCCACTGCTTGTCTTTATTGTGAACTTTCCCTCCTGCTGTACCTTTTCCCTCGTATCTTATTCCTCTTCCCATGTCATGAAAAATAACAAGCTTCAGCGCGAAAGAGAGCCAGTAACTGGACAATCATTTAGAATGATGATGTGGGAAAGAGGTGCTTAGAGAGAAAGAAAATGTCGAGCATTTACTTTAAGAGCTGATTTTTATTTTAAGAGTCGTCGTGAATGTGATTGAATGAGGAGAGGGTGACGCGAGATACTCGCTGAAAACATTACGCTAATTTCCGTACCTGTGTTCTGTCTTCCAGGTTGATGACGCCATGCTTATGTTTGATAAGACGACTAACAGACATAGAGGTAAGTGCACAGCATCTGCTCGCTTCCCTCCCGTGTTTTTGCTCTGTCTTTCTGAAATGTGAGGAAAATAGTCATTTTATGTCCTTTCCCCATGAGATAACACAGAAATGTTCCAATCTTGCATGATATTAGGTGAACCGTCTGTTCAACAATGGGAGCGTGTCAAAGTAATCAATAAAGCCAGTATGGTCTTTGGAATGTGTATGTGTGTGTGTGAGAGAGAGAGAGAGAGAGAGAGAGAGAGATGATTCTGGTGTGAGTGTTTCAGGTGCTTAAAGGGTGTAAAGATTGTGAGATGGTGGGTGCTGTGCAGTCAGATAACAGCATCAGATAAGTTCTGGGAGAAGCACTGACTTTATCTCCCATCAGCTCCTTATCTTAGATGAGGGGACGTTTCTCTCTCAAGCAGAGGACTTTCCAAAGACAGGTTTCCTCCCTGCACCACAATGCGGTGTTATGCATTTAAGCCAAGCTGCACACATGCAGGCCCGATTTAACCACCACCGAGAGCATGCGGGCCTCCGACGTTACCCCAGGCCCCGATGGGAAGGCTTTTATCGGCTATGAATCATCACACAGGTGTTCTAAAGGAACCTTTAGGGGACAGTCTCTCCCTGCTTATGCGTGCTCATACATGGATCACTGCAAGGGCGAATTGTCGACAGGAACTGGCGGCTAGTTCCACAAGAAAAAGGACCAGACACCCCTCTGTCTCTGTTTACTTTTGGGCATCGCATCGTCTCACTGAAGCTTTTTTTTTTGCCTCAGAGTAAACGGTTGTTTGCGGCGAGCGGCTCATCCTCTCAACCTGTATAAATGTTTTAAGTGCAGTTGGCTCGGATCGAAAGCCGGATTGTTTTTTTTTTTACGTGCTTTCTCTTTGAATCCGTGCGTCTGTGTAGGTGTGTGTACTTTGTGCAGACAAACTGTTTGAGTCTGGTAAACAGTTTCTAAGAGTGGAACATGTGAACTATAGTGGAAGTGATCTATGGCTTTGAGGGGATTTTGATCTGTAGTGACAGAACCCAGTGTGAGGTTTACTTTGAGACGGAGGCTTTTCTCGCTCCGTCTCTCTCTCTCCGTCTCTCTCTCCGTCTCTCTTGTCTGCTGTACTGCCAGCCGTCTATGAAAGGGGATGGGCGCCATGCTCAGGCTGTGCGTTAGGCGTTTGCCTCTGGGCTGCAAAATGCCCTTCAAATGAAGACAATGATGGAGAAATAGCCTCCTTGGCATTTTTTCTGATGACAGCGGGCATATTTATATTGAGTTTGACACTCGGGCAGGAGGCAGGTGCGCTGCTTCCTCCCAGCTACCATCCTGATATTTTGTTCCAGTCAGAATTTGAAACCGTGATTATTTGCTGCTTCAATCTTAAAGGCGCAGCAGGTCGGCCGGATGACTTGTATGTAAAATGTACAGACCTATAAGAAAATGTGAATAATTCATCGCATCCTTTGGTGTGATTGTGTAATATTAATGGCTTTGGCTGTCCTGTGACCACAAAGTAAAGACATTGAATATTTTATCTGTGAAACCAGTTGCCTGGCCCCACTTAACCACCGCCTACAGATCTAGTGATGAGCATCTGGCTGCCTGCAGTCCAAATCAATTTCACTCCTGTGTTCATTTGTAATTTACAGATTGAATCATGAAAAAATAATCCCCAGATTTTCTCTGCCTCACTCCAAAACATATAAATAACACATTATTTATTTAACAGGCCGAGTGTCACACCATGCAGTTTTCCTTAAACCATGGTGCCTGTTCCATGACAGCAGGTGCACCCGAAGAGACAGACATTCTAACAGTTACCCTTTTCTTGTTAAACTTGAATGCTATCATACACGTGGCACTTACACACGCACACACACACACACACACACACACACGCAGATTCATTGTCGATTTTACATATATGCATTGCATTCCAAAAGCATAAAAGTGCACAAAGAATCCAACAGCGTCCTGCCTCGGTGAAAGGAAGGAATGTCGGTGAAGATAAAATGCATTTTTAAAAGCAAACGCAACACCGATGAGACGAGGTACCCAGTATAAAAGCAAGAACCTTAAAATAATAAAACAAAGTGAAGATAAAAATAAAAATAATTTAAGAAAAGAAGACACCATCAGGAGTTCGATGTGATCTCTTGCTAGGCCTGCTGCCCTGCACACGATTACTGCACCTCATCTGAATGTCATCTCAGTGAATTCTTGTTCTTCAGATATTGCCATATTATAAAACACCGTATATTGTTTGGGGGAGGTTATTGTGTACACGGTGCATGATTGACACTTAATTGCGAGTGTGTTTTCTTTGGGGCTGTGTTGCATTGGATAGAGGACAAACGTCACACTCCACTAGTAGCAGCATTGTCCTTCAGACGGTCCCTGCGAGGCTGGCGAAACGACAGCCAGAGGACACATTCTCTAGCCACTCTCGTGTTCTCTGTACGTTCCTTTTACTCCCTATCTCTCCCAGTCATTCAGACTTATTCTTTCTTCCTTTCTTTTCCTTACTATTTCTGTCCCTACGCCATATCCCTCTCCGCCTGTCTTCACCATCTCGCCATTTCCCCTTGTCTTTCTCGCTCCTGCTAGAGGACACTCGCTGTAAGCAAAGCTCCTCACAAAGGCGCGTGCTGCACACCATCGCCTTGGCATTTAAAGGAGTAGAATACGGCCAATTGTGTTGGAAATTGAACTCTCTAAAGCCTCCCTTCCCTCTGCAGCAGTTCATTGTGGGTGAGTTCAGTGTCTTTGGTGAACAGCTTGGGCTGTCCAGAGGTTGATGCCAGAGGGCACCTATTGTTGCCATGCTCTGCTGCAGCGCATCCACTCTTCATCTTCTCCTGACGGTCATTCTGCGACAGAAAAGGAGAATAAAAAAAATGTCTATTTCACATATCGCTTTTTGTCATTTCCGATGGTTCACTCAGCAGCAGGGGAAACGGACAACAGAAGCTACGCTTTGCAGCAAGGTCGTTAGCGACAATCGCCATTGTATGGACGCCACTCGCCGTGACATCCATACGCCAACCCCGGGTGATAGGAGCTATAGGGGGGGGGGGGGGGGGGGATAAAGGCTTTTGGAAGGGGCCTCACTCAAAATCATTCTGTCATCTGTTGCCTTATCTATGACCTAACATGCGATTTTACTGTCAAACTCAATTGTTCGTGGGGAATAAGGAGTAGCCGAGGTAAGAAAATGCATCTCATCGAGGAGGGAGACGATGATGAAAGTGTGGTAACCATCGCATCCACCAAATCTATGTGGTTGGATTGGTACATTATGAAGCAGGGTATATGAAGGGTTAATTCTCTTGCTCCTCTAATTTAACAGACCATCCTTCCCTATCAATTTGTCACACACAGTATTTCCGTGTGTGTAACCCATGCAGTACCATGGATGAGTACTCTCCTCGTTTGATTGTTCACAACCAGCTTCCCAACACGAGTGTACACGATGCAAACGAGCACAAACGTATGGTTATTTAGGTCAAAGCTGCTTTCCACAGTGTCGGAGTCATGCTCAGCAAAATACGTGCCAGAACGAAACATTAGAATGCTGCAGTTTTCATCAAGTTTTTAGTTAATTACCGCGTGAGCAAATATTGAAAGTGACGCCTATATCTATATTCACTCTCCCTCACCTTTGTAATTACACCATTAAGAAGATGATGAAATCCCAGTGCAATTTTTCCATTGTTTTACAATAGTTTGTAAGAAGACAGCACCCATTAGTGTAGCTATATAATTACTGCGTGACTGATTGTAAGCCAAATTCTGTATTTGAATGATGCAAGTAATAGCAACGTGCAACCGGGGCTGGGGACCGGGAGGTAAATAGTTGAAGCCGCAAGGCTGCTTTGTGCAGGGCAGATATTAGAAACCACTTTTCCTGGAGAAGAGGTAGGTGCTTGGTTGTCAATGAGGAAGGGGACAGGGCTGGATTTGTGTATACCTTCTCTTTTTTCTATGAGCTTTAAAGTGCTGGTTTTCTTGCTGGCAGACAAACAGAAGCCTGCATTGTGTGCGCCTGTAATCTCTTTACCTGGATTGGCAGCAAAGCTAGCAAGTGCATCTACTAGTGTGGAATTGGCACTGAAGAGTCAATGTCACACTGAGGGAGCTGCCTTCCAAACACCCCCCCCCCCAAAAAAAAAAACTGATTGTGTGTCTGTGAGAGAGTGTGTGTGTGTGTGTGTGTGTGTGTGTGTGGATGACAGGATGCAGCGCCTTTCTTTTTGGCATTTATGTGTCTTTGTTCAATGGAAAGGTGGGTTTTTTTCAGCCCCTTTGTAAGCCATGCCAACAATACGTCAAAGCTTAGACCAACCAAATGTGCGACTGTCACTCATTCATAGTTTTATTTAGTGTTTTGTGGTGTTTTATTTCCTTTTTTTTTGTGTGCGAGTGTGTGTGTGCAGTGCTTTATAAAGCGAAAATCTTTGCCCCAGCGTCCACAAGCTTCCACCGTAACAAAGGCTCGAATGCTATTAGATACACCAGCTATTTGACATAAATTTGCCTCACTGGCAGAGAAGAAGAAAATAATTGGCCTCATTATCTTTCATCTCTTTGGCATATTACATTCATTATTTTATACAAAGACTTTCAGGATGAGTCCTGCACTCTGGGAAGCAAAGCTTGCACCTCCACAGGTTAACTGTTGCTCCCTGAAAAGCCCCGGTAGTAGACAATGTCTCATCAGCCGCCTGTGCTAGGAAGTGAGAGCATGGCCGTCGGAGCAGAGGATGTCCGTCTCTATGGCGTGATTGTTGGATCATTGGCTGAATGGGAGAGAAGGAGGGAAAGGAGGGAGTGGGGAAGGAAACGAGTACAGTTAGAGAGAAGAAATGATAATGAAAAGAGGTCTGAGAAAAAAAATGGCAAGAAAAGTCAAATGAATGCATTCAAAGGCAGAAAAGGGGGGAGGAAATGAAGAAAAGGAGAGAACCTCAGTGGGAAGCTTCCCCCTGCTGGCTCCTCTGGCTGGAAGTTGCTGCCGATGGCTTCAAAAGAGCGCCAGGCAGTCTCGGCCTCCGCTTCTAGCAATTAGAGATCACTCCAGCCGATGCCTCCTGGCCAGTCTGCAAATCCCTCAAAAATACCCTCTGATTACTACTGTAGGACACAGGCTGTTTACCAAATGGATCTAGCGCTGCTGAGAGAGGGGTTTGATAATGCCTGCTTTTGTTCAGGCAAGAGATGAAGCAGAGTCTTTTGAGTTTTTTTAAAAACGGCCATGATTTGAGACACGACTTTCCACCTAGGAAAAGAAGAAAACGTTTCCAGTTCTTTAATTCCTCAGTCCAGATAGTTCTTCAGGAGAATGGATCGGCTTTGTCATTGCAAAGAAACCAACCCTGTTTGGAGAGAACTCGAACAGCAGTGTCTTTCCACCAGTACATTTGCAAGGTCCAGCTCCTCTTAGATGGTTAATACACTCCAGAGCCAGTCCCTTGTTAAACACACGGGCCGCCTGTCGGTTCTACTGGGGCTGTAGTGTTTGCTTCTCTGCGCTCTTTGCTCGCCGCACTGATGCAGAATAAAACAATCAGCTGCTCGGCCTGACTTCACTGATTGACACAGAGTTCAGTCAGTTGGGATCGGCTGTCCCTGCAGTTTTCCCTGCGTCGCTTCGGCCTTCCAACACGAGCCGACGCCTTCCTCATCTTGACCAACCTGATCGCTTTTGAATGCCATTTCAACTCTACCACAGCCTTGGGGCCTCTCACCCCAGCCTAATCGGAAAACGATAGCTGCACAGGCTCACAAGGCCAGCCGGCAACCCATTCCCCAGAGTAGATGCATAGCCCAGTCCATGCTTCCTCGTCCTCGGGGCATCACCAGCGACCAACTGCCTCATCTCTAAATGAGCACCGACAGTAGTGGAGCAGCTTTTACATGTCTCTGTGTATCTTGCTATGAGCCTGAGGATACAGAGTTGGCATGTAGGTGAATAAAGAACATAGGATCCTCTAATTGTCACCTGTCTCTGCCCTTTCCTGACTCTATCATTGTTGCTGTCGAAGTAGGTGTGTGTCTTTGTGCGCTTTAGGCTCCACTACGCCTCGTAGACCGGATGAGTTCAGTTCTTTAGAGTGCGCTGTGCTGGCCCTGCATGACCGTCGCAAGGCGAAGGAGGGTGAAGGCAAGAGATTGCAGAAGAAAGCCTGGGGTTTTAATCTCTTCCCCGTGTTTATCTCGCCACCAGGAAACACAAACCATGTGCCATTAAAAACATCAGCTGCTCCTACTGGTTGGCTGCACAGCTCCGCACCGCAGAAGACGTTTGAAGGACAAAATGAAAGGGACGGAAAAAAATATGTTCAGAAAAGCACATTTGTGCATGGTCCGATTTCACGCTTGTGTGTGTGTGTGTGCGTGTGCGTGTGCGTGTGCGTGTGCGTGTGCGTGTGCGTGTGCGCGCATTGGAAAGCCATATTGAGATATTAGCATTTTTCTTTGGATCTGCAGTATCTGTGAATGGACGGATAGACGGCGACGCCACACGGCATATTTGCAGCATATATTCTCTCTTAACAGCAGAGAAGTTATTTGAACAAAAAAATAAGCAAACATCTCCGGCCTCAGCTGCACATTGGGAATCAGTCTCTTCAGGAAATGAAAATGCCAGCATGGAATTGTCATCATATTGAGAGTTAGCCAACCTCTGACCTTGTAATACCCCCTCAGCTTCTCAATTTGTGACCTGCTGGATGCTCTTAGAAAGCGAAACCATTGGGGAGGATCTACTGCTGACATCATCATTTTCAGAACACCTAATAGTGGATTTGCCAAGGTTAAACCTCCTGTGAGATTGCAACCCAGAATACTGGGACACAAATGGGCATGTAAGACGCACGCTCATATTTCCTGTCCATGAAACACAACTAGCACATGAGTCTGTTTGAAATGGCATCCTGTGCAGGCAAGCTCCTCTTAATCTGGATGATATTCTGCTGTTGTTGTCACAGTCGAGACATTTAAAAAGAAAAGGAGTTACAGCAAGGTGTTCCTATAACTTCAGGAATATTAGTTTCACTCCTAAAGCGCACGAGGCGGTTAAGCAAGAGGAGAAGTGGAAGCTTCCTCTGCGTTGCCCCCTGTATTTACAGCCTGATTGGTGCCTACCCGAGCATCTTACAGCTGAGCGCAGCACATGAGGGAATTAACTAAGTGCCTGTTGTGCAGCGTTAGTAAAATATGTCACTTCTTGTTTTTGTAACATTTTTTAAAACATGCTGATCACACACGGACGCGTTTTTCTGTGGCCTTCACACCTACAGATGCACCGCTCAGATATCCGGACGTCAGCCGTTCGTCCTGCTTTGAAATCACTTTGAAAGATGTTCAAACATGATTTCCATGGCTCCAGAAATGATTTACTGTGCAGTTTTTTTTAATTATTAATAAGTAAGCAGAAAAGAGATGAGAAGTAAATGTGTTCATATTTATTCTCGTAAAAAGTGGAATAAAATGGCGAGTTTAAAGTTTGTTAATTTCTTACTATCCCTTAGCACTGTGCAGTGATTCTTAGCCTCAGATACATTAGCTTGCATGAAACAGATTGTTCTGTTATTTGCTGTTCGGTCTCGGTGCAGCTTCAGTTTACGTACAGGCGCCAATAAAAAGAGGACAAAATAACCCGATCTTTCTGGTTCTGGGATGCTTTGAAAAGCGGCTGCTTTTCCTGTGCCTCTCAAGTGTAAAGGTGGTCACAAAGCGCCAACCCACAGGGCTGAAAATCACAATCAGCCGCTTGAGCCTCAGCAATCACCGCTCACGGAGAGATTGCAGCGTGATTCAGATTTCATCACTTCCAGTCCAGACATCAAATCTCAGATTCAATGGGAGAAAGAACAATCTCTGGCTTCCTTTGTGCGTCTGTGCTTTGTTCTTATCCTTTCTGCGCTGAGTGTTCTTTATCATACGACGTGTTGAACCAACATGCCAGTCATCCCCGCATTTCAAGGCGATTCTCCCCGCCTTCGCTCCCTTCCGGCACGCTGTCGTGATTTTTGCTCTTCTTATTTGACCAACTTTTACCATGTGGCCTTACTGTACTGGCAGCTGATTGGCCTCCTACGGCTGTGGTCGTTTACCACTTGAACATTTATAGTCGCCTTGTTTGAAGCCGGAGAAGCCACCAAAACAATCAGAGCCCCCACTGGGTCCTCTCTGTCTATCACTTGTAAGGGTTTTTTGTGTGTGTGTGTGTGTTGTTGATTTTTTTTTTTAAAGATTGTAGCCATAAAATAGCAGGAATTGCCTTCCTTTATGAACAATAAGGCACCTTTTATTAATCAGTGACTCACAGAGCTTTGCTTTTGTCAGGACGGGGGACTTGACACGTCTGAAAGCGACACTCTTAAACTGTTGCATGATGAAGAAGATGTATTTAAACGGCAACTTCTTTTACATGACAGGCACACAGCTACTGTGATGACCTGTGTGTGTGTGTGTGTGGGTATGCCACACACTATAATATAAAGGTTGCCCCGCTAAGTGTAAGTGTCAGGGTGGAGATGCCTGGCTTATTAGGTACCCTGGCAGGATAATATATGAACAGGGCTTGTGGAAAAATGGTGAGCGAGAGAGCGAGAAAGAGGGAAGCAGCCATTGTCTCTCGCTTCTGTGTCTCCCAGCTGACTGCTCCTCCGCCTCCTCTCCTTTCCCCGCCACCGGTTTTGTCTTTGTGCGTGCGCCCGGGGGATATTTAGGCTCCCTGGTCACATTATGCCCCGTTTCTTGATGCAGAGCTGCCACTCCGTGGGGTTTTATACCATTTGTTTATAAATTAATTAATTTATTACTTTATTAAATCTAATTCAGCGCGTCGCGCGTGATGCTAGCATCCGCGGCTCTGTTGCCACGATTGACAGGTTGCCAGTCATGGTAAGATTCCGTATCCCATCAGCGTCACGCAGCAGCACGTTGCTAATTGAGTTGAATGCGTACCTCGTCTCTCCTCAGTGAATCCATCTGTCGCCGTCTTGTCATCGGTTTGTTCGCACTTGACAGGTTCGGTCTTTGTGTGTTTAACTGTGTGCGTCTGTGTAGGTGTGCTGTGTGTTTTTATGAATGCTAGGGAGCCCTGTGTGCAGAACAATACCATGTAAAACGGGTGGCTGCCTATAGGGGCCTGTTCTCGATGGCACGTGCCAGCAGCCACTCGTTATATGACATTGTCCGCTACACTCAAGTTTATACGCGTAGAAACATGCAGCTACGCTCGGGTGGGATTGATTGATTGATTATTTCAAGGTTGAATTTACATGTGCACTACATTACACATGTAGAAATTGTTTAAATTCAGGATATTCTTAATGATCTTTGGTCAATTATAATTCTTTGAATTATAGGCATCACTAATCTGCAGCAGCTTTTTTTTTTTTTTTTAGCGAATGCAACTTTCCCCCAAAAAAATCCTCACTACTATGAGAGACCCCTGACATGACAGCCCATTAATAGTGCCTGAGGTGGCAAAGTAATGCCGGTGGGATGCTATTTGTTTCAGTTTGTCCTCCATGGGATTGGCAGTGTGATGGGAAATGAAAGGATAATGAAGAGAAAGAATGAATGCCTTTCTGCTGCTCTTGCATCCGTCCGTCCGAGCAGGAACCGTACAGTCGGGTAAACGTGTGCGTTCTGGTCCTGATCTATATCGGGGGGCCCTGCTCAGAGAGACCGAACTTAAAAGACGGAGTGTCCGTGTGATGTGCTCTCTTTGTCTGTGTGATGTGTTCTTTCCATCAGTAGATAGATGATGTCTACGGTGTATTTTACGGCTGCACCTTCATCACTGTCTTTCATCGCGGCTGCCAGCCCCTCTCTGCTCCCCCCCCCCCCCCACCCTCTCTCTCTTCTCTCAAAGTTGTGTGCACGAGGAAAAGCTAGAAAGAGAGACACAAAGAGAGCGTGAGCGCACGCGAGGCGGAGAAGGTGTGTGTCGTTGTGTACGTTGATGGCACTTCATACAGCAGTGTGTGTCCTGGCTTTGATACAGTACAAGCAGTCTGTACGTCTATGGGGAATAAAGACGGGGCACTTCTTTGAAAGAGGAGGTTCACTGAACTCTTCTGTCACCGAGCGCTGGGAGGGGATTCTGTCGAGGGAAGAGCCGTGAATATTTTGTAGGCTGTGTGTATTTCTCAGTATCTCTGGAGGTAGTTTTTTTCTGTCTGCCTTGTGCGTGAGCAATCATGTCTTGCTGTGTTTGTGTACTTGAAGCACACTCCCTACACACTACAAATTGGCAGCTTCCTTATCATCAAATGCTCATTTGAACCATTATCACAGATACTTGCATGTGTGTGTGTGTGTGTGTGCAGGCGCATGCATAGCGTGCATGCACAGTGTGCTGGTGGAACCGCACGTTCTTTTTTTCCCGAACTGCCACAGTTGAAGAGCAGTTGCATCTAAAGCAGCTGCCTCTTATCTCACTTTATCACCATCATCTTTTCTTTGCTTTCTCGCTTCTGTCACACGTTTTTCTTCTTCTTTGACTCGTTCCCTTGTGCTTCTTCCTCTTTGTTTTCCGACCCAGTCTCTTTCTCACCTTCGCCTCCCTCTGCTCTCCCTACGTACCGGGGAGACGCTCCTCCAAAGAGAAGTGATGGGGGTTTTTTTCTGTATATATATTCTTTATTTATTTTTTCGGGTCCATATCGCAGGCTCTTCTCTGTCCACCATCAACCTGTGAAACCCCGTCCCACTCTTCCACCTCCACCCCCACCCAATCCATCAGACCGCAGCCAGGCAGCCTCCCCGACTCCTGCCTCATTTCTCATAAATTAGTCTTACTCCGCTCACACTTTCTCTTTTGTTTCTTGCTCTTACTCATTCCATTCTCCCCATGCCCTCTCCCACCTTCCATCTCTCCCTGGTCCTCGCATTTCATTTTTCTTCCTACAAATGCCACACAGCATTCCCTTAAGAACTGTCATTTCTGTCTTGTCCCTTTGTTCTGTAATTTCTTCATGTCCCTCCTTTCCTCTTGGGAATCCATTTAACATCGTCTGTTCCCCTGTCCCCACCTCTGTGATCTCTCTGTCTCAGTCTCCCTTTCTCCGTTTGTCTCTGTGTCTTTGTCTCTGATGCTTTTCTGCTACATTCCTCTCATTTCTTCTCTCCATCTTCCTCCTTTTTTCCTCTTACGCACAGTTAATTCAGTACAATTGTGAAATGCCATGTTACCGTGAATGCCGGGTGAGGTATTTTTTGCCGTATTTTATTAACGACACAAAAAAATAACTCAAAAGAGCACAGTCTGAACAGATATGAATAAACATTAAGATATCTTGAAAGCCTGGAGGGAGTTGATGTTGTTTTAAGGATGGAAACGTTCAATTTTGGGCCAGGTCAAGATAAAGGGGTGGAGCCAAAACATTAACATTTCCATAATCTGAAGCCGTTATTTAAATCTGGAACAGATTTCCTTGAAGGTCTCATCATAGAGATGATAATGTGTCGTTCAATTTTGGATCCAAGATCTAGGTATATGATTTCATGGTGAAAGAATCTAAATTCAGGTGTTTTATATAAACGGGAATGTGAAATGAAGGGATGTTTTTAGGAGCGAATGCTAAGTCTTGGCAGAGATTTGCAATATCTGAATGCATTTGCTGATTAATTGTTCCAGCCTACTGACTAAAGCAAGACTAAACCATTAAACTGTTAACACTTGAAATAAGCATTTACGTTTTTATTTTCATGGTGGATTTTAGTTTTCACTGGTCGAGACTGCAAATTAGCATCTGCACTCGCATTGTGTTGCCAGTAAGTATGCACAAAAGAAAGTCTCTGTTGCCCAAAGTAATTGTCAGTTATCTTTCACGTCTGGCATATGTGAGGTGCTCAAATCGTGTGTGGCTGCTTGACAGAAAATTGTTACAATGTTTCACAGATATTCAGTTTCCTTAAATTTGATTTCTGATTCTTCTCTGCAGAATAAACCGTCGCGCATTCTCCCGAGAGGTTGCGTAACCAATTTGTTAGGCCTCCGACAGCAGAGGAGTTAGCGGTGTGAGAACACACAGGTGTTACCCCCTGATGTTAAAATACATTTGTCAGATATTATGCGGACTAAATGTATTTTTGTCCAGCTGATCAAAAGTCCTTTTTAGGGTTGACATAAAGGGATAATCAGAGCCAGAATGCAGTTGTATTAGATTTTTGCTTAATCTCATGAGTAAGAGAATAAATGGTGCGTATCCAGTATATCTAACGCTGAGAGGAGATAAGCACCTATTAAAATGCATTTATCGTCCAAAAAAGACAATATATCATTAATGTCAATAGAGCTTAACACATTTTGTGCATGAGAAGTTAAAGCCTGGAAGAGAGCCTTTCACTGCTGTTTTAAACTAAAACACTTGGTCTTTCATACACTTTCATACTCTTGTGTCCAAACCAGAAAAAAAAAAAAACTAAAAACATATCTCTTCATTGCTTCCGTGGATTGTAGACTCAAAAAAATTCACATCTTCCCCCCTGAATCTTTTATAAAGCCTGTGCCCTTTCTCTCTTTTGGCAAGACACTTTTTGTCAAAACCAGAAGCGACTCCTCCCCGGTGCATCGCAGCAAAAAAAACTCCAACAGTTCTCTGGCGTGCAGACATGCAGGCACTTGTGTTCCATCAAAATGCTAATAATATCGTCTGCAATATCCAGGGCAGTATTATTGTAGTGCTAATTGGTGAAAAAAATTGTTGATGGGAGCACCTGCCCCCCCCCCCCCACTACTCAATTATCTTAATTAGAATGGCTGGAATAAAAAAGGAACACGTTGCGTAATGATCAATGTTTCTTCGGCAGGGTGACGGTCTTGCTCCTCTTTGCTTTTAGCATGGCCGTGCGTGGCTCATTTAGATGGCAGGGGGAGATACTTGTGTCTGAGTGGAGCACCACAAAGTGAATGTGGGCCCTCAGGAGAGGAACTTGGGTTTTATGCGGCATGATTTATTCACCACACCACATGTCGGTAGAAGTGGTCTTTGGGCGGTTCAAGTACACTGATATGTGCAATGTTGCTCCGCACCCCCCTCCTCGTCACATGGAACATGTTGGTTGGGATGGTGAAAGAAAGAAAACGATGACATGAATAAAATAGCACAGAATATAGGAATATCAGAAGATTCGTTGGACCAAGTGGGAGGGGGAAAAGAATCCCTTATTTTGAAACAAGCCCTGCTCTCCAAATCGTCAAATTAACTTTCTCTGCGGCAGTGGCTAGTGAGAGGGGGGTAATTAATAGCTTCTTTTTGGGAGTTCTTTCCTACTATGTGTCAGTTTTTCTGGCTGCCTTCAAAGTGATAATGCTCGCCGGCTGTTGCCCCGAGGGACTGCTTCATCTTATTAACTTGTCTTGGGAGACAGGGCTGCCGTTCAGCCTGATATACTGCCTGTAGGAATGGGGAAAGGACTACTAAGTCCTGTGCCATCTTCTGCCCCAAACATTTACCACACACTGTATTTCTTTGTATTTACGCGTGGAAATTTGCATATCAATTGACACGGGAAAGGAATAGTTAAGCAGTCAAGATAGAGACAGTGGTTAAATATAATCACTTAGTCTTTGGTGGATTGTATTTGCAGTCAGAGGTTGCATTTGAATAGCGAGAGTTGTTAATGTAGCGTTTAGCGGGATAGATCCGTTTAAGGAAAGGCAGGTTGGGAGTAAAGGATATTCCAATTTTAATTTGTGCCTCTGGTTTCTTAATCCAGTACTTCAAATGAGGGCTAATCTGGGACACTCTTAGAGCTGCATGCTTCTCTTCATTGAGGCGTTTTCATGTTTAGATACTAAAATCTCAGATGGCAAACCCTAAAATTAAAATTACGTTAACAAAAAGAAATCATGCCCAATAGTGGTTCTTCTCCATATTGGTCAGACGGGACAACAATCAGAACAACACAACAGGAAGTGTACAGAGTCCTGGGTTCAACCAGCTGTCTTCACGCAGAATCGCTGTCATTCATATTTTGTTGATGATTTATGTGGACACATGGACTTTCAGCAGCCAGGCCTGCAGGCAAAACTAATAAGAACCACAAAGAAAAAGAAACGTAAAGATGGAGGAAGATGCACAGGCATGGATCCTTGTTTGCGAACAAACAATGCAAACTGATAATTTTAACAAAAGCAGACAGATGCATCCAGCGAGGCGGACGGCCTGGAATTGCTCCGGGTGCCTCTGGAGCTTGTCTGACCAGTGAATATTATGTGCTCACTCACTTTCTGTACTAAGAGGATGCTTTCACGCTGCACTCTTGTACAGGGAACAGGATTGGCACAGACAAGCAGCAATAACAAGTAAAAAAGAGAACTGTGCGGAACACCTGGACAAACGCGTGCCGGAGACGTCCATGTGTGCAGACAAATCCGATAGCTGTCTTTTGCGTCATAGCCTATAACTCTAAATGCCAAATTGGCTATTTACCTTCCTCTGTCAAGTTTAGACTATGGCAGATCCTTTTGTTGTTGTTGTTTTTTTTTACATGTGCGATATTAACACTTGTAATAAAACACAAAATGATTTGGTGATTTGATTTTAAAGTAGCATTCCCATCAGCGGGAGGAAGACGAATGGCACGTGTCTGCCGTGCAGAAGCGTTGCAGTAATTCTCACGCATAAAGCCTGAGTGGAATGATGCACTACATGGAAAAAGAACCATCGCAGGGCATTTGAATTTAAAGTAGCGAGATGTAAAAGCAATCCCCCCCCCCGCCCCACTGCAGTTTACTTAATGCTGAGCTGAGTTTGTATTTGCAGGGAGGAAAGAAAAAAAATCAATGTTAAAGAGATTTACCAAATGTAGACAAATTAGCCAGCATAAATTAGCCAGAGCATATTCATTATGCCCATCTCTCAGTGGAATGCTCACACACTGCAGTGTCTTTATCATTTAACTGTGCTATCATAAATGTAATGATGTATTTTATCTCGTCTCTGATGGTGGTAAACGCCGCCTCGCAACTGTTTGATAGTCTCTGGCAAACGCTGCCGACTTCTTAGTTAATTTGTACAAAGATATTTTGATGAGTTAGTTTAACCCCCCCCCCCCATTTGAGTCTCTAAGCCGATTTTTCAAACCGCTTCTTATCCTGCTCGTGTTCGTCTCCTGTTTTATTGTCCGGTCTTTCACGCATCAATGGATGGATCATTATACATCCCTATTTGTTATTGGGGGGCAGGTTAGACAAGAGGATAATTAAAATAGTGCGTGTCGCGACTCCATCTATTTTCTGTTACCGTCTCAGACGTGAGAGGTTCTCTGTGTTTCTGTGCCCTCCTTTGTCCTCCAAGTTAATGTTGTTGATGTGGCACTTGCTGAGGACACGCAGACCTGCTGACAAACACGCCAGCACTCCTACATATGCATTTGTGGAGGAACGCTCTTTGCAGTCAGAGGCGGCTATAGCAGTGCTACACATATACTAAAAGGGGGATTATTAATGTTGTTCAGGCTACATTTGTTTAGCAAGAACTAAGTTGAATCAGCCAAAGTATAAAAGTGGTATTTATTCTGTTTTCAATAGAAAATCTCCTGCTATTGTGAGACTTGCTTCAATTTTTTGGAAAACCTAAAAGAAAAAGAAGCAAATCCTTCATGATTTTGCTGTATATTGAGTAGTTTCAGGTTTGTGAGTTGTTTTTCTTTTTATGTCATGTTGTCAGTTTCTTTAAACCTCGCCCTTTTTGGACTTTTCATTCTGAACATGCTTTACTGGTGTGGAGTCTTTGAAATGACCACCGACCAATGAAAAAGCCTCTTCTCGATTAGGATCAAAGGGAAATCGCAGTATAATAATAATAATAATACATTTTATTTGTATAGCGCTTTTCTTAGAACTCAAAGACGCTTTACAGTGTACATAGTAAAAACAATAAAATGAAAAAAAAAAACTGCAATATGAAAAAAATATATAACTGCATCAAAATTCTACCATCTAATAAAAACATGAACTTTAATTCTGCATTTCAGATGTGGAAAAGTTATTAAATATTATCTATAAAATATTAAAGATCCATCATGCTTGCTTTATTGTGGATCTTGTTGTTAACGTCTGTGTCCTGGACTACAGGTACAACCCATCTAATGAAATCTAGAGGTAACTCCCCCAGAAGGATGATTCTTTCTTTGGAAAAGCTCACATTAGCAGGAGCGGTAATGTTAGAGCTCAGACAAAGAACAATATTGTGTGGGCTGACAGGTTGGGTTCCCAGCTGGCAAGGGTGGACCGTACTAGGGTAGTTGTATTGCCTCCAGCCAAAGTAAAATTGGAATGACTGCAGTGAAGTCATAGATGCAACAACCAAGGCGAAGACGGGGAGCCATGTGTTTGTTTCCATGCGTCTGGAGGCCAGTCCTCATTATAGGAGCTGGTAAAATATTACAGTTGAGCTGACAATGTCTAAGTGAATTGTCCAGAGCGGTTTTGACAGCCAGTGGAAGGCAGGGTTGGATTATGATGGATGATGACAACAGGGGTGGTGCAGAAAGGCCATTGATGTGTTTTGTTGCTCATGCAAGAACAGGAGCACCTAATGTCGGAGAGTTTCGGTGATGGCGCGTGCACTGCAAGCAAAGCTGCCTGATGGGCATGTTAAAATATTGCTCCAAATGTTATTGCTATTTTTCATACTTACTGCCTACATTCGGGAATGTGTGCTATTTGTTTTTTTCATGAGTGAAAAAATAAAATGTCATTAATGTTGTTTTACCATTCCATCTGCTTGTTGTTCGCAGTTTTCCGAGCCTAAATAATTCAATTCCACTGTTGTCTTGTTTTCTTATTAGACTTTGAGGCCATGAATATGGACAGTTCCATTCGCGAGTGAAAGACGAACGAATTGGTTTATTGATGAAGAGTTGATCGCTGTCTTTCAAGCCTTTTGTGTCGCTTTCCTCGAAACATCATCAAAAGCAAAGTCAAAGTGCCAATAAATCAATAAACATATTTTTTTTACTTGTCTTCTCGGTGCTCCAGCTGAGCCGACTGCTGACTACCACATGCTGACTTAGCGTTCCAGAGTCGGAATAAAGTTAACTCGCCGAACAAGCCTGAACTTGAAAGCTTGAAGAAGAGCTCGCAGCAGTATGAAACCTGCTCTCTGATATAGGCGTTCAGCGAGCGCTGTAGAGATGAAGATGCGACTTCGTGTCAGTGTGAGAGAGGGAATGAGCCTTTTATCAGATAGTTACACCTCCCGTTTCGGAGTGCCTGCGAGTAATGGAGGATGAGGCCTGATACCGCTCAGGATTTAACAGTGTTTGTTATGCTTGAACGCAGGAATGGGAATAATAATATCTGGATCAGTGAAAGGATTGCAGGACAATCTGTCTATTATTTAGACTTTCTTGTTCTCCTTTTTTGTTTACATGAGTTTATTCTTCTCATCCGTGTCCCTGATGATCACGATTCACACAGGCGGGATCAAAACATTAGATTGGACTCTCAGACAATGCAGAATTGTCTCTTCTCCAACTCTTTCTTGGAGCAGATGGGACAAAGAGGACACTTCAACCTCAGGTTCAGCGGCCCTTTGGCTTCCCCGGTAGCCATGGTGGTTTCTGAGGTTTTGCCCATTCCTGTTCCCTCTTGCCTTCCCTGCGAGTAGACTCATACACCCCCCCCCCCCCTCCCTCTCTGTCATCCACTCTCCTCTACCCAATTTGGCCACCAGGGAGGTGTGTGGCGCTGAAGCAAGCATTATTGATAGAGCATCTGTTTAGACATGGTGCAGGATCTGCGGCATGTGGGCGAGCAGCTGGAGGTTCGAGCAGGGGAGACATTATGTCATATTACATGTCTTGATATGTCTCGTTCACTTGTACGCACGCCCATTTCCCAGGCACGCTCTCCCACAGTATAAAACAAACACATGCCGCCATCATCATCATCATCACCACCAAGATTATTGTCATTTCCATCTCACTTGAAAACGTGGGAGCCCGGGCTGGTTCTTTGCAAGGATGATTTAAATCATTTATGGGCTGTGCACGAGAAGTGGTCTAATGTCACTAACTGAGCAGCAGCAGTTGCAATTGTCAGTTTTGGGGGCCGTTTCCGACCCGGGAGCCCGAGGCGAGTAGTCTGGCATCATGACTCCATTGGGCAGAGAGACAGAGGAGCCCTATCCAGATAATCACCACACATCTCTTCTAGATGGCCAAACTTGTCAAAGCTTACACAGCACCCTGCCAATAGATTTCCATCCTTGGCAGCTGATAAAACAGAGGATTTAATGGTATTTTAAACTACACAACGTGTATAATTTTATGGTTGTGGATTTGTCTACCAATGAAGTTCAGATATTTCCACAATTGGTAGCACCTCGTCTTTTCTCGCATCAGTGAGAGACTCGTTCTGGTTTTCTCCCTTCTGTATGTGTGAATTTAGGTTCCACAACTTGGAAATGGTTCCAGGTTAAGCAGAATTTGATTAGAGGGACAATAGAGATGCAATTTGCGATTGTCCACACAGGAAGAACCGAAAAGCAAATGTTAGAACAAGACAATGTTTTCACCACAGAAAAAAACATTTAATAAAGTTTAAATACATCCATACCTCTTAAAGGAAAGCGGGAGGATGAATTAATGATTATTTCAATAAAGTTGGGAAATTCTGCTTTGAAAACACTGACCCGGGTTATTTATCCTCGCCTATTCCTCTTCTTTATACAAGTCAATGGTGAGGGGAAAATGGCATTGGTGCAAACCCTCTGTAGATCTCTTTTAAAGCAAACATTATCACTTCTAGTTGCAGCAAAGGCGCAAGTGTAATTTATAGCATTAACAGTGACTGCATTCCAATTATGTGTCCCAGTCCCAGGGTCGTGGAATTATGCATGCTGGCTTACTGATGAAGTCGCTGAAAGACTTGGAAGGAATGTGGGCAGATGTTTGACATACGTGGCACCAAAGCTTCTCTCAGGACTCCGGGTCCAGCTGCATTTCTAGCTTTCAGTTATCTTGTAAAGTTTATGACCTTACATAATTCCCTGTGCGTCATCACACAACCCCATTTACGGATTCAAAAATCCGTTAAAAATACACATCAACTCCAATTCACTTTTACTTTACATGGTTGGTGTAAAACCAACCATGTAACAATTTAGAACCGTTTGATGATGATCCATAACAAGAACAATTTAGAACCGTTTGATGATGATCCAGATCACTATGTGGATGGTGTAAATCCAATTAAGAGGGAAATGAGCTGCTTGGAGGAGGTCTGTGCTCTCAGTGCTTTTCTAGTAATTATTAGTATTATTATTATATAAGTAGCATTTAATTGTAATGAAATATATTATATATATGAATTATTTAATTTTCCTATATTTTAAGTGGAAATATGAGTGAAAGTTTGAAAATAAATGACATCAATTGACAGATATTTAAATGTTCCTTTTAGCGCTGATTCCTGTTGAATGTAATTATGCAGTCAAACACAATTCCAGCTCTCTTGAGAAACGATGATTGAAAATGTTGCCTCTCACTAACTGCAACCATCAGAAATGTCACAAGAACCCGTTTCACAGATTCCTTTCTTTAAATATTCTTCTTATGGCATTCAAGGCCCATTTGTTGCATCTTGCTTTTCAAAGGAATAAGATACTGGTTGAAGTATTTAAACGGTTTAGTGCACACCTGATCTCAATTTGAGTGTCAGATCAGGTGTGCACAATCATTTCATCAAAATGAAAAGCTGTTATTTAAGGTAAAGAGGCCTAACTGAGACGGTACAGGTGCAAGTCCAGATGAAGAAGCAAGTAATTTTACCTTCTCCCCTGCTGCTTGCTAAATCAAATGCATTTAAAATAAAATAGAAAGAAAATGTTGTTTACATCTTTTGACTTGTCTTATTCTGGCTTCATGTTTTTTTGGCATGTTCTCTGGACTCTTTCAGTGATTACAATTTGTGCTTGTTTTTCCCTGTTTTTAATTAGCACAAAAATACTAAATGAGTGTGTCAGAAAATGATTTGGAACATTATGAGATATCTCAAGAGCTTTTGCTTTTTCATATCGAGTAAGACAAAAGGAGATAATGACTCTTGCAAAACTGATTGTTAAATAAAAATAGTGATATTAAGAGATTTGCATCTGACACAACTCATTTGAATTCCACCCGCGTTTTCCATTGCAACAGGAAGCAGCTGCAAACTCACAGCGCTTTGTGTTTGTGTGTGTCTGTGTGAGACAGAGGAGAATTTAATTTATACATTTAATTATGGGTTGGAAGATTCACAAGAGTTGCGAAACGGTGACCAGCCCACCTTTAATTACGTCTCATAAATTTTCAAATGGAGTCCGATTTAGCTTGACTACAGCCAGGACAGGCTATTTATTTCTAATTTCACATCCTTTTTAAGAATGTATTTTTTTTTAAATGCAGAAAGAAAACTACCATTTTGTCTGATCTGTTCCCTTTGCTGTTTGTTGTTGATGCAAACCTTGCTTATTTGCCTTCTTTCGAAGCCCACAGCAGAAAGTTGTAAGCCAAGTTGTTCAGAACTGTTAAATTGGGACACTCCTGGCAGTGGTTTTGTCTTGTACTTAATTTGCCTTTTCCTTTTGTTGCACTAACCTAATTGTACGGACTGAAGTACAGCGGCCGTATGAGACTCAGATATTATTCTGTTATAAATGTAATATTATGGTCAGCTTTTTTGCCCCTTAATGAGTATATTTGACACACTGATTAGCATTTTCTTCTTCTAAATTGTCCAGTTAAATCAGACATCACCACCCCGGTCCACATGCCGTCCCGACCACAAGACACTCTCGGTGATTGGCTGTTCAATTCAATTTTATTTCTCTAGCGCCAGATCATAACAGAAAGTTATCTCAAGGCACTTTAGCAGGGAAAGACAGAACCCAACTTGGTCCACAAGAGCAGGCACTTTGGCGACGGAGGCAAGGACAAACCTCCTTTTATCAGGCAGAAACCTTGAACAGAACCTAAGGCTCATAGTGGAACGGCCATCAGTCTGGACCGGTTGGGTTCAGAAGGAGAGAAAGAGAGACAGCGGTAGAAAGACAGAGACAATGACCGAGCGGGCGAGACAGAGACGAGGACAGGTAGCGAGAGAGTGATAGAGAGACAGAGAGCAGGAGCAGACAAAAACATAATGTAACGTATAGGCTGCTGAGCTATAAATGCTAGCGATAGGGACATCAGGGTTGACATCTTCCGCAGCGCCACAGATAAAAGGACCTGCAGACTGAGAGACAGAAAGAAGGGACAAACAGAGGGAAAGAGAGCATGAGAGTACAGGGAAGAGAGAGGGCTTTCAACAAACAGGCTCTACAACCAGGGACAGAACTGTCTTCCATGCCATTTGTGGTGTCTGACCTTTAAGACTATGAGGCTTGGGGAGAGTGACCCCTGGCAAGATTTGTTCAAAGAGCAAACTCTTGGTAATGGAGTGGGGGTCCAGAGCCTGGCAGCATGCTGTTGAATCGATCAGCCCCTTACATAAAGGCCAAATGGTGGAGGCATAGCCAGAGGAGAAGGCCACGCAGGACACGCATCCATCCTCTGCTTTGAAGCTCTGTCCAATACTCTTCCTGTTTTGGCTATCATTATGGACGTTTAAGTGGCATCCAGCAAAGGTGCGCCGCTCTTCATCTTCCCTCTTCAGCCCTGAATGAGCTGAGAGCTGCAGCGGAGGTCACAGAATTTCTACTTTCCTTATTTTTTGCTCGAGTTCATTCTCCCTTCTCTTTCTTGTTTGGTTTGCCCCCTCTCCCCCCACTGCTTCTCGCGTGAATACTTCCTGTGCTGGAGCCTTGTTGCACAGGATCAAATCCACTCATTTTGAGCTTCTATTGCTTCCACAGATGTCAGCTTTGAGATTGAAATGAGCTCTTATTCTGCAAAGAGCCTGAGTTGAAAGGAAATTTCAGTGAGAGGGGAATAGAGAAACTCAACAGAATTGCAGAAAGTCTTTTCAGTTCCATAATTACAGCCAGAGTGTGTCTGAACATGCGTGAACAGGCTGACCAAGGGCTTAAGCGTCGAAATACTTCCACCTACAAGAGGGCAAGAAATGGTGCGCTGTGTTTATACTGTTGTCTTTTTCCTTGATAAAGTCCTTTATATTTTGCAGTCTTTGGCTTTGTGAAAGGCTGACTGAATAATTGACTGTCAGATGTGCAGCATTCATGGTAGAGGATTGTAAATGAGCCAATCTGGGAAACAGATGAGATAAATGTTCTTTTTTTGTGCTAAATAGCAGTGAAGTATCATGACATGCACCTGGATGCCTTTGTATTTGGGCTTTCATGAAAAGTAGTTGTGAGTTCGGTACTTTTTGATATTTTATACTAGTTAAACGGAATCATTGAAAGCATCAGATGAAGTGATCATGGTATGTTCTTTTTTTTGATTCAACCCGTTCCAATGAAAACTAGGACTTGCACAGACTCCTGTACATTGTTTCATTAGCAAAGCAACAAGTTCACATCGTAGCTGATCGATGCCTCGTTCACCGATGGCGGTCTGAGAAGCACGGAATCAGACGGCCAGGGTTTTCATTCTTTATCACCTCAGACTTTATTTCATCTCTGCCTGTAATAGTTAGATTGTAGCATCATAGACATATAGTGATGAAAAGCCTCACCGTAGTCCCATAATGCACTGCCCCAAAAGATTTATATTGCAAAGATTCACTGCTATGACCAATCATTGATCAGAGTAGCCATTTTCCAGACTACAGTTTTGTGTCACACAGAAATTGACCAAGCAAATATTCCATCAATGTATGCTGGAGTGTATCAGTAACTGTTTTGCTCATGTTGTCAGATAGCTAAGATATTGAAGGTGGTTTGTGTGTTTGATAAGGCAGTCGAGTCTGCAGGCGAGCCGCAGCGATAGCGGCAGCTACATCACACGAACGGCATCGATAGAAGGGTGTGGAGTTACATCTCAGCAATTTGAAGTGTTTTGCCATGTGTTAAACTAGACTGTTACGTATGTGGAACAGAGATGAGGTTCCGCGCTTCAATCAATGCCTGAGGGGGAAATTAAAAGTAGCAACATGTCTGATAAGTAGTAAAGCCAAGTTAGTGTTAATGCAAACTCTGAAGCAACGAGGCGGTGGTCTTGGTGATCCGGGTCTTGCGAGCCACATCTGAAGCCTCAGGACCCCGACCCCCCATGTCTCCATACACCAACCAAACATTTCCGAGACAGTAGATTTGATTTGACTTCTTAAGGCTGCCCTTTAGTATCTATGCTAATAAGAGACCGTGACCTTTCTTTGCCCTTCCTCAGGTGTTGCTTTGGTTGAGCTAACATAAAAGATAAACACAGATCAATGACACGAATAACTTCAACAAAGACATAAATCAGCTGTGGTTATGGCTGTCCGTGGAGCTTTCTCATCTACGCTAATCACTGCCCATAGGCATCGATGAAAGGTTGTTCTGACGTTGTGAAGACGCTGCAGTGTGTTCAGTTTATCGTTTGATTATATACCCAATTATAGTGCAAGTAAGCAATTAAACCGTGCCTGCATCTTACGAACAGACTCTGTCTGCTTCACTTTGAGCACCCAGAGCTCTCATTTTGTGCCAGCATGCGAGTGCATATGAGAGAGAAAGAGAGAGAGAGAGAGAGAGAGCGATGTTTGATGAAAGGCGGGTTTTCATGAAGCCAGCCTTGATTACGAGGGTCAGCGGCATCAGAATGACATCATCAAGCATGATTGCCCATGATGTCATGGTTTGGTGTGTGTTTTATGAGCACGTACATGTTAAAAATGGGAAGTGCTTTCCTCGAGAATGGCGCTGTACCTTAACACCGTAACGGCGTCGGTAAAGTAAACACAATTTGGCTCACTCAGTGAAAGCAATCTCTCCTAAATGGTAATGGGCTTCTGCGGAGTGGCATCATCAGTGTTCTTCATTTTAGATGAAATGCCACTGTGTCACGCCTTTAAATATACCCCATGCTTAAATATTAATAGCAATCGGCCATGCAGGCAATGAGAGGCCTAATTCACTTAAATCAATTTCACTTTGTTACCCCCCTTGCAACGTAAGTCAGTGCTTTAAAAGCTTGTTGTTTGCAGAGGATTGCTTTCATTAAATGCTTCGCGTCTTGAACTGAATCACCTTGTAGAGGCTGTGGATGGAGGCGTGGCCATCCGCAACATGTAGCCAGGTGTCCTATGCAGAACGAAAACCGTCCTTCATGTCCAAGCTTCCGAGTAATCTCCTCCATCTCTGAACATTCCTTTTTTTTTTTTTTTTACTTATTACTTTCCCTTTTTTGGTTGTCTCCTTTCATCAGGAATGAGAAATGCTAATCGAGTATAATGAAATTGATATCTATATCAATAGGTCAGAAGACACAAAAGGAGCATATCTGCCTCATTCATTTCCAAACCCACATTGCTTCGCACCTCAAAAGAAATTCATCAGGCTGCCTCAAAGCCTTTTGGAACGGCTTCTGCCCCTACGTCCCGCTGCGTCCTCCCAGCACTGGTTGCTACTGTATGTGGTAGAAATTGAGACATCTATTAAGCAAGGCCTATTGCTTGGCACAAAAGAGTCTGATATCCTTGAATGAGTAATCCTCCCGTGGTTCAAACCTTTGGATCTCATTACGCGGAGGCTCCATTTGTGTTGCAATTTTATCAGTGTAAGCAATTATATTTAAGTTGGTTTTGCATAGTGTAATAGATCTGATTCTTACCAACGGTCTTGCCTTTTTTGCCTTCGATGTTTGTGCGACCTTGCTTGCATTTCTCGCTGTCCTCTTCAACTTGAGCCACGAGCACAGAGTAAAGCCGGCGCCTGAGACCTGCAGCTTTTTGTCTCGATGCGGATACAGGACGCCGTCAGGCAAGTGCGACGCCATCAGGAAAATATGGAGGGATAGCAGAGGCTAAATCAGAGGAGTGGAGGTGCCCCCCCCCTCGCTCTGTCTGGTTTCCTCACATTGTGGCCGTCTCTGTATGTGTGTGGGATTATGTGCTTGTGCTATGGATGTTAGCCAACAGAATTGGATTACCCCAGAGGGGAACATTAATTTTTCCATCACCTTATCATGGATAGAGGTCTCCTCATCGATTAGGTGAGGTTCACACTAATTTATTTATTTTTTTGCAACACTTTCAAAACTAAATTTAAGTGAAGCCACAGTTAGAAATGCAACTAAGTATTAGATTCTACTAGCACATTTCTAATTTGGAATCCCGAAAACCTCATTAATGACTTTTACTATTCCAATGAAAGCTTGAGCGCAGTCAGTTAAGTTTTGTAAGTATTGTTATGTGTGCTCCAAAGCCTGACGCGAACCGTCTTCCTGTCCCTTTGTTTACGAATGACGAGGCCGTTCACGTTAAATCTCGTGTTTACCGCCGTAACTGTTTTTCTGGAGCCCAGGACCCCTGTCCGATTCGACATCTCAGAGTCTTGACATTTCTGGGTGACATTGAATTCATGAAAATGTTCCACAAGCGTTAAAAAAAAGCTGCAATAAGCTCCAGTTTCACGGCACAATCACCATGGAAAAGTGCTAGGTCATGTGTGCAAGGACAGAGAGGATGCATCTCAGTGCATTATGTTCATAAATGTGCACATCGCCGTCTGGTTTGAGAGAGGTGGAATATGAAACTGAATATATTGAGATTAATAATGAACCTCTTGGTCATCGATATTACTTTCTGATAGGTTTCAAACTGTCGATGTGCTTCACACACGTGCGTGTCTATATTTATGTAGCGGCATAAGTCTGTGGTTGCTTGGTTTCCGTTAACGCTTGTATTTCTTATTCATGGAGGTGTTTGTATTAATAGTTCAATCTATAAATGATGATGATGGTGATCAACAACGTGATCAATGCAAAGTGAAAACATGAATCCATAGCATCATCATCTTAACCATAAAATACAGTCATTATGAAGAAATATTCCATAAACTGTTCAAGCCCAGGTTGGCATCTGAATTGATATTTACCTTGTTGCTCCTGCTAATGCAATATTCTCCGCTCTGTTTCATAATGTTTGGCAGAAAAATGTTATTGCAGGCTGGAATTAAATTATGTCAGAAGAGATGCTCACTCAAGACGGCATGACTTAATATGATTATTAATTAATTTAATTCAAATTCAAGTTGTGTGTAGAGGAAAAGTCTGCGGCTCAACTAATTAATGCTTCTTTAAAAAAATGAATGAACTAACAACTTGTCCGGGGTGTAACCCCCCCCCCGCCCGATGTCAGCTGGGCTCCAGGATTAACCCGTGACGTGGATTCAGATAAGCGGCTGGAGACAAGAATGAATTAACTTTTACATTTGTCATTTCTTAGTCTGTTGTTTCCAACTCTCAAATCATCTGCATATAAAATGTAATGTTCTAGATTAGTTTTAAGCTTTCTACGGTGAAACGGGAAAAACGCAAGCTGCTTAATTTGCTTCAGAGTAATTTGCTTCAGAATGTGGAGCCTATAAACACCCCTAGAGCATCATAATATACCGAGGGTGAAGAAGAAGAAAAAGTCAAAATCAAGATTTAAAAACTCGAGTTTTGCTTGTGGATATTTTCTTTCCTTTAGATTTCATCGAAATTGTCATCATTTTTTTCTTATTTGTGTTTTATTCCCTGTATTCTGGCCTCCGTTCTACGTGCTGCTGTGTTAGGGGATGGATAGTCACCTTCTCAGAGGATAATTGCTTCCATTAGCTGGAGCGGCCTTGTGATCACATAGGAGGAGAGAACCTCATACTTATGGGTGTATTGTTTGGCACTAATGAGGGCTATTCCTGAGTAACAAATTGTTTGAAAGTGTAGTGAAGAGGTGGAGAGAGCAGTTCTTTTTTTTCCCCCACGAGTACATATTGTGTGTTGGTACTGAACTGCCTATTACAGCTAACAACACTACAAATGGGCAAGTACTGATAAGCCAAATTCTGTGTTCATCGTCATGCGAGGAGGCCGGGGCTCGGGATAATATTAACAAAATTTTGTGTCTACTAGCACGTTATCGCCAAGGAAACTATTTGCATATATTTGTATATTAGAAAAAATGTTATCATTTCTAAATGTGATTGTGTGAAACTGAAGTGTTGGCATCGCCTCTCACTCATGGCCTGTCCTGTATTATCTCTGTGTCATTATTGCTTTGACTTTGTGGTGTTGGGAATGATATTGCTCATCAGCCTTGGAATGGGTGCGCTTGTATCTCCCATCTTGTGCCAGCGTGGAAGGTGTGAGGTCAGACTAGAGGCAAAAAAAAGAAAGAAAATGTAGCGACGTGGTGACATCACCACATCCCTCCTCTGCGCTGTCTGTCACGGATGTATGAACTGTAGGCGTTTGTGTGCCTTACATGTGACTTCAGACAAGCCTTTTGACACACCTACAGGCTTTTGGGATGTGTGACTGTTGTGCTTCAGAATGTAACCACCCTGAGACAATCAGAAAATAACTCATTGTGTGTCTGAGTTCCTGCTTTGTTGCTGCCAACAACGCTTCTCACGTTGGAGAAGACTCCCTGAGATATTAAAATCCAATCCAAAATTAGTCTGATTCTTCCTTGGCACATGTTGCACACTTCCAGTATTATTTGTTTTTGTATGTTGTCCTTCTGACAATAGCTTAGCACGCTGGACTAAAACATGGCCTCTCTGGCATATGTACAGTCATGGCACAAATCTGGGTCACAGTAATTATATGTAATACAAATGTTATAAATGTGTTCATGTTTGTGTGTGTTTTTGTGGACTTGTGCTTTCTCTGTAAGTAGGACAGTGGAAATTGATGACCAACTCTGAAAGCTGACCTACATAGAGGCACAGATAAAGTAGTTCCCCCAGCATGCATGCTGAGCCCAGTGGCAAAATGCAGAGAAAGCAGGTATATTTTATGTGGCTGTAATCATTTCATAAAAGCGTTGGGTGGATCCATCCATGCAGTTCTGCAGCTCTCTCACTCTAGTCTCACAGATTATGCAGATATTGCACCACATGTTGAGAGGAGCGGCGAGTATTGAATGCTGCTGTATAATTTCAGTAACTTGCGTAAATCTTTTGCCTACTTTTTTCAGAAATTTAAATTAATGGAGAAATATAATTGGCGATAATTTTAATAACGTGGAAAAAAAAAGGGCTTTCTTAACTAATGAGCACAAATTCACTGGGGCATCCTAAAAAAGAATAAGGCCAAGGTCTAAGAAAACAAACATCACACTTAAACATAATTAGATCAATTTACAGTCTCATTGTTTCTGTCTAATTGTTCTCCAGCCTAATATTTCATTTCATTCTGTTTTTTAAAAGCTCCTTTGTGACATTTCTCAGCAATAAATAACGAGATGTCCTTTGAAATGTTGCATGAACTATTAAGTTCAAGTCTTTAAAAGCCCCAGCGCTGCTGCTAAACAAACTAAAAGGCCATGTGCGGCGGTAATTTACTGTACCACCTGATGCTTGCTCATAGAGCCAGGCACATAAAACCATCACGCCTATGTTTTATGTTTCGCGAGTCTATATCTGTGATTCTCTCGCCTTCTCACTTTCAGCTTGTCTGCATTTTCATCAGAATGAAGCCAAGTCTGTAATTATTTTATTTTACTTTTTTACCTACCGGTAGTTATGGGAGCCAGCTTGTTTCTGTAGAAGGAGCTGATAGGTTGAACGTTTATATGCTGTGGACACTGCATGCTGTCAGATCATTAAATGCAACCACACGACTGCGTTTGAGTGCATAGAGCCTCATATTGATCGTTACTTGTAGATGACAGCTTAAGTATTTGGGCGATCTGCATTCCTGTTTGGGCCGACATCAAGCCGCTCTTTAATATAAATGCAATGAGGAGAACAGCGGCCACTCCTCTCAGGGCAGCAGACTTCAGCTGACAGCTCTGTTACTTCCGCTTCAAGTGGCAGCCGTTTTGTCCGACAATTATTTCAAATGCGTCCTCTTTGTTTTGCTTTTAACTGTCACTCCTCTGAATGATTATTCCCTATTGATTCGCTAGTGGCGTATTTACGCCATTTTTTACACACATTTTAAGAGATAGAAGAAAGAAAATTCAAGCCCAGTGGAATCTTAGCCATTTCTTGTGGCAGTATCTTCCCAAATTAGTTCCTCTTCTATTCCATTCCCCACTGCTATGTGCTCCCCGAGCTGCTAGAGAGTTCATAACGTTAACTCTATTAAACAGGGAGATTAACGCCCGGGGCTCTGGATCACGAGTAATAGCAGACGAAAGTGCTGATCAAAGGCCTCTAACTGTGCTTTGGGTGTCCGGACTGCCTCTGCCTGCTTTGTTCCGTTTGGAGAAGATGTTGCTAGGAGGCTGGGACACACAGACAGGGGAGGCAGGCAGCACCGGAGCCCTCTGTCGGCTCACTCCCACTTGGACAGGTGAATGTCTGATGATGCATAATTAGGGCAGGATAAACAATCCATTATAGAAGGAGCAGCCACAGCGCACCTATGGTCTTGTAGATGAGCGCACACGCATGTGCTTGTATTTGCACACACGTGTACGTGTAACGCCCACCAGGCTGGTCTCCATTCCCTTCATGCTGTGTCTGGGGCTGACATTTGCACTGGTAGTCAGAGTAGTCTGCAGCAGGCTCCACCTTTTAGATGCAGTTTACGGCCTATATTATCCAAGCATTAGGTACATGCTTCTGGGTTGTTGGGTTATTTAAGAGGCTGCAGCATCTCAGATAATGACAGACATTTATTTATTATCCAAAATACCGTTGTGGTTATTTTTGTAAATGCTGGAATATGTGAGGTATTTTCTGCTGAAATATGAAAGTATTTCTTTGACACCCCTGAACTAGGATTCTTCCTTTTTTTTAATGCATGTTCTTTCTTTTGATGAGTTTACTTTTACAATGACCCAGAAATGTTTGTGTAAGAAGCACGAAAATAATGCTTATTGCTGTATAATATATGTGCTTCACCATTTTTCACTCGTGTAGTATATTTAACTGAATTCATTAGCGAGTTCGGGGATGCAGCTGTAGATTTACTTCATGTTTAAGTCTGCCTTATGTTCATGTTCTCTCAAGCTTTCCTGATCTTTACAACAAGGACATAAAGCCTGGCAGACGGCTCTTCTGCTTCTGCAAGCTGATATCGTCTGGTAGTTTGTAATAAGTGAATAATAGCGTGATTTAGACATTGAAAAGAAAACATAGAAGAAGAACCCAAATGGGTGGTTAACGCAGGAAGATAAGTCATAACACAGTGATAATATAATCACTCAAGTTGCTTTTTGCTGTTCCATTTTCAATTCAAAGTTGACTTTGGTGCATCGGATTGGAGGTTCTCCCATTATTTGCTTCAGGCAGACTTGGCCCCTTTTTCATGTTTTCTAAAGGTTGCAAAGCATTGGAGCAAAAGAATGAGAGAAACCTGGAATGAGTGTGAAGTAAAGACCGGGCATGATGAAGCTGGCGAAAGGCCGTGAAAGTAGCCTTCCTGCCGATTCTGTGGATGAGATGAGGCCGAGCCGGATTCTCACTAATAAGTGTGAGAAAGTGCAGCCAAGAGGCCCTAGCCGGTAGCCACACAACACCTATTATCAGCCGCTCTAGCAAACATCCATATGTTTTCTATTTGCAGGGTATTGTTTAAACCGTGGGAAGGCTTTTCGGTGTGAGCGTGCTGACACCTCTTTCCTTGTCTTTCGGAGCTGACAGTCTTTAATAGTCTCATGGAGTTCGGCCTCCTGCCGTGTGCGGATAGTTGGACGGGAAGGGCCCGGCAAACACGAGGACAATCTTGCTCTGCTGACAACCTGCAGGGTGGAAGAGAGAAATGCTTCTGTTGGTGCTATTTCATGACCTGTAATTGTCTATAAAATAGGATAGTGGCGCAAAAGGACTGCACTGTAATGGGTGGGGCCAGAGGTCCAGCCGGCCCAGACGGAGCTGACAAACAAGGCGTGTACTGAGCCAAGGAGAGAGGAAAACAGCGACTCTGTGTGTCTTTTTTTTATTTATTTATTTTTTTTTTTTTTTTGCAAATGTCTACAGGAGTACAGTCTCAGCAAAAATATTCCTTTTTGTTCGGTGAAGATATGGAAGTAGCCACGAGTGAAAGGGGCTCGCCGGTCTTGTCTGTGGCGGTGCGTCTCGGCCCTGACCCTACTGGACATGATGGTGCAGAGGAAAATGTCTTGTCAGTTGATGGAGGAGCTGCCTGTAGCAGCAGGAAGGAGTGTGGCGACAAGGGCTGTGTGTGTTAACCTCCTTCTATGTCACTTTTTCTCCCACCTTCTATACGCCTTCATCTCCAACTACCCCCCCCCCCCCCCTCACACACACACACAAACTCCTTGCCTCTACTGAGACTCCTCCGTGACAAATTACTCCTGGCGGTTGATTTGTTGGTTGTCAAAAGTGCTCCTCACTGGAAAAAAGGTGGAGTGATCAGGAGAAGAGGGTTTAGCTGCCCCCCCCCATTCTGCCTGCCCCCCCATCTCCTCACACGTGCGTCAGCACGGACTCAGTGTTGAGATGTCTAAGTGGAAATTGATATTCTGTCTCTTAAGATCTCATCATATTAGATGTTGTCCATGTTTAATCAGTTCACACATTAGCTTCCTAACCTTGGCTGTTTGGATATGTTCTAACCCGTGTCCGCTGCAGGAGAGGGGTTTGTTATTTACGGAGCTGCGGGGGGGGGGGGGGGGGGCAGAAAAGAAAAAGTGTGAGAGAGAGAGAGAAATAAAGACTTTATGAGAGAACTATAAATGTGTCAGGCCAGATAGGAGGCTGCAGCTCTTTACAACAAAGCCTGTCTCCGTCTGGATGCTCTTATACGTCGAGAGAAAAATCCACATAGGAGGCCAACGATTTAATGCAGTTCACCTCCTTTTACCACCTCGACATGGGTGTGAATATGAATGCATTTGCCAAACAGCATGCATGCACCCGGGGTGAGTGAAACACATGCTGAAGTGTGTGATGTATTTGGTTTACTGCTGTGAAATAATCAGTATGGTTAACTGCTTCTATACGAACCCACCAAGTGGGAATTGGCTTATTGAGCAAATTAAATACATGACAAATGAAGGTGTTTAAAAGCATCGATTTGAAAATCCTATGGAGCTAATAATGTCATAAAGCAGTCCCGCTGATAGATTCACACCCAGAACGGGGAGAATCAGTCAGACGTGTTATAGAAGAATCACTTCCTTTAATTCTCTTTTTTTTTCCTTTTTTTTTTTTTTTTACATTATAGAGCAAACGACGTATCGAGATTGTCATAGCTTCGTGAAATGAAATGAATGTGCAGCTTCCCATCGAGCCGCTGACCTTGAGGTTTGTCCTGCTGATGCCTCGACGCATTGATTCATATTAACCCGAAGAAATGGGACGGCATTTGCCCCCCCCCCCCCCCCCCGTTTAGCTCTGTTGACGAGAAGTATTCAAGATGCTGCCTGACTTCAGTGTATTCATCCTTTCTCAAATTCAGTGGGTTTATATTTTTACTGTCATCTGAGATTCCTTGATAATGAATTGATCGTGCTGCCTGTGAAGTGGTAGTCAGATGCTGTGGTTTCTGTAGTGACAGCTGCTGAGGCTCAGTCTGAGGTGATTTTGCTTCATCATTGTGTTTTGCCACTTTGAAAAGAAGCTCATCTCCTTTCAGACCCACTTGCTGCTTTATTCACTAACTGTTTCTCTTTTGTTCCGCTTCCTCCTTTGCAAAAGTAATAGAATATCGGTTTTCCTTTCAACCCCGGCTGTACAGCAGCTACGTCGCTTTGTGCGTCGCCGTCAAAACACAGAGGAGAGCATCGCAATCCACTTGTGTTCAAAAGTCTGAAGCCATCTTGCCTCTCTGTCTTTGTGTTAAACGAGGGGTTAAGCTTTCATCCTTTAAATATGGCAGGAAAATCCCACTGTCAACGACGCATTCATACTGAGGCCTGCATTAGCATAAAAACGAGAGCTCGTTATACAGTGAGCGTTCAATAAAAAGAACACAAAATGCATTTAATGAAATTCAGATGCTGGGCTCGAGCTCTCTGAATCTCATCAAATGAGCTTTGTGCTGTTTTTCCGTCTTCTCTTTGTAAAAGAGGTCCTTTTAGTGCCCTTAATAATGTGGCAGATTTCATCATATTCCTGATTTAAAGAGGACAATGTCTGTCTTGTTCACTTTCTCTCTATCGTGGCATAGCCAACAGATGTGCTCGCGTGCTTTCTGGATCTGGCTCCTGATAATATTACATCTGGTGGTGGATTTAGTCGTTGGAGTTTTGTTCAAGTCCTCCACTAACTCATTTTCTCCCTCCCTCTCTCCCCTCCCCTTCTCTGTTTCTCTTTGCATAGGATTTGGTTTCATAACTTTTGAGAGTGAAGACATCGTAGAGAAAGTCTGTGAAATTCATTTTCATGAAATCAATAACAAAATGGTAAGTCCACAAATTTATTTTTTTTCAATTCCAGGCGGGAGTTGAAGGATTAATATTTGATTTCTTCTTTTCCCTGGTATTATGAGTGTGTGTGTGTGTGTGTGTGTGGGGGGGGGGGGGGTGCTAATGTTCATATGCAGGGGCTAACACACAAACGCACACACACACACACAGAAACACACACTCTGTGGATCTCAGGGATGGGAAATCAGTGGTGTGTACTGCCCACAAACCGTGAAATTGTGTGGCTGAGTTCAGGCTGTCAGGTTGAGGGACAGAAGAGTGAAGCCTGTCCTTCTCTTTCAGAATCCCTTATCCCCCCCCCCCCCCCCCCCCCCCCCCCCCCCCCCCCCCCCACACACACACACACACACTCACTCACTCTCACAGGTGGAGATGTCCAGGGATGCAGCCATGGAGCTACTGCCTCCTGCCAGAGTTCATTAGTCAGGGATTAACACTTTCCAGCGAGACGCAGCGATGCTTGTTTTATTTACACTCATGTGGTCATCTTGAAGGACTCTTCAAAGTTCACTTACAGCTTTCTAAGTCATCGTGTCGCTGATGCTAATTGACCGGAATGAATTTCAGTTTAGTGAGTGTGAGTGTGTTAGGCGCTCCTTCACCCTTCATCCTGCAGGCCTCTTCAGAGATCCTGCATCTTCTCAGCATTTCTGTGGGTTGGGGTTGAATGAGGGGAATATTCATTTTACCGCCATTCAGTCAGGCTCCTTCTCACGCCATACATCTTCATTCTCTTCAACTGACTGACTGACTGACAGGACCAGTGTCGTAAAACAATGTTCACCAGAGACCAGCGCAGGTCACACGTGACCCCAGCATGCATCCCTCCTGGTCTCTGAATGGCACCCCGATGCTCAGGACTCCAACCAAAGAGCCAGTTTGACAGAAATAACTAAAGATATTCTGTCACAGTCAAATGTCTCAGATCCTTTGACATGTAGGTACTGAAGACACTCGAGGATCATATATCAACCTGAAGCATGGCTGTACAGTTCAGCCAATACTATCAATACTTGATTTTACTTCCTACTTTTATGTCAAAAATCTATAGATAAAAACCCAAAATATATAGGTGTAAATATTTTCTGTGTATTTACTTTCTGTTTTTGAAAAAATAAGCTTGTTCCAATTAGGTTTTACTCAAATGCCGGCTCGCACTTGATCAGGGCTTGATGTTGCTGATGCTGTGTATATCGTAAAGCATTTAGATTCACCACAGAGGCACAAACCATCAAACAGGGCAGGCTAGCCTTAGCACAGACGCCAAACGTGCATGTTCAGAATAGGCCGTTTGCATGACCTTCTGCATTGCTGGTTGCAGCGTCCTTGTGCTAATGTTAGTAACGTTATATAAAGCATCCGGCAGCAAAGGCGACCTACCATGCCAAGTAAAGGGTGTTGACAAAGATGGAGAAAATTATACCAGCTTTATGTCCTGGAGAATATAGTTAATGCAGAATGTGACACATATTCAAATTCCACCAAATTTAACACTGCACTTCCTTTGGTGTCCAACAACTCACATCCCAACTTTGAAGTAGATTAAATCAAGGCTTCTCGAGGTTGGAAAGTAGCATTACTCACCTTCCTCAATTTATCATTTGATTTTTAAATGCGGTTGCTATTTATCAAATGCTGAGTTGATTTAGTTCTTCATCCTCTGGTTTTGTCAGACCACTGACGGTTGTGGCTTACGCCATGGCTAGGTGATTTCTCATAGATTCAGATGTAGTTTGACTGCACACACGTGACTGTGATATGTTGTATTTCACAGGGCGTGGTCATAAAACTGCAAGTCACTGCAGAAACTGTATTTCTAGCCTATGTCTACTTACTTACAAAAGAAAGACACAAATGGAAACCATGTGGGAGCCCCAGCAACCTTTACAGAAGGTATGATTATTGAGGGAGGACAGTGTGAAAGGGCAGATCATAGGTCAGTTTTCAGAGGCTTTTGGCAACTTTGTAAGGGTCCCAGTTGGCAACAGCTTCTCCGCAATACATTTCCGAAGATGGAGAAAGAAAAGAAAAAGTGTGTCCCTCAGATCTTTTACAAAGTGCTGACATCTTGGACTGTAGGCAAAGAAAAAAAAGCATGTGGAGTGCGTTAAGAGCATTTTTCAAAGGCACTTCTGGTTTTACCTGAGCAGCACAAAGGAGAGTACTGGTGATGCGGTGTCTGAAGCACCAGCACAGAAAATAAAAAATGCCTCCTGTCTCCATCCTTATGAAGTACTATACAGAAATAGACCTCATCCATCCACCCTGTGAGTGTTATCTAAGATGGCTCTTGAATAATTGATGCAGACAGAAATTCCACCCCACTTGGGAGGTTGTGAATGTACAGGGCACCCACCTTTTCTATACCGGGTCACTGCAAAGGGGCTCTGGTAGTATAGTGGGTCAATGCCCACTCAGATGTGAGTGACTGGACCTTTTAGTCACTTGGTCAATCACCCTGTGTTCATGCGCCACCAAGGCCTTACTCCGATGCGCTTCCTTCCTGTGACTGTGAGTTCTGCTTCATGTATAATTAAGAACCAGGTGCTGCATAGCAAGAAGTGCTCAACCTGGCTCACCAGCTGCACTTACATTGGCCTCACCTCTGGAGACAGTCCTTCTGCAACCACAGGATGTAATAAAAGTATGGATTATCCTGTGCAGGATTGCAGGAACATCCTTTTGCTGCATCAGTGCCGACCCTTCTATTAGACCCAGTAAATATTTTGGAGTAAAAGTCAATAAGGAGAAAATGGCTTGGCAATATTTCACACCCTCTGGTTTCCACATATATAAATGTCTATAGCAGTCTGTAGTAAGAAAGCACATTAATGCAGGGTAAGGAAAGGTTGTGAATTCCATTTTCAAAGACGGGAGTCCCTCTATCACTCCCCGACCTGCAGTTATGCATGCACAGCTAATTCATAATAATACCTATGAAGTATTGGCTGTGATGAGCAAGCAGTGTGCCATTAAAATGGACTCACATTGGTTCTAGTCAAGTGCTTCAAGGTAATGTTCTTTAATATGTCATTTTTAATATTCAGCAGTAGCGAATGATCACAACAGGAGGGAGGAATTATCTGTTAGTCGTCAATTTCTCACTGTCTTCCTGACATGGCCGACCAATTACTGTGCTGAGGAGGAGAGGAAGGCATTTGTACATGAGACTTTAATGTATAGGGACAGATGCTCTCTGCACATTGGATTGATGTGAGCACGACTGATAGAGACAAATAGCACGATGGAACCATACATTAAAATAGATACAGACTACTCTTTTTTCAGTAGGGGAGGACGACAGCAATGGTTAAATGTGCGCCACTCGTAAATCTAAAAGATGGAACTGAACAGTCTTTTTGATTTACAGTTTACTTTTACATATTTCCTTTACATTTTATTAGGTTCTAAAGATTAGTCAAAGACAGTTTTGAGCTAATGTTGAGAACAAATTACACACAGAAAGGAGTAAAATGTTCACATTTCTAAATGATTTTCTTTTTTTAAGTCAGAGCATCATCAGACGTCTTTGTTGATGATCTCTAAGAGAAATTCTCAAACAGGAAGTCTATATTTTCTGAGTTGTCTTTTATATTCAGCACAAGTTCGTATTTTTCCTCCGACTGTTAATCTCTTAAAGGTTTTTGTGTGTTTTATGAGTTTCAGCTGTCAATACTTCACCAGCTGCCTCACGTGATGTCATATTGTTGGTTGGAAAAACGCAATTTAAATCTAAGAGTGACTTTTATTCAAATTAAACAGATGCCACATTTATATTATATTGCTACCTGATAAGAGAAATACCACAAAGGCTGCTGCTGAGTACCACAGAATAAATCACATACAAGTACAAGCAAAACATAGTAACATAAACAAAATAGAAAATTGAGTCTCGTGTATCAGTATCATTGAGGGAGAAACATCATGATAGAGTTAAATTATAGTTTAAAACCTATTGCAATGATAATGGAAATCATTTGAAATATAACAAAAGCACTTTGAAATCATTGTCAGTCGAGCGATAAGCAGGAGTCGGGGTGTTATTGGAATATTAAGATGATAAGAAGAAGAAAATACGTTGTTACCTCACATTTTTTTGCAACACAGTTTTATGAATGTATAATATATAATACTGTTACAACCTAAATGTAATGGTAACGGGAAAATGTACTCAGCACAGATTATAAAGTAATATTTTCCAGATGCACTCACACTTAATTTAAAATAACTTGACAGACATCCTTCATTTAGCTGTGATAAGCCCAACTTCTTAGTGTGTGAGTGCCGGTTCTGCATTTGTGTGTTTAACCACCAAACCAGTCAGCTACACTCATGAGCAACATTCATATTTGCATTCATCAATTCAAGCGGCCATGAAGTCAAACACGCTTGAGGTCAGACTTGGTTATAGTCAAACTGAGCAATCATTTTTTTAAGGCGATTAGAAGATAATATAAGAAGTGAAACATATTTGTCTGTTTTTTTTTTTAGTTCATCTCTGCATTGTTGAATATATATTTGTTTTGAAACATGGGGACACTTGAGGAGTGTTTGAGCATGCCTAATAAGGAAGTATAGGACCACCCTTTGGAGGACTGTCAGTCCCTCATGGAATGCTGCTTTATAAAAATCTGGACTGTAAGTAATTGGATGTTTTTCCAGCATTGAAGAAGGAAAGCTTTGCGGGATGAAGGAGGCGAAAATCCACTTTTTCACTCCGTGTTCTCGGGGAAAAAAAGCATAAAATCTCAACGATGTTCAGATCTGCTGGTTGAGGAAGTGATAGAGGCCATATTGATGTCAGGCTGGTGATCGTGGCAATGCTTCTGTGATAATGTAATGTGTCTCTCAGTGTGTCTGAGGACAATATCGTCAAGGGAATAGTCTTGGCACCACAGGGAGCCCCTGGTCCTTAAAATGACCTCGTGTTGTTTAGCTTTTACATGACCATCCTGTAAGATTGCTGGCCATTGAAGACATTTTGCTTTATCCAACCCTTTTTTTACCATCGTTATCCATCCGGACAAAAGCAGCTCGGTGTGGAAGATCTCTTGTAAATGTCCTCTTTATGAAATACATGGCATGCGGTTTTTGTTTTGACTATAGTTCACAGAGGTCTCGTAGCGACAAGCTCCCGTTTACCAAATCCTGACCCCTTGGAGGCTTGAAATATTCATGGTTGAATCCGTAATGATGAGCAGATTTATCGGAGACGTATTCACCATGAAAATATTCTAAGGATATAAATAGCTCTTAAAAAGATGGGTTTTATCATCCCTAACTTTAGGAATTTTTGTCTGACGGTAATTCACAAAGGATTACAGCATAAAAAGTGTTTCCTAACTCCGACAGAATTTAGTTCATAGACTTCAGTATCATGAAGACCAGCTAACAATATGTCACCTGCTGCAGGTATGGGGAGCTTGTTGTGCCATTGTTTGGAATAATACAACAGTGAATGACTTTTAAAAGTATTTGGAGTAGTCAGCAAGTTAATAAAATTGGCTCATCAAAACGCAGGATAGGACGGTTTGCGCATTGCTGTTGCTCTGGAAAAAATCTGTTTGCATTGCTAATGAATTTCTTATATCCCATCTGTCTGCCAGAAATACTAATCAAACCAAAATGCACTTTTCAGCCCCCAATTTGTGTGTAAGCGTGTTAGAAAAATTGCTTTCCAAGCTGGCTTCATGATCATCACTGGATTATCCGCTAAAATTAGTACTGTAAGAGAATGTGTGTGTGCACGCACATACACACACACACAAATGTTAGACTTTACATACAGATTTGCTCGTCATCAGTAGAGTCAGTCAAATCCAAAAGTTATTTTCTGTTCAACCATTTTCACACATCAGACGACGAAGCAATGCCATTATTACACGATCAACCTTCACTTTGATGTCATAATGCGCTGGACAAAAACCACTCTTCTGTCATTATTCAACACCAGAACTGATGAACAATCCTGATTTCAAGATTCTGATCTTGTGTTTGTGTAGGCTGGCGTTTCCACTGGATACCATCTTACAACATCTGTCTCCTTATAGCATGGAGTGTTTCACTCCCGACTGGCCAGCAGGACGCTTGGATGAGATCCAAGACTCACTTTTTTTCATATTGAGCACATTGAGTCTGAATGATGGCACTGATCAAGCATACTTTAAAGACTGTCCAAGTGTTTTGATTTAACAGTCACAAGGAATCACAGATTTTCAGTCAACTTTGCATAAAGAGCCATTTAAACTTTTCCACTACTCGATGTTCTATTGCAGTAGCGTATTTTGTAAATTCAGTGTTTTCTTTCAATTCATGTGGCAAAATGTCCAGACTGCAAATCTCTCCGTTTAACCTTCGCAAGCGCTTCATTATAAGGCTCTGATTTCTCTTGCCATCTTCTGTTCTCCTCTCTCCGACTGAGTTCACTCCCGACTGCACCTGCCTCACTTCCTCACACACTCCTGTGCGTTTGAAGCAGGTGAACACCCACACACTCACATCGCCAAAGATCCTGGCTCCTGGCTGGTCTTAAATCCATGACAAGGAGCCCTCTCTCAGAATATCAAAGAAACCACACCGGAGAGCATGTAGACATGACACACGCTCGGGTCTGCCTTACTCCCAGCAGGAAGCTGAGTGTCTAACTCCATAGATGAGGTAGGAAGGAACTGATACCAGAGGAAGCTGATCAGACGCCGTCGGGTCTCCATTGTGGACAGAACTCGGCTCTGCTTGTCATTCAGTTATGTGAACTGAATTTCTAACAGGCCCATTTGTGCTATTCAGGTTTCTGTTCTCACGGCGGGAGGGGGGTCACTCCCTGATGATAAGATTTTTTTTTTCTCTACAATGCTTGAGTAGGAAGCAGAGCTTTAGAAAATATAAAAATGGAGCATTTTGAGTCTGCCTGAGGAGAGGAAATGTTGTTTCGTCTTATACTCTTGCCCGATCGATCCTTCGCTGGTCCCGATATTGCTTTCAGTACCATCTTCATCAGCTTTCTGACAGCAGAAAAACGTAATCCTCGTCTGCTCCAGACAGTCTTTGGCTTACTTCCACTTTGAGCCCCATGAGGAAGGTCACAACAACTTTACAATCTCAGTCGAGGCCAGATCATCGTAAATATGAAATCCTGTTAAGACATTAACAAGGCATCAAAGATATGTGAAATTAAGGCTAGTTATGATGGTGTTTTGGCCACTGATACGCGCTCAAAGTAAACCCCTGTAGGAGTATCTGCTCTCCAGTACAATATGAAAGCATTCCCAGCTTTCAAGGAGGGCAGAGCAGCTGTGACGGCTACAAAGTGGCTGAGGGAACTGTGTACTTAAGTCTGACTGCTTCAAATCAAGGGGCTGCTAACAGTAACAAATCACAACTCCGCAGCAAAGCCACTTTCTCTCCGTGATGGACACCTTCTTCATTAGTGTCCCCTCCTCACATCGGCGCCTCTTTAACGCAGCACCGTCGTACGTACATGAAGTTTTATTTCGGTCATCTTAACATCGCATGTTGTGTCTGCCGCCGGGCATGTGGCAAACCACCCTGCGAGCCTGTGTGTGAATAGATTGCTATTGCACCGCTGGCTTGTCAATGTTTCAAAGTGTATTTGTATGGTTGCTGGGCTGGACCTTGGCTGAGGTGTGCACGGCGCTGGCGCGGTAGCCTGTCTTGTGCAGCAGGCCGGGCTGACATGTGAATCGCAGCAGCTGAGAAAGCCCTGCTTAAGTGGAGGCTGTAGGGAGAAGGAGGCGAGAGCCAGGAGGCAAACAGACAAACAGATGGACAGGCTGATGCCAAGCAGGCAGTGAAGCAAATAGATTGTGCAGCACGGTGAACAGACTCAGCCTACCAAAGAAAAACCGACAGACACAAGACCACGCCACTCTTGTCAGCCGAATGCGCTTCTCTATAATTCATCGAGATGGGATAGATATGTGGTAAATAGGGCTCTCATCTTCCTCCTTCTCCTCATCTGCCCCTGTCACATCCCTCATTTGATATGTGTTATGTAGGAGGAGGACATGTCAGTCTTGTAAGATGGAAAATGAACAAAACCTGTATGTGTGAGAATCTGAGTGAGAGACAAGAGCCGTGGGAGAGAAACGAGTGCTGCAGGTGGAATTGGACTGTGGGGCACCAGGGACTTCAGCCGAGCAGAGAGACCCGACGCACAAATAGAACCGCGGACACGAAACACGTGTTTCTTGACCGGTTTAAGATCTCAAATACACTATCCTGGCACGACTTAAGTTTAATGAACCAAACCACAGTGAGGGAAAACAGATTTTCTCAAGAGAGATTATTGCTTTTGAGATTATACTGTGTTTGGATTTAAAAACAAAAAAAAACAAAAAGAAGTGGGACACACTGCCACACAGCGGGACTTTGGTAATGGCATTGCCAAACAGAGCTTCTCCTACCTTGATGTGTCAGAAACTCTTGGAAAGAATTACACGTGTATTTCCCTCAGGCATTCGGCACATGCTCCGTGGAGCAACAACCTTTGCTTTAAATGCAGGAGGAGCATGATTGTAAGTTTTCCTCAGAGACGTTCCATTAAAAAAATGTGAGGTGTTGACTCGGTCTTGTTTTTCTCTATGGAAAATGTCTAATGGTGTGCAAGTCAAATAGAAAAGCACCTTAAAGAGCCGAGACAGCCCTGTCAGATCTGTCTGGCCGTGTATCCTACACAGTCTAATGCTTTGTCTTTCTCTGTCTCTGTGTGTGTGTGTGTGTCTGTCTACATAGGTAGAATGTAAGAAGGCCCAGCCCAAGGAGGTAATGTTCCCACCAGGTACACGGGGGCGAGCCAGGGGTCTGCCCTACACCATGGATGCCTTCATGCTGGGGATGGGCATGCTGAGTGAGTCGTGCACACCTGAGAATACCCATGCAGATGCTCACAAGTACCTATATGCAGCCTTTATATATATATATATATATATATATATATTTAATTCTGAAAGCCTATGAAGGAACAGTTGAGACAAAATATAACCTTTTCTGGGAAGAAGAAACATATATGCGCGCCATTTAGTCATCAGTTTCTACCTTTGAAAAAAAGTCCGCTTATGCAAACTCTTGACTAGAAAGGCCCATTAGGTTTGCTCTGCCCCCAATTAGGCCGCTTCAAGGTGTGCCACTGTCGGCCACTGTGGTCTATTTCTGGTCGAGTCTGGTACAGGCGGCCCCTGGGCATATAGGAGCAGACCAGCACATTATCAGGCTAAATGAAGAGGAAAATTGGTGTAATGTCATATTAAGGATTCATCACTGTGCCCCCCTTAATGGGTAATGAAGGGGACACACATGTCAGGGAGAGATCTCATCTACAGGGACCTCAGCTGCTGGCACACCCCTCTTCATTACCATCCAGCCCATGCCTGTGGCCGTTTTTATTTAACACCATTGCACCCGCTCCCTTCCTGCCCGCCCACTGTCTCTCGCCCTATCTATTTGTCTATCTGTCTGTCGTTCACATTTCCCCATGCATATAATTTGAATGCGCGACCCAACCAAATGGATTTGCCCTCGCATAAAAGATTTATTTTTTTTTACTTCGAAAGCAAAAGGGACATGCAGCTGATTGTGAGAAACTCATTTTGCCATCGAAGCTCCCCCCCCCCCCCCCTCCTGGAGCAGGTGCATGCAGAGCCACAGTTATGCATTTTCATCTGCACCAGGTAATGCATAAAGTCGATAGCAAGTCATATTTTGCCGTTGGGCACCTTTACATTTTCACAAGAACTGGACAGAAACCAGTATTTTTAACCAATTATTTTAATAAATCTTTAAAGGTGATTGAATTAGTTCCGGTCTACAGTACCAATCAGTATATTTATCTCTCCATCGATCTCTAAAATAAGTGCATAAACTGTCAGTGATATTGTATGGTTATGCCAGAACACTGATTAAACAGTCTGCGGTGTTGAAAAGACTTGCCAATTGCATCTCTTAACTCCGACAAAGTCACTGAGTCGCATCTCATCTGTTAAGTATTAAACAAGCAGAGTGAACTTTGCAGAACTTATTACAGGCTGATGTGTCTGTGTAGAGGACAGCGCTCTTCCCCTCCGCTGGGAGATGGCAGGCAGCAAGGCAGTGATGTGCTCATGTGAGAATATTAACAGCCAACTTGTTTGGAGACATTCTTATCTACCGTAAATGGAATTGGAACAAGGACAGCGAAACATTCCTTTATATAATTTGCATTTGGAAAAAAGGGTACCCAAGGCTCATTATTTAAGAAAGTGTAAGCTCCTTTTGTGCCAAATCTCATTAAAGCCATCCTGAGCTCCTTTGTTTACCACCTCTAATCGAGGCATTTATCTTTATTGTGTCGTGCCCGATGTATGTTTGCTGAAATTAATACACATTTGAGCCTGGGCGAGGTATGGGTGTGCCAGATGGATAATTGATTTTAAAGTGAATCAGAACTGTTGAGCCATAAAATAGGTACATTAGCATGCATATTAATATGGCAAATAAGAGCACTAAGAGGCTGCCACCCGGCCACGCACAGTGACAGGCTTCATTTGTGAAATGTTAGGAGAGATAGTGGGCTCTTTTCCTTTCCTCCCACCCTCTTGTAATATTTACAGATAGGCACATACTAAGAATTTCATGAAATTGTAGCACGACTTGGCATGTATCTTAATCTACTTTGCTGACACTTTCATATGCCTCTCTGGAGCTCTCTCCTCAGATGCTCAGTGCACACATCCGCCAGCAGATTCTTCATTTAGTAATGTGAAACCTATTGTAATGCAGTACATCAGACGAGGAAAATGGTTTTGCCATTTTAGAAAATATTGGAGAGAAAAAAGGGAGCTGCACTATCTAAGCCAGCAATTTCAGTGTGGCACTTATTCTGTTTGATAGTGAAACAGCATCAAACACATAATATCTAATATTTTGTGGTCTGTGATCGCTATTCATTGTATCATATCACAGCTCTTTTCAGAGCAAACAAACAATGAGGGTTTGTGTGAAAGCTATCCATCTGTAGCTTCCATGTGATGACTTCTCATCTTCAGCTGATGAGGATTTTTTTTTTATCTCCCTGGCATAGCTTCCATCCTACTTCATCCACTCCGGGTTAAGGCTCTCCTCGCCGCCTCTCAGAGTTGCATTACTTTTTTGTCTGTGAGTGAGGGGAAAGGGTCTGAGAGAGGCATTTTCCCATTGGGTCAGGAATAAATTGAACCTTTTCATGGACAGCAAACACTGATTAGATATTTATGACCAAGGTCAACCTTTCTGATTCCAGCTGGCACAGGCTCTGAGGCATACAGAACAGAGCATCCACACACCATGCTCACACCGACGCATACACACGGCCTGCTTACGCTCAGCCATTCAAGTATGAATCCATGCAGAATTATTTTCACGCTGTAGGCACATGCATACCAGGGCTTTTATGCTCTGGGCACAATGTAAAAAAAATATAGATCTAAACTGGCTGCAGAGCTGCAATTGCTTGAAGCACTGTGTGTCTGTCAAGTTGCAGCATTTACAGCTTATCTAGTTGTGTTAAAGCAGACTCTCCCAGTTTGATTTAAAAAAAACTTCCAATCTGGACCTTCAAATAGTAACATGACTGCAGCCCAAGTTATCAGACTAGTACATATCTAAGGAGAAATGATGACACGGAGCCCTAATAGAGGTTTCCAAGGTCAGTCTCTGAGGTGTCACTTGCAGGCAGTGAAGTGAGTTATCAAGGTTAGTGCCAGTGATTCGTTCCTGGCCTAAAGGACTTCCTCTTATTAGGTAATTTAGTCCAGACTCATGGTTGAAGGTGATAATAGCTTGAGGGAAACAGATAAAGACTGAGACGTATACCATAATTAGAGGGTTAATTATATTTATATTACCTTTGATGGTGCACAAATTCTTACAGGCTCGGTCACCCACACACCCACCCCTCACACTGTCTGGATCGCCCCTCCTAGCCGTGTGCACCCTCACACCTCGTTTTCTCAATATGTCGCCCACAGCTGCTTCTGTCTGAAAACCGTCCTGCTCATTAACGAGGGTTGAGGTTGTCATAAGAATCATGACAGCAGATGAACAATGCATCTGCTGTTCTTAATGTTTTCTAATGACACCGGGTCCTCATTGGGCCTCTTCATTTAATCAGAGCGCGTATAAGTTGTGAACCACTCTCTAGCCTCACAGACTCATTTGGAGACTTGTTTAAAAAAGTTCTGAACAGAAGAACTGGCCCAAGAAGCAACCCATTACATATCAGCAGTGGTCTTTTAAAGGGTTCCCTTTTGTTTGGGGGGGCAGGAGCAATTTCAAGATGTCTCTTCCAACTTTATGGATAATCCCCAAAAATGTTTGGACAAATATTAGACGATGGCATCCATTTCAGATCAGATCTAAGATCTGGAAAAAAGCTGCTCTTACACCACCTGTACCAGAAGCGAGTTAAAATGTAATGAAACAGTTTATCAGTCCATTTACTTTGTTTTAAGAGGTGGTTTAAGCGTTAGCATCACCTTTTAAATCAACTGGTCTGTCCCCCCTTTAAAGAAAATAGTTTTTACAACCTGGTCCTCAATTTTATGATTAACATTACTCCTGCAGGTTATATATAAAAGAAAAAGGATGGAAGCGATGAAACGATCAGGATTAGAGGTTAATGTAATTGTGGCAGTTGACCATTGATTGAGGGTGGTGCTTGTTGTCAAACTGCACACACAGCAAATGTTTTTCAGTTTACAATCTGACATCAACACCAATGAGCTGTAAATACATGCTACCTTTTTATTGGGCTTGAAACATTAAGATAAATCACCAAGGCGTTATTATTGCACAATGGTTTCAAGTATCGTTATGAAATGTAATAATTCTTCCTATTTAAAGCTCTTGCCAAATACGGATTTTTGTCGATTAAATTATGTTTTATCGGACATGACGTAATGTTAGACGAACACCTGGGTCTTTAAGAGCATGAAAGAACACTTTTTAAGATTTGTTTTACTCTCAAAGTGGATATCGACGAAGCCTTGACACGGTTTTTGTCTGTGCGTCTCCTCATTGCTTTTCCAGGTTACCCTAATATTGTGGCAACATATGGCCGCGGATACACTGGATTCGCACCCAGCTACAGCTACCAGTTCCCTGGTGAGTTCAAGGCTTTCTTCAAATATCTTGTCATTGCAGAGGATTTGTGTTGTGCACTCTCCACCATATTCAGAAATACATGCATAAACACACACTTGCATGCACACGCACAAAAACTCATCAATATACAAGCCTGTCACCATATAATCTGCAGGGTTATAAGTATGATACGTGTCTGGATTACTGAAATAGTTTTTGAAAGCTGATGTATAGTGAAATAAATTGCTTACTCCTCTTTTTTTTTTTTATCCCATACTTCCAACGCCACCATGACCAAATGTCTAAAATGGGGAAAGGGTCTTCGTCTTCCGTGGCTCAATATATGCAAATTCCTCTCTGAGAAAACAGAGGAATGAACAGCTCAGTCTGCGGGAAGATTTTAAAACCCGGTTCTCAAAATGGAGAGTGAACGAAGCCATTTTCTGCATTTAAAGAGTTGACGCAGAGAGCAGATTACTTTAATGGGTGTCCAAATGAGAGGCATGCAGTCTGAAGGTAAGCAGCTGTACCTGTCTGCTGCAACAGAACCTGTGGCTCTGCTGTGCCTCACTCCGGCAGACATCCCGTCAATTTCACGCTTTATTTAGGGACTTTACACATACCGGTACTTTGTTTGCTGTGCCAGACATCATTTCTTCCACTGATAAGACAGAATGAGAAATGTCTGACAGCAGCTCAGATCTCTGTAATATTTTTGTGAAATAGATTCAGGAATGGTAAGGCGGGAGGTCCAGCTGTGGCCACCTCCAGAGCCGACATGCGCTCAAAACGTATTTTAGGAAAGGGAATGTGTCTCGTCAATAGTGTGGGTGAACATGAGCGGCATAGCAATGTGAGAAAATTTTGCAACTTTTTAAAAAAGTAGAATGGCTTTTTCATTTTTAATAATAATTGATATGAATATGATTCATCAAAAAAACTGCATCCAATATAATGTTTATATTAGACACAATTGGTATATTTCCATCGTTAAGCTTTACACGCTGTGAAAGATTCACAAAATGTGGATGAAACAAAAAGAAAGCGGAGAGACTGCAAGGGAAAGAAGTCATCATTATTTATTCTGTGTATGTACGGCATTTCTAGTCAAACATGGATTTTTAAAATGTTTACTGTTTAGGACAAATTAAGGGGGGGATCACCTTCCCAGAGGCGGAATATATGATCCTGTCCATGTTAAGCTCAATTTAAAGAGCTTGATAAAGCTGAATGATTAAAACAAGCTCCTCTGGGCTCGCTCAAATCTTGACAGGGTAATTGGAATTTTTAATGTATGAATCAAGCTCCTTGTCCAAATTAAATAACCCCAGGCCAAATATTGACTAGTGTCCCTCCCTGCTAAGATGGGGAAAGCATCCTCAGTTTAAGATCAAAAGACTTTTCATTTCCCCGCATTACACAACCTCGCTGGAACACGCCGAGAAATAAATAGAGTCTGAATTCTGAAAGCTGAATCCGAGAGGCGCAAATTGTGAGGAGTATTCCAAGGATTCTTTTTCTTCTTCTTTTTTTGGACACCCGGTCATCCACTGTTAACCTAAAACGATTGGTTTGACAGTTGTCCAATTGTCAAGCTTATACACTGATAAAACTTTAATCGGTGATGAAACTCTGAATTGAATAACAAATCCCTGTAAGACATGCACGGAGAAACAGAACCCGGCGTTGACATCCCTGCAGCTCAGTCAGAGTTCAAGCATAGAAAACAGGAGCTAAAAGAGGAGTGGAATTTATAACCACAGTTTTAAAAGATTCAGCATACTGGCGGACTGTCAGTCACCAGCACAGCAGCTGTTAGACTATCTAACAAGATAGCACTCTGTTTCTTGTGACATTCCCAATTAATTCCACCATTGATCACAAAGTGTGTTTCATATTGATCACAGACAGCACTTTTCTGTGTGTCTGTATTTGTATGGCATGACTTGCATACAGAATTCTTCCTTCGTAGCACAGACATCATTACTATTTAACACAACTGTGAGACCTTTACGTATCACATGTTAATATTAAATATTACGGGAGTAAATCACATCATCCTCTCTCAAAATCTGATCACATGTCAGCTCTTATCTTATCTTGATGTTTGTGTTTGAGTACTAGTTACAACAGAGTCATTGTTTCGCCTGGAGGAGAGCAACTACTGTTACAGCTAACAGTGGCTGTATATAGTTAACATTTTCATGCATTTAATGCTAGCTTTTTTTCTAAGCGCATACATGCGTGATACAATCACCAACTCATCAAAGTCTCTCAGTTGCAGTCATAATATCGTAGCCATGAAATATGAGATAAGGCTGTTAATGTTGTTGCAGATTTTACAACATGCATGAAAACGCACAATTCAGGTTGATAATGTAGAGTAGCACTGGTTCTTTACATCACGTTTACACAATAATGCCCCTAATGATTAATCGGAGTTCCTTTTAAAATAGTCAATATTTAAAAACAATATTCCAAACATTTCCAAATGCCCCTGTAAATTACAGTTTTATTTCTTCCAAGTCTGTATAATTAATATTAAAACACGTTTTTTAACACATCTGCTCCATAATGCATTCAAATGGACAACCGGAGGAGGGCTGAATTTTTGACAAAGACGTCTGCTTTGATTTTCGCACTGTTATGCAGTCCTCTAATCACACGCTGTTCGCTGCAGCATCATTTCAGCTTGAACTAGAGTTGCTATTGAATTTCAAAGACGCTGCTGAATAGTGCATGTGTAGTGGCAATCAGGGAGACGGCGGCGTTCACCATTACCTCCGAATTAATAATGGTTAAGAGGTGTTACAAATTATTAGCGACATCCCCTGAATGACAAGTACTCCATCGATTCATCAGGGCTTTTACGTACAGATTAGGCCCTACGTTTGCCTCAATTTATCAGTGATTTGTTTGTTAGAAGGTTTAGGCTTTAGGCTATGCATGTATTCAAAATGTGGCATGTGATATGTTGATATAAGATAATTTTGTATTAACCCCACAATGGAAAAAGAAGATCTTTTTTATATATCATCAGCAACAGATAGAATAGAAAAGCATCCATTACAAAATTATACAAGTAAACAAGCAGCAGTTTAAACAAGTGGCAACAATATAAATAAAGAGAAATGCTAATAAAAGGAAATATATGCAAACTGAACAATAGACAAGCCGTGGAGAATATGCAGCCCCTCTTGTCACGACCGTCTCATCATGTGAAAATAACAAGCCGAAGTGGAATCTCTGTAGTTGCATCTTCAGTCCCCGATGTAGCCGAACTTCAAATTTGAACCTTGTATTTTCTTTTACAGAAAATCCTCTGAATACACCCTGGACATGTGAAACAAGAGAAGCAATGTTCTGTTTGGGACGCTGATAAACCATGTTTGTGAGTGTAGTGTCAATCAGGGATTCACATATTTGCGTTATTGAGGCTAACTTGTTGATGAAAAGGGAACAACATGTCAAACCCAACCTCCGCACGGAGCCTTTTTAAAGTCTGTGTTCAACCTTATTATTCAAAGACATTTTCTTCTGGTATCTAGCCCTGCGTATCACTTTGGTTTTATTTGCCTACATTTTAAAATATCAACCTCTGAAATTTGTGCTCTACCTACCCCAATGCAGTGGAGGGGACTTTTCTTTTCATTCATTCATTCATTCAATCCCACAACATGTTCTAACATAAATTCAATAATGAATAATAAGGGGTAAAAACATGTACAGATTCATCTGCTCTGAGGAAATGTCTGCATTAGCTCAAAGACACCTTTTAAAGAAACATCATTATAAATAATGTTGAAAGCTGCTCTGCTCATCCTGGATAGCAGCCGGCGCAAGAATCAAACACAAAATTATACTTGACTTAAATTATCTTAAGAGATAACATTTCTCAGGCTACAATGGGGAAACTAAAATTGAAAGCGTGTTGGAAAATAATGAATAAAAAGGTGCTCACTTGGAGTCTGTCAGACATTGAGGAGCTGCAGTTCAAAGCAGCTCCACGCTGCTGATTTCCAGATAGCATCAAAGGAGGAAAATTATAAAGTTGCTTGAATTTTGCAGCATTCACTCACACTGTGGTGGTCAAAGTAAGAAATATATTTGATTTGCTTTGCGGAATCTGATTAATTTCTCTATTAGATATAAGAAATTGAGCAAAGCATTGAATTCAGGCAAGGTTTCCGTCCATTCCAGGAGGAGAGGAAAGTTTAAACATTATGATAACCTTGAGAAGCTCAATCCTGCAGTAGGATTATCATGCATTTACACAATATATAGTATGCTAATCAAGTAGACTGTATATACTTTCCTCCCTGACTTAATCCTTGCTAGAAACAGGAAGAGATAGCTGACAGGGCAGAGGGAACATAAGTGTACGTTGTTCTTGTTTCTATGCAACAGTCCTAATTAGCATTAGGTGGCTGATAAATGTGCTTTTGTATTATTCAACTTTCAGCACCCAGGGGGACATTGCAAGATCTGCTGCATTGTAAAGCACGAGGTGTCTAGTTTGGAGGACCTTTATCATCCAAAGCGACATTTAAATAAGCATTCTATTTGATTACAGCCTTAGAGTACTTTAACAGTAACTTTCTCTTGTTTTTTCAGATTACTCGAGGCTGCATCTTTATATAGTATCAGATCTTTGTGTTTGCTGTGTATATTAAAATGCAAATGGCTTGAAGGAAAAGCTGTTTTCTTTTTGCAATAAGTCCAAGTTAAGCTTGTGCGCTGACGTTTTTTGTGCAGTTTAGCTCTTGCCGGTGGTGACAGCGAATATAGAAGGAGAAATATGAAGAGGTTAAAAAGAGGTTGTATACTTCATGCACGTGTAGTTTGTGCATTTGTGAGAAAATCAACAGCAGGGCTGCACCTTGTACATTAATCCTTTCCTCTTTATATTTAGTGGTATATCATTTACCGTTATTAAAAGAAAGGTAGCGCACATTTGAGCCCCTACGTGGGCGGGGGGCCCGGACCAACCCGCCGCCTCCACAGCCATGCCTTTAGAGTCTCCCCTGGCATGCACGACCATTACGGCTCCATTAGGGCTTCTGCTACGAGGTCATTATGCTTGGCTGAAAATGTAGGGATGAAGATGTTATTGTGGTCCCATCAGGGGGAGAGGAAGACATAACAGTCAGTCATCCGGCTACTTCAGATGTCAAGACAGACAAACAGAAATTCTGACTCAACCTCTTTAGCAATAAAAGAATAGCAAGGGAAGATGAATAAGGAGGGGAAAGGGCAAAAGGGCAGCTAGGGAAGTAGGACAGAGGGTAATCTTCAGTTTCAGCTAGCAAACCAAGCTGTTTCAGAAATGTATATCTTTCTCTTTCTTGCCCATTTTAAATGCTGTTACTGGAATTTGGGGCGCTTTGTTGTTGGTATATTAGTTTGTCCATCAATCTTCCTTGTCTTTTGTTGTCGAATGCTTCATCTGTGTCAGATCTAATTCCCTGGCAGATATGAGGCATTTTATAGCATCATAGTAGCCTCCATCCCTCCGTATCTCCACCGACCAACAATGCCTGACACACACCAGCTCACTTCATCAAATTTAAGTGACATAAAATGACAAAAACATGGAACGAGTGTGGAGTGGGTTTCTCTCTGCATGATGTAAACAGTTCTCACCTCAGCAGGTGGGTCTGGATTCCACAGCTTCTCTCACTATGGAAAAGGAAAACACGAGGCTGGCCTGGTTGGCAAAACAAGCGCTCCATGCGCTGAGGATGAGCGGTTTGGCTGTCACACCCGCCCACATGTCTGGCCTTCTTGAGTCGAGTCAATGCACGTCAAATCTACTCGCTTATGGCATCATACGTCTGTCAGAAACATTTATTATATATCTGTTTATGCCTCAAATGAGTCTTTCTGTGTTTTTTCTAACTTTCTTGGTTGACTCTTAGTATCATTACCCAAAAACATTTTTGTAGAGGTAGGTTTATAGTCCTAAAAGTAATGCACAAAATTTTGGTGATCATCACATATACCCAGAATATTTTTTAACAAAGATTATTTACCATTGGTAAATAGGGGAGTTCAGGGGAGTAGTCTCCTGAACTTCTGACCCCACATCCACTGTAGGATAAAAATATAAAAGTTGTGAGAGCGTCTGTCCTCTCTGCAAGTGGCATATAGGAGAAGATAGCTGCCGACCTGTGTAATTGGTACGATAGTGACTGCTCCTGAGGTCTATATAAACTGGGCCAGAGCCAACCAAGCATATGACAAATGCACCGGAGGTCACACCAGGGCATTGGCCTGAAAATCCAGTTAGCATCCCGGGGTCTAGCAGCTGTCTGCTGTTGGAAGATGGACAGGTGTTGACATGGACTGTGCAGAGATCTGAACCTCGGAAGCCTATTAGCTTCTACATGGCTAGAGTTCCACGATGGGATGGGATGCTTTCTGTTTTGGTGACGTGTCTAGTTTCACGGGACAAAGCTCTGCTGGTAGCCGATGAACACGAGAAAGAACAAGCTCGCGTGTTAACATGGTTTTAAATCAAGCCCGGACGTCTTTGCCTCCTTTTCGTGGTAAGTGCCTCAGGCACTGAACTCTTGTCAGTTCATAACTGTTGAGATGTTTTACACGCCAAGTCAAGACTGACTTCAAGAACCGTGCTCATTTCAGTAGAGTTGACTCCAGGTGCCGGCACAGCTCGCGACGAAACCCTTCCATCCGATGAAAAGCTCTTCTCATTGGCTCATTACGTCCTGTGTGTGTCGATGCTGCGGTTTGTGGCCAACGTGTGCACTCATTATGTCATTATCAACAGATCTGAGCCTCTCTTAAGTATTCAGACATGCTATATTTCCCTTTTCAGTACAAGAAGTACACACACACTTCTTGGCCACAGTACTAGAACAGGTGGAGAAAAAAAGAGAAAGAAATCACTGGCCCGAGGCTGATGAGGAGCGATGTCATGAGTACATGCAACATTACCGTCATCTGTGTTTTTACTGCGCTCCTGAGACCCAGCAGCGGCGCGCACGCCCGAACAGGCTTCTGTTAAAGTCAAGTTACGCAGCACATTGTCGCGCAGATCCTGTGACCATCTCTTTACAAGCTGGGTGAGCTGTGACCCCGGCAAGTTGTGTCCCACAGGCCAGAGTGAGTGCTACAATGCTGGAAGCAGATGGCCCTCCCGATGCCACTCTGACTCACAGATTGGCTTTAATTGCCAAGGCTGATCAGAAGCCCAGAGAGTCTGCAGAGGCCGAAACACTCCATGAGTCCCGGGCCCCAAAATAGAGCCTGACAAGGAGGCCTCACACAGTTGAATGGTCATGCACAACGCATCTTACTCTCACGCCCCTTGGTGCACGCACTCACACACACACAGAAGCATAAAAGTGACGCAATCGAAGATTCTTAATGGCTGGAAATGAAGGCAAAACAGCTGAAGGAATTTTACAGTGGACCTCTCTCTTTCCTGTCTGACTCACTGTCTGCACTGCAATACCGTCGACACACACACACACACCCACACACACACTGAGACGAACAAGCCATGACTGTTCCCAGTGACAGTAGTGAGTGCGCTGCTCTGACGTCAGTGACAGTGCTGCGTGTCACATTCTATCTCCTTCTGCATGTGCTGTCCAATAACGGAACTGTTTTCAAGTCAGCTTTGCTCTCCATTTGCGTGCGTAAATCTTCCGCGCTGTGTTGTCAGAGGGAAATGCTCCCAGTCACCACCGAACTGGATGTCTTTCCCAGACGTACCGGATGGATTCAAAGGTGTAGCAACGCATCACGTGCGAGTTTTCTCGTGTTGATTCAATGTGAAGTGGCCAGCCTGTATGCTCACGTGCACACACGTCAGGCCACGCGCACGTGACTGCTCGGCTGCGTGAGCTCCTGTCTCCGCAAAACCACCTGCTGTGTCTGACGGAGGCTATCCTGGAAGTGGAAGGGAACACTCCCCTCATTCGTCCAGGTCTTAAGGCACCCTCGGACAGCAGACGCCATCCTCACACACTGAGGCAGGCAAGCAGCCTAGCATGGAGACCCACAGTCCAGGTGCCTGGGGAAGATGAGTGGCAACACTAAAGCTCATTATGTCTCGGCTGTGGACACGCCGGACTACAAATGAAGCCTTAGCTGTCCCTGTCCCGTCCATGGCTGTCACCTCTGCACACTGCTGGAGACCAGCAGCATAACGGAAAAGTGGTACACATGTGGAAGTCGGCAGATGAGTGTGTGTGTGTGTGTGTTGGAGAACATGCTTATTGTCTACTGTCGCTTGTGTTGATGCCTCCCACTGTTTGAGAGCTCCAGGCCCTGCTTGATAGGTCTTTATGTAGCATGCGCACCCCCCACCCCCCCCCCCCCCCCCCTCCATTTTTTCCACTCTGTCCTTCTATCCTTCTCTCCCGCTGACTGCGCTAATAGCCCTCCAGCTGCTCTCACGCACTCTTTCCCAAGTGCATGGGCACATCCATACGTATATAATGTAATCTTATATTGAGAATCACAGGGTACAGCCCTTTTGCACACCTCCACTGTTCACATTATTTACAGCTCCATTAATCAAGTGAAAGCTAAGGTTGCTCTGCTATTTTTGGGTCATGCCACATTTTACCCCACTTGCCCCCCCCCGGTATCTGGAGCAGTGGTATATTGCGTAACTGCTGTGCACAGAGCTGACTAAACCATAACAGCGTCTGCAAAGTGTTTTAGCGCGGCTATAAAATCAGGTTTACGGTGTTCAAAGCTTCTTATTATATGGAATCATATTTTATTTTCCTCACTCTTAATTGGATACTCCAGCGAAAGCAAGTCTGCAGTGATTAGAGCAAATACACAAGCACATATTTAACTTGAATGGTGAGATAACACTTAATGCACTCACTTTCATTAGAGGAAACCTGAAATTATCCCCCCTTCCTCGTTCGTCTATCCCCTCCACTGCCATCCTCAGGACTGGAGGATGGACATTAAAATGCATAAAAAATTAAGGCTGTTTACTTGGACAGTAATGAGAGGAGGCTTAAGTGGTCTGGTTTTAATTAGTATGATTGGTTCTATGGGGACCACACAGGCGGCACCAGAGCAGCCGATTCGCTCAGAGTTTACAGGACCTTTTCAGACTGTAGTGTCGGTGCTGATGTCAGAGGAGATTGGACTGCAGAGATGTTGCTTTTGATGATCCCGGGTTGGAAGGGAGCGCTGCAGTTAAATGCACTGAAGCAGACTATTACATAAGCGCCGCCTCAAGGTCAGACATCTGGTTCCTCCTTGTCTGTCTCTATTTAAGACTCCATCACAAACTGCTTTTGGATATTAAGGTTGTGAACCCAGACTCTATCCTCGCAATCCACAAACCAGAAAACCTGTTTTATTTTTTTTACTTTTACATTTCCTTATCTTTTATGATAGATTTTGCGTTTCTTCTTGAAAGGTGTCTTTTCCCGCTCCTTATTATATCACCCTCCATTTCTCATTTTTTACTGAATGCCTTACGAGTGCGAGTACGGACAAGCAGAATGTGTTTATATCAATTCTGGAGCATCGGTGCTCTTTCCTTTTTTCAGAAGAGCGCAGGGAAGGGGTTACAAAGGAGAGGTCAAAAGTGTGGCAACACTTCAATAAAGAGCCTAGTTTGTCCTTTTTGATGCGATGCTGCCATGCGCTTCAGCTAAAAAGAAGAAGGGCTCTTGTCGCTGAGAACTGACGTAAAAGGCACTGAGCTCACGGCCGCTCACACAAAGCCGTGCGAAGGCTCTGCAGGGTTTGACGTTTCAATGGCTGGAGCCATTTCAAATGTACAGGAAGGGCATTTTGAGTCACATGATCGAAATGTATCGGGGACTTTTAGTGAGGCTGAGGTTTTGTTTTATTTATGGCTGCATCATGTAATACGGGTCAAACCACCTGACTGGTAACAAATCACCCAGCTGAAGTGTACGCTCAATCCATAGTATTCCATTTAGGCTGACCTGCAGTTACACTTCACCTCTGTGACCTTCCTGTGGAAAAATCCTCGTGGCTCACGTTATCCCGGACTCTTCAGAAGAAGAAGAGCTCGTATCTCGGCGGGGGCCCGTCCCGGCTAAAGAAGGGATAAATAAATACATGATGTTGTTTATTATCTGAGACGCAGCTGCTTTCCACTGCTCTCCTCACAAGGCAAGTTCATCATCGTGTGCCTCCTTTCCCTTTCTCTGATGCAGCTTGGTGTGGCAAACAAATGTTAACACACAGTTGTGTTTTGTAAAGAGACAGAGCAGTTCGCCTGCAGCATGATGGTGTTTTGTGTTGTTGTGCTCTTCTGAGCGGTTACCCAGTTTTTTTTTTTTTTACCAAATATATCTCTTTCCCTGCCTCATCATTTTCTTCAAAGGTATAAATGTGCAATTATTACCACAAATCCGGGCTTTGCTGCGCTCTGGGCTCAATCCACTTCTGTAAATGCCTTTTTCCTCTCTCCAATAAGAAGCCACAGAGTCTAAATGGTAAGGGATCAGTGCACCAAATGCTTTCATTACATACAGAAAACCATTACCTTAGGCTTAAAAAAAAAAAGAGCCACAGCTTTGGCAAAAGACCACACACGGAAAAAACACGTAAACACCGACACACACACACACATGCTAGTCTAGATCTAACTATCCCGTGTTATATTTATTTAGCTGGTGGATGTCGCTGTTGATTGAACGCGTCTTTATGCTTTATACTATAATACGACTCAGACACAAGGGGAAACTTAATGCAGTAGAGTCTATGCTAACAACACGTCGACCCCTGGATGCTGAGATATCACCATGTCAGAGTGAGTTTGTATCGCTGAAGGTCTCCCCGGTCTCCCTCAGCAAGTCCTCTCAAACATGTAGGCTGATATCTGTTGGTGTCCAAAGACAGCTGGGATTATTTTTCATTTTTCACAGTTCATGATAAACTATTGTTATTGCATGTAAGCGCTGTATGCAGATACTTTATTAATGTTCGACTGTATCTACATTTCTCTTTCCGTTAGGATTGTTACTGCTTTATTTTTAGTTTGGTTTTTTTCTTGTTTACATATATATCCTCCTGAGGCCCAACGCGCTAGCATGTCCTCTGTAGTGGACATTTGTCCATTACAGAGGACACATGTCAGCGGGCCGGGTCTCAGGAGAATATGGTACATGGATAAATATATATAATTTAATTTCTGTAGTTAGGCAGTAGCAAGCAGCGCCGTTGCCTCACAACACAAAGGGTTTTGGGTTCAAATCAAATGCCCGGGACCTTTTTTTGTGTGTTTTTTATGTTCTCCTCGCTCTCTGTGTGGGTTCTCTTCAGCTTCCTCCCGCCGCCAGAAACATGCACCAGAGGTGAATTGGTGTCTCTAAATTAACTGCAGGCATGAATTCGTTCTTTGTCTGGGTGGCCCGAGGTCCCGTCCCAGCTGGGATGTGATCCAGCCACTCCAGAACCCTGCAGAGGATAAGCGGTTACACAAAACAAATACATTTCTCTTCTTTAGCAGACATACCCCGTACAGCCGGTTCACTGTGTGACCCTTTCATGGCGACAGAATCCCAACACTGAGACACCAGACGTGCAAGATTCATCTGAATGATTGACAAGCAACCTGGTTCTGTTAATCAAGTTTTGCTTACTCTGATTAGGACCTTAATGTGAGTTAGATAACCAAGTTAAGGTGTTTACATGAGAGTTGCAATAATATGCATCTTGCATCTGGCTGTAATTGAATTATTGTTGCGCATGTAAATGCTTTTTTGCTCACCGGCTCATTCCCAGACGTCGCTCTCTGTATTCTACATGAGGCGGGGGGGGCTCGATGAGCACTGTAGGCCTCCTCTGATAAGAGGAGAGGTGAGACATGAACATGTGTGCAGCAGTTCATGTGAGCGCCACCTGGCTCTCTCCAGCTCTGTGATTTATGCCTTTGATAGCGCCAACCCAGAGATGCTTTCAGCAACAACAAAGTAGCGCTGAAGGATGACAACAATGGGACACTTGTCAGTCTGGAGATGAAAAGATGTTTTGCGAGGTGGCTGTCTCGTTTTTAACTTTGATATATATATTTTTTTTGGTTCTGTTTTGTTTATTTGCCTCTGTGTGTTCCTCCGTGTCTTATCAAAGGTTATTGAAGAAGCAGAATGTGAAGTGGAGTCAGTTTTCCGTCTTTGACAGAGCACCTCCCTCCCTGTGTGCGGAGGTGGCGGTGTGCCTCGCTGCTTCTGCTTTGACTTATCAACAGACTTATGTCCGCTGGTTTGGTTTTGCTGTTATGCGGGGGCATGAAACAACATGCTCCACATGCATGATTTCCTTTTCTTCATGTGCTGTAAAACTTTATTAAAAACAGAGGCTAATACATTGATATTTTGTGAATTTGTTCTCCTACTGGGCTCTTAAGCATTATGGACGCCTCCAGGATTGTCCGTATGAATAGCTAATCACATCTATATCAATAGACTAGTGGGCGTCTTTGCAAAAAAAAAACTGTGGCGGCTTCACTGATTGATCAAGAATGCAAACATGTTTTATTCAATAGTAAATGACCCCTGACATTAAGAGCAATGAGGTCAAATCAGTTTCTTTGTTGGGACTTGCATTATCTCGATTTGCAGCACAGGTAAGCCAACATGGCCGCCACACCACAAAGTTAAATTAGTGTGTGTAAGTGAGTAAATAAATGGTGCAGGGGAATCTCCAGCCTCACCATCCATGTCATTTGACTCAGTTATAAGATGTGGACTCTGCAGATCCAGCGATATAAAGTCTCGTCACCATAACTCACTGAACCAGCAGGCAGAGAATTGCAAGAAGTAATGCACATTCCTTCCTGTGGTGAAACATGATGCGTTTAATGCAGAAATCATCAAAAACATGAACACGTTCTTTCACCTGCTTTTACAGATGAACAATATTTTAAGAACTTTGAAAGTGTATCCTGGCCAAACCTTTATTTAGCCACGTTTTTAAGTCATAGATGCAGGAGCAAAAACAATTTAAACTTATCAGAAAATGGATCAGCAGCATTGTTTTTGTCTTTCAGCGCCCTGGGCTTCCGAAGGAATCATCCTTTTAAAAACAATGTAAAAAAATAAAAAATGATGTTGGCTAGAGCTAGAATTTTTCTTCAAAGAGAGATTAAATTGTCTATCTTTTATTTTTTTTTATTTACATCACAGCTAATTTCATTTAGTGCTCTAGAATACTACGACTTCATTGGAGGTGTTACATTGAATTTGTCTGAAATACAGAATCCCATGAGAATGAACGAGACCTGTGACCTTTGTTGACCTTATTTCTCCCGGGGTTTCTTGTTCTCTTTGGTCCCTTTGTCATCCTCTTCCACCGATGCAGCTGCTGTAACTCTCCTCTGGACTGTTAATCTATATCACTCTTTTCATCGGCACCCAAAATTGACTAGCCGCCTGCTGAAAGTGGTTAGCCAGCGAGTCAACCCTGATGAATGATCTCAAAGCTCAATTTGAGCAGAAAATCCACTCATTTTATCTGCTTTTTTCTTTTTTTTAGGTTTAATGTTGTTGTGAGGCTTCAGTATCAGAGAGATATTAAAATGGGGGCGGTGGCGTCTTGATCCATAGGACCTCCTTGGGCTCATCCTGTACGTTACGTTGCTGACAGTCTTCGTATAGCAGAAATGAGTGGAGTGGTCTCTGACTGATGGAGCTCCTTTGTCAATGCCAGGGGGGGAGGGGGGGGCTGCTGCTGGCAGATTGGGGCCGAAGAACAGTACAGATCACATTAACATCTGTCAAACTGTTCTCTAACAGGGAGGACATAAATAGAAACGTATTGATGCATTATGCAATGACGTTTTCTGACTAATAGGATCAGAAAGTAATTTTGAGGCTGTAAAGGCAGATCTGCAGAGATGTATTATGAATAGTTAATGGAGGGGGGGGTTAACGGTAGTGCATATCATGCTGTACAGTAAAATCCCAGAGGGCGTAGGTCAGTTTGTGTGTGTGTATGGGTGGGTGGGTGGGTGGGGGGGGCACTGTGTATCAGCTCGCTTGACATCATTGAACATCGACATGATTGCTAATAGACACAGGGTGCAAATGCAGCCAGCGTGTGGCCCAGCATGGCTTTTCAGATTCTGGTCATGGCCAACATTTGCTTATTTTTGTTGTTCATGCAGTGAAGATGTTCAAAGAAACAGTGATATTAGGATAAATATGTCATTAGTAGTCATGATGGGGGGGGCTTTAATTAGTGTGATCCATCGCCTCAGCTTCAGGCAGTAGGTGCACACTAACAAGTCCCAGGAAGAAGTTCCACCCAGCTCTTTGCTCGCTGTGACACTGCCCTGTTGTGTCGCTGCCTTTACTTCAGTGCAGTCAAGCTCAAAGAGATTCACAAAATGCAGGTGCAGGTAGAGAAGTGTTTACCCGAGAAAAAATGCCCCTTTACAGACATAAAGAAGCACTGTGTTCTATGCACTGTCAGGAGAACATGGCCTATATGTGGTCTCTTGAGCACATTGTGAACCTTCAGGACAAAACTTGAAATGCAATGCATGAATCTTGCGCTGAAAGATTTTCATTATCCGTGTAGATAATTTTAGGACATATGCAAGCAATGCAACTCTTGCTTTGTGAGCGGTTGAAACGCTTGACATTCCTCCTCTCTCCTCGGCTATAATCTATCTTCTTTTCTGTGTGCTCTCCTGAAGAGGAATGAATTTCTGTGCTGCAGGCTTTAGGAAAGAAAGCTGAGGACAGTTCCCCCGAGTCCGGACACCAAGGCCCCCGGGCCTCCACAGCTCATAAACAGATGTGTCCTTGTCCCCAGCCAAGCGCAGCCACTCAAGTGGCAAAGCAGGGGCCCAATAATTGTGAAGAATTGAAAGCTAAATATTGGCTTTATCTCCTCAGTAATAAAAGGGCCATGAAATTGATTTAATGCTGCAGCGCTTCTCTTGGGTGGCTTCTTACCGCGTGAGCACAAAACAATGAGCTGCAGCCATCTATTAATTAACCCACCTAATCCCGCAAAGTTAATCTCTCACCACAACTTTGCCCACAACGAACTTCCAAGCCAGTGGGTCTATTGGGGGTGTCATGACAATGGCAGCGAGGGGAAGACAGATTCAGCACTTTGGAAAAAAGGGAGAGAGAGAGAGAGAGAGGACTGTATGAAGCTCTCTTCTGCACAGCAACCATGGAGAAACTGTAAGTGGAAATGCAAGGGTGCGTAGCCACCATTAGCATAATATCGGAGTTGGTCTGTATTTTCGTGAAAAGAGGTGGAGAAAATTATTTGTGCTGTTTAAATCCGGTCCTGGTGTGGCGTGGCACAAATGTGCCTGATTTATTTGCCCTCTTGTCATTTTTTAAAATCTTTTCCCCCCAATTCCCTTATTCTATTCCGAGCTGTTAGATAGCTGTGGGGGGGCGGGGGGTGGAAGTGGCATTTCTTTATCTTCTTTGCTTGCCTGCCAGTTGAAGCACGACAGCCCCCCCCCCCCCCCACACACACACACACACACACATTCACTGTCGTATTGTGTCGACAGAGCTGTGAATTACCTCCTTCTCAGCCAGCTGATGAAAAGCTATGTGTTTTTCTCTTTGGCTGCAGCTCATCTGACCCTAACCCTCTCACACCTCCTTCCCTCTCATCAGTCTTTTACGCGAGCCCCTCCTTCATGGAAAAACAGTACAAGGCTGTCTCGAAAAAATAGGTCACCCGCCAGTGCTCCTCTCACCTCCCGTGGCATGGAAAAAAAATAATCCTCTAAGGTGTCTCGAGCCATTTAGTAAATTCTAAACTAAAATGTCCAGAATGAGCCAAAACAGAAGAAACGCACACACATAAAGAGGAAAATGATATCAAGACAAGCTCCAATTGAGGGAATTTGAGGATCCCTTTTTTCAGTATTGAGGAAAGTATTTCCTGTGGAGATAATTTTCCGAGTCTGATTAGGCTTAGACGGTGTTGAGCCCAGAGTGAGGAATCTCATCACTGCTAATGACATGCATTCCTGTGCTGAGAGAAGAGCCCAGGCCCTGGGCATGGACTAGCCTCCCTCAGACTTCTCTTGCTACTGTGTTCATTAAGTCCAACTATGTAATTACAATTCACAGATACTGCATTTGGCTTAATTACAGACTGATTATTTGACTGAAATTTCCCATAAAAATCCTAAAGAAGCCGATTTATATTTGCACGGCATTTAAGCCCTTTAATAGTAAATCAGAAACGGACAATTTATTTGGTTTATAAATGTTTAAATTCTCCTACATTTAAATCTTTAAAATCCTCCATGTTTAAGTGCTGCAAAATATTTAGATAAGAAGAAATGGGCACAAGAGACGTGTTCAGTCACCACACAAGCTAACAGCCTCTTCTGACTGACAGATCCTCCAACAGATGTCTGAGGAAAATGGGGTTTTCTGCTGTATATCTTCTTACCCAGTCAAGAAAGAAAGAAAGAAATACTGCAAGCTGCCTCGCCTCTTGCATTTCAGCCACTGAATTTGATTTAGTATTCAAAATGCAGAGGTAGTCCCCGGAGATAGGGCTATTATACTCATGTCTGTGCAGCTCGGAAGTGGCTGTAATCTTTCATCCAAAACATGTGACATAAACTCCCCCAGAGCCAAATGGGTTCAGTCGTATAATCAGAGACCTGGTCAAGTCCGTTTACTCGACAATTGCACCTCATCGGTCAGAAAGGACATTATTTTGTGTATTAATTTGAAATACTTATCATAATAAATACTCTATCTCTAATGCAAGATGCTACTAAATCATTTTCTGTGTTATTTATTTTTATCTGGATCTATTACGCTGTGTTGCTCGTGGCTGTGCTTGTGTTTCTGTGCATGGATCAGTCGACCTGCGGGTTTTCGAGCATTTCCGTGGGTTCGGTAAGAGTCTGCTGATAGATAGCCTGACATGAGCCCCCGTCACTGACAGCCACAGTTTTATCCCGTAGCTCAGTACCGGCATCAACGCTCTTCTCTGGCTCTGGGGTGTACTCATCCCTGTCCAGGTAGTGATGTATGTGTGTGTGTGCCTGCAGGCTTCCAAGCGACAGCATATGGACCGGTGGCAGCAGCAGCAGTAGCAGCAGCACGAGGCTCAGGTAGGGGGGCCCGTGGAAGAGGCGGCTACTTGGCGTACCCACAGAGCGCAGGGCCAGGTAAACGCTCTGTCCTGTTCTGTGTGGCTGCTGCTCTCTCCAACTTCTCCTGCTCTGCTTCTCCCCATAGACATAGCCCCCCCCCCCCGAGCCCACAAGGCATGCACCTAAATATGGTGCATACGCCGTAAAAACTAAGACTGAAGCATGTAAAAGCAAACCAACTTTAATCAAGTAAGAATAGGAGTGCTATCTGGCTGCAAAAAACTTTCAATTTAAGACCATCCCTGTGAAATTTCAGCTGTATAAGCTGAATTGCAACATTGTTACCAGCCAACTTACACGCTTAACATTAACACAGTTTAGTATTGAACTAACTCGATTAAGGAAGAGATAACATGTTACCATTCAATAATTTGTATTTAATAACCACATGCTTCAGCTAATGCTTGTTAGCTTCACTGGCTTCCAGCAACACTGTCCCGCTAACATCTTCATATTTTAAGAAGAAGAAAAATTACAAACCTATCATGTGTATGTGAGTTTCCAAAAAGCCACACCTTTTTGGGTTCAATCACTCAGTTAAAAATGCATCTTAATTAAAAGAACTGATTCGTTCACAGACGCTGCACATGACTGAAACACGTTCACGGTAGCCAGAAATTGACAAACCACCTATTTATGAACACAATCGTGTAAATCGTGACTTCAGAAATCATTTTCACATACCATAAAACACCCACACTGGAGTCCAGCGTGTAATAAACAGCGTCAACTGAGCAGAGGCTTTGGGCTTCAGTCATTTAGTCTTGAAAGTTATTTCAGAAGTCAGAAAGTTGCACTGCAGATTGAAGATGTATGTCAGGCCAATGAGTTTGCAGCTCGCCTCACACTGATTCTATTTAGGTTGCTCATTCATTCCTTTTTTTAGGTCTTCATGCATCTTACTCTGCTGTTCCCACAAATACAATATGATTAATGTAACTGCACTGTCACATGTTAAGTGGTGCCAGCTGACTGGAATCATGAGAATTTATTCATTTAGTTTATTTATATTTATATATAGAGAGAGAAAGATATATGCAATGTATGTACCTACATGTATGTATGTATGCACACACACACTACTATATAATAATTTTGACTTCAAGCAACATTAAAAAGGATAAATAAAGCATTATTCAAAACCCCAAAACTTAAATTAGAAAGTCAAAAATAGCATTAACTAAAATGATACTGGCTTGATGAAACAAATGGAAACTTGTATGCAATGTTATTTTGACACGTCGATGGGATGTTGCATGAAGCATGAGCAAGGGAAAGGTGGACAGGCTCCATTAGATCAACTCAGTTTAAACATGACCAGGCAGGAGACCACAGGACTGTCATACAGAGAGTTTCTGCACTGTCGCCAAGGTTACGTTCACATCAAAATATATTTTTTTTTGTAGAAATTCCGATTTTTGGCTCTGATCAAACTTGGTTATCTTGATGGTTCATGCTCATAATGACAGTGACCTCTGTCTCGCACTAATGTGATCTATTTTCTGAAGCAGCAAGCACGGACACATTTTGGCATGAAACATCTGCGTCACCATAAAAAAAAAATAATAATCCACATTTAGACTCCTGATTTTCGAGCTGAAATGGTTGGTGTGAATAGAAAAACATACACGCAGCATTTTTCTCTGGAGGGAAGCAAACACTTTATCAGCTGTTCACAAGGAGAGCGTGACTGTTGCTGTCGTCCCTCCTCCAATCATTTCGTTTTGCATGAATAAAAACATTCTGATCCACCCATTCTCCTTCAGGCTTCAAATCAAATATTTATCTAATGTAGGACAGTGACTCAAATCCGATTGGAAAAGATCAGATTCTTTGTTCTCACAGTTCAGAAAATATATAATTTGTGTCAAATTAGGGCAAAAAGCATAAGAATTTTAATTTGGTTCCTCCAAATGGTAAGCCTGGTAATGTGAACGCAGCCCGAAGCGCACACACTTTTCTGTTCTATCTTACTGTATATGTAACATATCGTAGTTTTAACTGAAGGTCGCACTGCCGTGAGACATGATATCATGAGCTGGTACTTCAGCGAACGCTGTGCTCATCTGATAACCTTCACCAAATTGATTAAAGCATTGACAAAAAAGTTACGGATCAACTCGTGAAGTTTTTGAAAGCACGACAGCAACCTGAAATAATGAATATTGTGTTAGTTGTAAGGGTTAAATTAAATAAATAAAAGGCTTAATCATTTATGAAACATCTTCACTTTGAATATACTGGAAATGTGAATTGCTTTTTATAATATATTCAATTTAAATTTGTGAAAGCCCCCCCCATGTTTCCTCTATTGTCCACTGTTGGGTTAGTTCCTTTCCCAGAGGTACATACAGCTTGATAATTATTTACCCTAATTTAATTTATGGATCCTCTGTATTTGAACTTTGTGGGTTATTTTTAATTTCGTTTTAAAGTGATTCAATATGATCCAATTGATTTATCCAAATATAGACAGTGATTCTATAGTGAGTTCTCCTTCTGTCAAACATTTAGTTTATGTTTGGATTTTGTTTACTATAAAAGTTTATCATTGACATTCACGATAAACTAAACTGTAAAACGATAAACTGTAAGTCAGTAATTTAGGTCAAATATATATTATGACTAGAAAGTCAACCAACCCATCCAACGTGTACGTCTGTCTGACTTGAATACAGTCATTTTCAAAGCCTTGCCGATTGTTCCCTTTCTGTGCTCTCCATGTATTGAATATTGTTCTGCTGCTGCTGTCTTTCATTGCATGAGTAAACACAGATGATCAGACAGGAGGGTTAGTCTGTGCCTCTGTGCCAGCTTTAAGGTGCCTGAGGATGTCAGGTTTAAGTACAATCCTGTAAAATGTAACGACGGTACACCGTATTCACAAACACACGAGCATCTGCTGAGAAATTTGTTTCAAAAAAACTGGATGCAAGTCTTAAACACAGCGTTGATTGACTTTGTTCTGGCTTCATTTAGACATCCTGCTTTTTTCCCACCATTAACAAATGTAGATCATTCAGTAGCTGTCAATACAAGCTCCCCTGACTGAACACACAGCCTCCAGGCTTAGGGACAAGTGTCTTCCCTAATCAGACATACCATTAGAAGCTTGGTGGTAAAAGTCTGCTTCATCTGTAACTCAGATGTTTTACATTCACTCTCTGATAGCGGCTACTTGACTGTACGCGCTGATATACCTGCAGACGTACACGATCACACAAGCAGCGGTTGTGAATGCATCCAACCTACATATGCATACAGGGGGGGGGGGGGGGGGGAACTAATTCCCCCACCTGTCTTCCATTGCACGGAATTCAAATCAACAGAGGGAACACTGGAAGCCAATCAGGCGACACTTTCTTGCACGTTGGCCCATTTGGTTTCTGCACATTCAAAACAAACAATTTGCCTCAACAATTCCAATGACAATTGCAACCATCTCTAAGAAGCAGGAATGTTGATTTGGGGTTAGCAGCAGCCAGGAAGCAAGAGACGTGATGGCAACCATTATGTATAGTTTAATTCTGACAGCTGCAAATGGAAGGGAGACAAGGAAATGACTATGAACGAGGGCTGGAGAAAGCTGAGGAGGAGGATGTAGTGGTGAACAGTGACACCGTGGTGTCAGAGTACTTAAACAGCCATCATGCCGTTTTACTGAATAGATTTCAGTACTTGTATGCATCAGTATTTTCAAAATAACTTCAAGAAAGTCGAACAGATCGGCATGTTTGAGATTGAGCTTGTAAAATATATGTAGGATCACTAAAGCAGCGCTTTCCTGTTGGTTGACAAACCACAAGTTCTCCTGTGGTTTGTGGCTCTTTGACAGAGTGAACATAATAATGTATTGCTGATTTCTAGAGTCGGAAATGATGCTAATAATGATGCTCTTCTCAGGCTACAAAGACAGACCACAGGTTGATCTCACATTGTTTAGGCTTTCTTCCTGTGTGTACTATCTGGGGATGGTTCTGCCTCTCTGTCCCATTTCCTCATTTATTTTACAGCTCCGAAACAACCCAAGAATTGCAATTATATTCTTCTCATTGGTAAATTATTTAGTTTTAGTGCAGATGATGGGCTTTGTTGTAAACAGAAAATGGCTTATGGATGATGTAAGGCTGGATTCTTTGTTTTTTGTCTCCACCTATTGACCACATATTAAGTACCGGTACTTCATCTAATGCGACCCAGCAGGAGGCCTGTCAGTCTGACGGAGTGTGTCCTAAACCGTCGCTCCAAACATCTTAAACCCTCAATGTGAATTCTATTCTGACAGTTCCTTCACCCTTTTTGCGTGCTAGCTGTGAGGCTTGTTGGTCAGCTATATACACAGAGAGCACCGTAAGATTGAGGAAGACATTTTCCATCCTTGACAGGGGGCACTTTCACCCGACTCTCAAAGCTCAGCAGACAAAATGACAGCATGCTGACCTCTCTGACACACCAGTAATGATGGCAAGGCGTATTTTGGACTTCTACCTGCAGCAAACTTTGCTCTATTTGAAGTTAAAGTACCGTGTATATATATATAATATATTAACAATCTCTTAAACTACCAAGTATCTTGGTCCTTATTTCCCTTGAATTATAGCGGTTTCGTAGATTTAGATATCAGCACTAAATAACTTTTCTGACTGATTTCACCACCCCAGCTGGTATTTACAAGGAGCCAAATATGTTGGTCAGCTCTCAGGACATTTTGGCCTAGACATTCATATCAACAACAACCAACACATCATTAATGTGCATAATGAGAAATTGGTCCATGGACCCGCTAATAAGAGTTTGAACTGTACATTTTTAGGAAAGGCTACTCTCTTTGTGTATTCTGAGACGTGCCGGGAATCTCCTGCATTGTCAGGTACACACGGAGAAAAATGCAAGTGATGCAGATGGTTCTGACAGTCTGGGGAGCATCAAAGGTCCCGGTCTACTCCGGTGGAGTGTTTTCCTGAGTCCCTCTGAGCTTTCCGAGAAGCTCAAATGTCAGTTTCCGATCTTGGCTCCACCTGCAGTAAACACCAAGCCCCTTCAGCTGTTTTCAGAGGTCTGGATGCTCGTGATGAAATGTCTGACTTGACTCAGGTGTTGTGAGCTGAAATAGAGCTGGCTGTGGTCAATTGGACTGCTGTACGTATAGCAGAGGTGACCCCACCAATTTAATTGGGACTCAAGTTGGTCTTCTCGTTTTTGAAACTTGTTTCTCCTCTTAGTTTCGTGTCTATTTTTTGTCCTTTCTTTTTCACTCGTCTCACTTTTCACCAACTACTTTGCCAGTGACGAGAAGGAAACTCATGACATTTACAAATTAAGATCATTATCTATTTCCTCCCAAAAAGCCCTGTGATCTACTCCAGTGCCTGAGGAGACCGGGATTGGCTGTATGCATTGGCCTTAATCAATCTGGCTCCTCGTGAGCTCAGGTCCATTTGTCCCAGATGCTAATCCGCAGAACTCAGCTCCAGGGCCAAAGGCGCTTTGCATGCATTTCGTACAAAATAACATGAGCAGACATGCCAAACCCATCCTGCTTGGGTTTTGTTCATGGCCCTGGGATAGATGTGACACGTCGGGGAGGGCAAAGTGTCCCTTTGCTCCTCCACAACGATGCAGCAACTCTCACAGCTGTGGGTAGCAGATGCTCTGAGGTTCCACAGGCCTTAAGGGACATCACCACGCTGCCCTCCAGGGGCTGCAGACGCAACGCATCCTCTAAAGGGATCTTACTGGAGACTAAAGGGGAGTTAGCTATCCTGTCGTCTATCCTGTGAATGCTGTTTTGAAATAAATCATGTGTTGCAGTCTTACGCTCAGTGCATGATTTTTGGTTTTTCATTTTGTAATCTAAATTTATCGTAGTGAAATGTTCAGCCGAACTACAAACAGACATCAAAAATGCATTTCTCTGCATACTTCAATATGCAAAATAATATAAACAGATAAAAACAATAGCATTTCCTCCAAATTAAACTGAGCCTTAGATTTCTTCAGACCACTCAAGTCTAACAAGTCATTTGTAAAAAGTAATGTGTTCAGCCACATGGCCAAGACTGTCGACTCTGAGCGGGATCGTCTGAGCTGACTGGAGATCCGTGTCCGTTCTCAACCAGGCCATTATGCATTTAAGTCATATTAGTATGCATTGATTTTGTATATGGTGAGGTATTGTTTTACGTTTCCTTTTCCTATATAAACTCTCCGTAATCATCGTGATCTTACCATGGTCAAAGGTAAATGTAAATCAGGAGCGCTGTTGGGTTTCTCCATTACTCTACAGAACAGCAAGTGAATGGAAAAGCAGGCATGAAATGAAAAGTGGAAAAAATAAAAAATAACAATAACAGAGACCTGACGATGGGCGAGTAAATGCAAGAAGAAATCATCTGTTAAAATTAATTAGCCAAGCTTCTCTGAACGCAAAATGACAAGACATTAAATATGTATTATTTATGAAATGTCTGTGCTCTGTGAAAAGGGTGTCTAGTGCTGTTAATTACTCAGCCATTCATTCAGAAAAGATTATTTCAAATGGAAAGTGAAAGCAAGGCTCGACAGAAAAAGAGCTGTTAGTTTCTTTCACGCTATTTTTAAATGACATTGGTGAAAATGAAAAAGCTAATTATGGCAGCTCTAAAATTCAAAGCTCATTTGAGAAGCAGCATGTCAGGTTTATTGACGTCTTCTGTAGAATGATGTGGTTTGATGGCCACCGAGGAATCTCGGTGGCGCCACGAAGGAAGGGGAGGAGCGACCGCATGAGAAATCATTCCTTGCACGAATCAAAATAACTTCATGTAATAGATATTGATTCATCGCAAATCTTGCTTTTTAGTTGACGTTAGAAAAAACGTTATATTTAAAAGCATTCAAAGGTTTGACTTAATTTATAAGTCAACCTTTTTCATAATGTGTTTGCAAATGCTGTAATTTATCACCCTTTTAAGAAAATGAGTAATATTACAAATACAGCTGTTGTTATTCAGCGTAATGAGACCGGTTAATTGATGTGAAGGTAATCACAGGTTTGATTTGTTGAGGTTCGGGCGCGGCCTTGGGGAATCACTGAGTTTGGCGCAGACCACTGGGCGACTTGTCACAATATTTTTCACAATCAGAAACCCCAGCAGGCCGAGGAGCATGACGCTATATTTTATCATAAGCGTGATTAGTTTTATTTTCCGATTCGCGTGAAAAAAAGGAGCGGTGCTTTCAAGGTTTGTGATTCCTCCTTAAAGGCAGTCACCTGGCAAAGTGGCAAAGAGAGCAGGGCATTTATCCACTGAGAGAGCCCACCCCCGATGATGTCAGTAACAAATGACTACAAGACACGCCCCTCTCCATCGCCTCATAGCCAACTTTGGTCACCGGGGGCAGAAGGGAAAGAGGGTGGGATGGTGGTAGGGGAGATAATTACCAGTATAAATGACGCCTTGCGAACGATTCGCACTGCTGGGTAGCCTGATCTAGTCTCCAAGGCAACCTCAGCACACTCATTTGTTTTGTAGATGAGTAATTACATCCAATTAGTGGCCAGTGGGGGAAAAAGAGAGTCCAAGAAAGGCCCATTGTTCTGGATAGATTGTGTGAATATTAATAGTGGGGAGGTCTGAGGCACAGTGATATGATCTGTTATACTAAGGCAGCTGTGGGCGCACTCTGCCCCGTCTCATCCTGCATAACTGATCAGATAGCCACTGATGAAAATACATGGCTTTGAGAATGTGCTCCTGCATGTTTGGGAAGAGGCCAGTCGGACTCTAGTTGCCGGGAAACAAAGTCAGTTTTTTGTCAGTACCTGGATAACTGAGGTAGACAATTAAGAAAGTTTGAAACTATTTATTTTTGTTTTACACCAGCGCTACCTGGTAGTCGGTAGTTCCCAAAGCGTAGCTTGCAGAAACTTGGTCTTACGTGAGTTTGATGACATCGTTTCTTTGAATTGAGCCGTGGTTATATTTGCGTCTAAGCACCCTCGTTGTGGCTGGTCAGTTGATCAAGCTGCTCCACTTCAGGTTTTAGCTGTGGAAAAAGTTCTAACAAACTCAACACGCCATCTCTTTGTGCTTAATATGTTCTAAATTACCTACAGCTGTAAAATGTCCTGAAATGAAGCTCGCTTTTCTTTTGTTCGATTTTAAAGCCATAATCTCCTAACATTATTTAAATGTGAAACCCGTCTGTATTATTATTATGTTCACTAATGACGTATAATAAGAGTAGGCTAAAATGGAAAGTCATGCTTGTTTGTTTCCCATTTTCACTACAAATATATGACAGTTCTTTATGAATTCCCAATAACATGCTTTATGCTATTCTCCTTCTTATTTGCCACATTATAATTTTTCCATTGATCCAGTCTTTTGCTCATTAGCAAGGCCAATCGGTTTTCTGTGACATTTGTCTAAGTGAAGTAAATGGAATCCCTGGTTCTTGAGCTTTGTTCAATCTGTCAGGCATTATAAGACGTACGTGGGAAGCCTGCCGTTTTTAGAGCCTATAATTTGATGAGTGGGCAGACAGCCCACAAGTGGAGAGATCAGAATGCTAAAAAGCATCGGCGGCGAGAAGCGTGGCCGGTGCTTACATTCCATTAGACAGAAGTGGACCGTCTCAGTTTGAACGAGTAGAGGTGAAGTGGCTTTCAATGGTTATTCACTCCAGGACCCGGATATTTAAAAAAACAAAAAAACACAAACACACAGCGGGTGAAACTCGGCATGAAAAAGCCGGTGTCACCAATCTCAATCCCTCCTGAGTAGATTAACTCCGTTATCAAAGAGGTGTGCGATGAAGCCGATTCTTCTAATTGCAGTCTTTATATGAGCAGCTTGTCTCAGATTGAGGCGACAAGCAATAAATGTCAGTACAATTTATTGCTGAAAGACATTTTTGTTGATAATCCACCATCTGTGTCAAAGAGAGAATCATTGGAAGAGGCCAATCTCAGACGTGCTTAGAGTACTTAGTGCCCCTCTCAATGTCCATTATCAATAAACACAAATGTCTTTGCATCTTATTCACAAAAGGACGTATCGTGTGTCACAATTGGTCAAAAAATAGGCTTCGAATTAACTATTGATCGGTTCACTGTCCTTTTCTTTTCATTTGAACGACTTCCTTCAGTGAAATCAGCAAAGATTCCTCAGTTTGACATGAGAAATGTATTGACCTGTGTTTTAATGACTAAGTGTTGCCCTACTTCTCCATTGATTGCAAAAGCCAACAAATTAAAGCTGTGTATTTTGTATTTAATGTTACTGGCCCATTTTAATGGGGTCGAGGCTTTACCCTTGTTGAAGAGGGCTTCCGGCAAGCTAGAGTATATATATATATATATATATGTATTAACCATTGCAGAGCTTATGTCTACGTTAGCACACCAACCATACGTCAGGGGGCCTGGCCACGTGGCAGGAGCTGCTTGGGGGGGAGGGCAGGGAGGGCCAATCAAAGCAAGGATGTAATCTAAGAATGGTGGAACACGAACACCAAGCTATGCTCAACAATCTGGACTGACTTTGACAATGAAAAAGTTGATATCCACAATGATGGAGTCCCCTCCCCTCCCCCTCCCCATCCTATACTGTATCTCCCAGGCCTCCCCGATTATGGGTTTTACTCTGCGCCCAGTGACCAGAGGGGGGGGCCCTGCTCCTTTGCTGACTATGGCTCCCTGGGGCCCCAAGCGGCTCAGATGCTGCACAGTGAGCATGCCACCTCCGCCTGCAACTCCCCCCTCCAGCACCTACACAGCCCGGATCAATTTAAGAACCCAGGTTTGTATATAAGCATCTATCTCATCCACCTTTTGTAGTTTTTAGTTTGATTCATGACATTATTCCATGCAGATGATCCAATATTTTTTTTATTTACAGTATTTATTTTGCCATTTTCTTTGGTTAAGGATAGATAAGACATCCTCCCCTTTGAAAAAAATACATTAAAACATGACACCCCCCCCCTCCCCCCCCCCCAAAAAAAAAAACATCTTGCTGACAAAATGGCATTGCATGTTCTTCCTCCTTCTTTCAATTTCTAATGTAGGCTTTCTGTTTCTTTGTGAAGTTCTGCTCCAGCCCCTGCTTGCATATAAGGGGCCAACACACTCGGAATGCAATCCCTCATTTGCATGTGAACAAAATAACTAGTGATGATGTCAGAGCTGTAGACAAGCCACCCTAACATAGATCAACGTTAGGAATGAATTGATTGTTGGAGTGCCCTTTTTTGTTTGTTTGTTGTTCTTTTTTTTTTAGTTGAGCCCTTTAAGTGTTCTAAGTGTTTCTATTAATAGTTTGAGAAAGCAGCGCGGCTGTGCAAAGTTGCACACCCGACAACATTTTTGCATAAGACAGCCATTATTCTATGGCACATTGTCATTTTATGTGCAGTTTCTGAATATCTACCTAATCACAGCTTTAAAAAGCCAGGGATTAGATTCCACTGACAAGAACAGCACACTCCATATTAGCATTAAATGCCTGCATGCTAAGTATAAAAATTATTAAGTCATTATATTTCTGCAAGAGCAGACAGTTGTCTTCACAAGTTCTAATCCAGAATATGTTTGTTGTATTTTACTTCTTTATTCTGATCATTATACGATCATGATCACCCTACCACCAGTGTGCGTTTCCTCAGTGGTTCTAATTATAGGAGCGGGGCGCTGCTGACCGACACTCTGGGGCATTTAGAGACGCATGCCCCCTTGTGGGCTTTGATATCACCACAGCCACACAATGCTGTGTCTCCGCTTGCACAATAATAACAGCAAAACAATATTGAATACAAAAGGGGGGGGGGGGGGGGGGCTGACCCTTCATGCTTTTGGACCAATAAAAAAAAAGCATGCAACTGTTGTGCAAGCTCTCTCTCTCTAATAGTCAAAGTGTTGGCCAGCTGCCCCAGGCAGATGTTGGCATTTCCTGCAGCCTGTCTGTCCAAGCTTTAGCTCAGCAAACACACACACACAAAAAAGCATTCAAACTGCAAGGAAACAACAGTGATGGGAATTTTCCAGAGTTTTCTTGTCATCTGAGGAACATTTTGTGGAAGTTAGATAGCAGCATGGTTCAGCGTACCCTTTGCTCCGTAGATATCTGACAAGGCAGTGCTACCTCCACACCGATGCAAAGGCACAGCACCTGTCGATTTGTTTTAGTGTGTTCATTTTATTAAAGCCTAAAACACAAGACTTGAAAAGCATTTTGTATCTGAAGTCATTAGCAGCAGCTAGTGTCTGTTGTTTCTGTTTGAATTTTGCTTGATCAGTAAAGCACAGGATTTTCTCACCAGAGAGGACGACATTCAAATCCTGAGTGAGTCAACACAGGCCGTTTACATCGTGGCATAATTTATGTGCCTGCTGTCTACGTAATGGAGTCTGCATTGTTAAGCCTAATGATATAAAAACACATTATGGTAAATAGGAACAGAGCAGAAGCATGTTCTTTTGGACATTTAATTGTTTTTTTTTTTGTGTGTATATTAGGAGTCTGCTGACGATGATTAGGAGAATTAGATGATACAACAGATCACCCTTGTATGATTTGATCTGCGCCTCACAAACTGGTCAGTCCACAGATGAAGGCAGCAGTACATAGATGACTAGCCTGAAAGGGAGAATAGGGTCGTTTCCATATGCAGTTTGATGGGAAACCTCATGCTGTTATCCTCCATTTAAAAGAGTTATAGCCGAGAAAGTATTCCTCAATTGAGACATCACACAGTGTTTTGCATCGAGTGGAACATTCTGTTTTTATTTGTTCAGATCTTTCCAATTTTCTTCCGAAGTACTTCACACACAGGAACACTCCTAGCATCACAGAGATATATAATATTTTTCGCACCACGCTCTTTTTGTCATTTCAGTCAAATGTTTCTATAGTATTAAAAGGAAGCCACTCTCATCATCCCTTTAGAAAGTAACACACTCCCCCCTGTGTTCCAGTGGGCCTCATTCTCAGACAACCGTCTGACCCACATCACACTTTGGATTTTGTTCCCAAAGCTAAATGCGGAACCAGCATGGCCTCAACGTTAAAAAAAAAAAAAGAGCTTCACAGGAGAGACGAGTGAGCAACATTAAAGAAAATGAGTATTGCCATTTCAACTTGAAAAAAATCCTTCATTATGTAATAATAACTGGGGGGCAGACAAGATAAGAGCGCTAGCCGCTCGCTGTTTAAAGCCCCCGTAGTTAAACAGCAGCTCTAGATGTGTTTATTTCTAGAGTCCCATATGTGGCTATCTAGAGTATGGCTTTAGGTGCTTCTAATCGACATGAAACGCCTGCAGCATGTCTGGCGGCAACGCGAGAGTTTGCATCGAGAGTCTGTAGCGACTTATTGCGGTTGCACTCCACATTTCCCAGCATGCACTTAATACGGCTTCTTCTCAGGCGTCGTAGGGCTGAGCTCGTACACGGAGAAGATGGAGCATTTCCCTGGGATGGAAAATGTTTCTTTGTAATGCAGTTGTACATTTTTTTTTCCTCCAGTCTGTGTTTGAGTCGGGGTGAGACAGAGGGTTATGCGGAGCTGACAGCAGAGGAGATTGCTGTTAAGAGATCACTGCGTTTTTCTTTCTCCCTGACTGTTTTTCTTTTTTTTTGCCCTGTGTTTCCAGTCTTATTGGCCTTTCACAGGCATTTGGATTTCAAAAGACATTTTATTAGTCTGAGTTGCTCTTACTCACAGAGCAAAGGTGGTAAGACATGTAGAGTATTTCTTTTTTATTCCTTCTTGAGTTCGAACCTGCAAGATGAACCCGGGTCAAGCTTTTATACCCCCCCCCCCCCCCCCCCTTACGCCTCATCCGCTTGTCTCACATATCTTGGTTTTATGCCTGGGGTTTCTCCAGCAGACTGAGGAGCTGAAACCTACAGCTGATTGAATCGAGGATATTGTTAGTGGGGTCTTCCTGGAATATGTGGATCATTAGGTCGTGTAGAACAGCATAAGTGCTCATGTGCAATCTGAAATTGTCACTAATAATAATAATAATAATCCTGTTTTGCCCTTCTTATTCAACAGCCGGTGTTGTTTTACAAGTACTCCTTCACATTATGCATGGCCCTGCAACCTTACTAATTTATTAGCATGGTGGAAGTACCTCTAGAAAAGTGCTTGTTTTGTCTTGTGCATGATTATATGAAGTGAATGTTACTCCTATGCATAATGCACACAGCATGTAGACTATATTTAGAATATCATACTGGATTCACCTTTAATTTGGTGCTTTCAACCGAAATCTTGCTCTATTTTGTCAGTCTAAATTCTCAATGGGCTACGATCATGTCCTTCAAGACAAACGTATGAATCCAGCGATGTGTTCTTCTGGTTTAAGCGTGTCCTTTGAGATCTGGACTGATGGTTGCGGGATGTTTCTGAGCTACTTTGCCCCCCCCCCCCTGCTGTGTTTGTATGCAGGCGCCAACCCGTCAAGGCCCGGAGGTTTTCCTGGTGCTAATAGTCCAGGACCTGTGGCTGACCTGTACGCACCCAGCAGCCAGGATTCGGCTGTGGGCAACTACATTAGTGCTGCTAGCCCTCAGCCTGGCTCTGGGTTTGGTCCCAGCATCACCGTGAGTACCCTAATATGGACTTTGTCATGTCTGAATGCAGCTTGAGCTCTTTTCTAAATCGGAATAGCACCTTTAAAATAGGACGCTAAGCCTGTTCATTTTACTTCTGATTGAATGATTGGTTTTTATCATCAAGATTAGAGCTTGCTAATTATCCTCACGCCGTCCGCTGCATTAAGTACAACGACCATCGCCTGCCTCCATTCAAAGGCAGCGTTGGATTATTCCTTTGCAGAGACGTCTCTGCTGTCACTGAGTTCAGAGCTCCCTGAAGCACTTTGAGCATCAACCCCATCTTAGTTTTCTGTGTCAAATGCAAATGTTTATTCCCCTTAGCTGCTGCACAGATCACCTCACTTCACATCCCGTGTCACCTTCCCAGAACAAATTTCCTTTATTTTTAGAAACCCATCTGTCCCAGAGCCTGAGTGTGCTCCGTCACCAGGACAATGTTTCGTCTCAGCCAGTGTCCTTGTCATGATGTAGTGTGCTAAGCCAGGTGCTGATGAGTTAGCTGCCAGTTGCTATGTCAATTCACAAGTGTAAGATTAGCCGTGCTATGTCTCAATTTCGGTGATGTGCAGCTGCCTGTTTATAATCCTGCATCGTTCTTTCACTGCAATCAAAAGCAAGCGACTGCAAAAATGATGCTTTGGAGAGTCGCAACCCGAGAGTTCTTGACAACGTTGCCAGTCTTAGCCTGGCAACAAGACGGCACTTCAAAAAAATTGGGCAATATAATTTAAATAGATTCCTCTTTCGTCGCGATGCCATCTTGCACAGATCGTCTTAAAGCCAGGGAAAGCTGCTGCAATAATGAAGCAACCTTATTTAGCAAGTACAAGTTTGCTGCTTCATGCACAGTCAAATCTAACCAATCGAAATCAGTCAAACTTTGCCCCGGTGTTTATTTACTTTTCTTGTGTGTTAATCTGCATCTCCGACTAATTATCTAAAGTTTTACGGCCCCTGGCAAGAGCATCGGGGGTTGAGCTCGCAGACTCACCGCCTGGCTTGTTGTTTCTGTTTTACACGATTGAACTGAGTGACACGGTATATGTTATAAAAATAACACCTGCTTCCCGCTGCTAATTATTGCACGGCTGCGCCGAGGTGGAGCAGCAACAAGGCCGTTAGGACTCTGCGCTGCGGGGCCACAGGGCGAAGGCCGGCTTTCCGAACTCTGCGGTCCACGATGTTAATTAAAATATGCCCGTGTTTGTGATGTTCTTCAAGCTATCGAGGCATATGTATCATTCCGTTTGGTCACGGTGCAACAATTTTGTGCATCTCTTTATCACCCGGTTGCATGCAACGCGCTGACTCGTTCAAGCGTAGCGGCTTAGCAAGGAGGAAGCTAATGCGAGACTTGTTTGGCAGTAATGTTGCCGGCATGGGGTTGCGTGACCGGCGCCGACTGCGCCGACGGCTCGAGAGTGGGTAAAATGGCTCGTTTTAACGTGAATAAGTTGCGTAATTGATTTATGACACCCAAACCAAAAGCAAAAGCCTCTCTTATTAATTGTTTTAGGTCCACTGGCTATCTGCCATAATCTTCTGCTATCGGCGTAGGAAGGGAAATATTTGTTGTGAAAGACCAAGCTGGCTCGTTTTCAAAGCAGATTTACGAGCAGATAGTTTGCAGATGGAAATGAGGCGGTTTGTTTCCATTATTTATCATTTGTTGCAATGGTTTTTGCAACCACAGTTTAGTGCTCAGTTAGAAGATGCAAAAAACAAATCTTTAAACGCGACGACTTCTTAGAATTCTTAATAAAAATTCTTGGCTTTTCATCTTATTTCCGTTGAAAGGGTGAATTTATTAAGCCATAAAGAATGGGCTGTGTTTCACCCGTATGATCCAGGCAAGGCTTTTTGATCCCCCCCCCCCCTTCAAAATGTAAAATTGTGCCTGTGATCCCGCATGCTCAATCACCACTCCTGAATTACCCGATGAATCCGAGCGCGGTAAAGCAGAGAGGTGATGCCGCAGCCCTTTGACTCTCTGCTCCCGGCGAGACGACCTCTCTTTACGCAGCATTAAAATAGGAACTGATTCAGAACTAAAATGCGCTTTAGAATCCGTTTCTTTCAGCGAGGACGCCGCTGAAAGCGAATACACGTAAGGCCGTCGTATGTCACGACCTCTGTTTTTTTTTTTTACCGTTTTTATGCAAGACAATTAGCTGATTGGAGTGATAGAGACAGATAATCACCGTTGAACGCGCTTCTCGCCGTTGTGCGCAGATTCAAGGATTTCTTCAGAGCCACGATGAAAAGCCTTCACTGCCCCAAAAAAAAACCCGGATCCTACCGAGCGCCGTTCATCAGCCCGTTCTCTGCACGCGCTCAGATAAAAATCACTTCTGTATGTTGCCGTAAAAAAGGCCTCGGGCGTGTGTCGTTACCGCCAGCATAAATTCCTCTCAGGTTATTGCGACCCCTCGGCTGATTTAACGCAGCGCGAGCTCATCTCCTGTTTACAGTGCGTCTAACCGTGATGGGCGCCGCGCGTCACACTTGACCGAAGCGTGTTCTGCTCTGCTGCCGGACATGATCAAACTGAATGAAGGATGCAGTTGATGTGATGAAGTTGAACTGCATACTGACAACAGCACTAACTGTACACTTTTAGGGCCCGTTGATTGCGACAGCTTTTACAAATGGATACCATTGAACAGGTGGCCGGTTGCAATCTCATCAGAGGTATTGCATTTTCATTTACTGTGTCTCTAATAAATGTTCATCTCATTGTTCGTTGTGTTTTCACCGCCCTCAAAAAATGACAGAGCCGGTGGCAGAGTGTCGTAAAAAGATGAATGTCAGCAGTCGTGATCAGTGTGTGTGTTCTTACAAACACACGCACACACACGCTGCCTATTCTGCATTTGTTTCCTTACGTCTGTCTGATAAGCATTTTGAAATTCACCAACTACGTTTGTCTCCGATTCAAAACTTTTAACAAATTTCTACGCAAATAATATTTCTCAATACAGGAATCGGGATATTTCATATTTCATCCTGTTTTTTTCACTAAATCATCTGTTTTACTGACACTGGCACTCATTTGTAGCGTATAAAACATACTGTAACATACTGTACATGAAGCAGGTGGTTGAACAGGAGGCCTTTTACTTTAATTATATGTATTAATGTTACGCCTGCGGCAAGTTTTGACCTGCTGCACTTCATGATAATTGCTGTCACATTTATTACATTCGATTATGCCTCAGCAGGCATTCAAAATATTTCATTTTGAGGCCATATTAATGTCCACAGATTCCTGTCATTAAATGTTACTGTGAATCTTATCGAGGATTTATGTTCACGGTTTCTAACGCTGCTCCTCTCCTCTCCCTCCCTTTATCGCCCAGCAGAGTATAACCGGTGGCCCAAGAAAGACAGGACGAAGTTTCTAATTGGCTTTGTGTGCAGGTGATGCTAACCAACTTCAAGCACTACAGCGTCGGCACAGCGAAAAGAATGAAAGTCAGAACCCCATGAAGAAGAAAAGAAAACGTCAGTCATCTCAGAAAAATAACAACTGCTGTACTATAATCCAAACCTCCTATAACTCCACGTACTGGTTTGGTATGATGTTTCGTGTCGAATTCATTCACCGGTTTCCTTCTTAGGATTCGTTTTGATTAGTTTTTAGGAAATCATGTTGGCTGAACCTTAATTTTGTGTCATTTTTCTTTTTCATCTTCTTGTAGAGTTGTGTAAATGCGTTTGGGTGGGGGGGGGGGGGCGTCACAGCCAAGAAAATCTGCAAGTCATGTTTTCATCTTTGTATTGGTTAGTGTAAAGGACAAACGATTTGATGTTCCAGTCTTTCCGCTAAAAAAAAAAAGGGAGCTCAGCGTGGAGAGAGGCAGTAAAAAAAATACTTTTAAGGAAAATTTAAAGAAGGTATCTAAGTAATAAACCTTAGTAGCTGTTTTATTTCTTGTAACGTCTCATTGTTAACCATAATTACCTATTTTTGGGCAATACGAAGAGGACTCCAATATTTTTATGGTCCTTTTTTATAAGTGTTGTTTTTGTTGTTTAGAAATATATATATATGCTATAACAAATTTCATATAACAACATTGTGAACTCAAACTTGAGAAAAAGAAATGTAGCTGTACATAATATTCCAGTCACTGCATATAACCAACTCAGTGAGAGAATAGCATATTTTTGTGATGGTGTGTCTAAAGAACATGTTATAGCGTGTGAATAGAAGAAAAAGCTGTACACAGTTATTATTACACTTTATTTCCTGCTGGAACATGTTATAACCACCCCGGAGACAAACAGAAACACACTTTGCTCTGTAAATACTAAAGCTGAATCATTTTACGAGTCATACCAGCAAATTCACAAAACGACGAGTGACGTAAACACAGTTTTAAGAAAAAGAAAATGGTCTAAATGCTGAGACAACAGTATCATTTCAAAGAGAGACAAAACACACAAAAAAAGACCATTTAATCCAAAGCACACTGTACTTAGACGTGGAGATTAGAACTTGAACCAGGCATTTTGCAGTGCTCTGTGCATCCTGACACTTTTATACTCTTGAGAGGAACTTGTTAGCTGTACGTTATTGTTTGTTTCATCCTGCTTGTTCCTGATTCACTCTTGGAACACAATAATATCCGGGCTCTGTGCGAGCGCCTCTTATGTGACGCTTGTTCTCTGAATCGATTCTTATCGAATGAATTGGGAAAGTAAACATTTTGATACCATACCTCAGCCTATGTGAGTTCTATTGTTGGATCCATCGGCAGGTTTAATTTATTCTCGTGGCAAAATAACTGAAAACACTGAAAGGTGAAAAAAAAAAATTACAAAAAAAAAAAAAAAAGGCGAGTAATCATTGCACTGTGAGTAGTAAAGTACAGGCCATTTTCCTATTTGCACATGTACATGTTGGCTTTTTAAAAGTGGCCCTGTATTTTGGGTTAGTATGAAGGATTTGGGGGTTAACATATTCTCAACTAGACAAACACTTCGAAGTTTTGAGGTAAGTGAACGGCCTGGGAAGTAGTAACTGATGTGTTGCAGTGTATTTTGTGTTAAACCCTTGTCTCATCTAAAGAAATATATACAGGGTCAAAAGATGACACTGAATGACTCACTCTCTGCCGCTGCACCAAGTTTTACGCGTATGTGTGGTTGATGATTTTACTCATTTGGTAGTGGCAGTAGAGTGCAGCCCTGTTTCTAGCGACTGATGGAATGAATGCTGCGTGTTCTGACGTCCTTTGCCTGCAGCAAGTGTATTTTGTTGTTTTCTATTTAATCCGCTTCTCATCGGTTTTATTACAAAACAACCAGGTAAAGAAATATGCTGGATACTTCTGAAGTAAATGACACGGATGTGTGGTCAAGTAATAATTTAAAGAGCAAAGAAGAAAAGAAAAAAAAACTGTAATGTTCAAATGTAAAAGAAAAATAAGAAATACAAAACTATATAAAAAGAAAAAAGAAATATGCTTCTTTGCTGATTTCAAGTTTAATCAGAGTTTTATTGATACTTTGTGGTTTATATATTAATAATTGTAATATACTATTAAAATGTACTGTGCATCCATTGCTTTCTCTCTTTCCATTCCCCATCCTCAGAGGTCCTACGTCTTTTGTTGCTCATACATGTATTTCATTAGTGTGTAAAGAACTCACAGTTAACTTGTAAACAGAGTGCTGTCTTTGATACCAGTGTGGTGGTCTTTGTTGTTCTCCCTCGCTCTACCTCTCCGTTCTCTCATATTTACCCCTCCCTCTCCCTCCCGCGCTCCTTTTCTATCTCCTGTAATTACGAAGTAGATGTTATATAGGACTCATTAATATAATACTTGTAGTGATTAGTGGATTTAGGACCAGTCAAGATAGACCTTTCTCGAAAATGTTCTTGTTATTCTGATATTTACAGACAATTATTTTGGTAGAGGTTCATTGTAATTTATTCCCTGTGTGTTTTCGTTTTGGGTTTTATTTTGCCACTCTCACATGGTTTCAGCTAACCAAAGCTCTCATTGATGAACAATAGAGAAACAGTTGCCATAAGATGGAATTGTTCACAAGGCATTATTTGGATCCCCACCCTTGAATGTTTTAAAAGGGGTGTGCCATACTACCTTAAATGCTAATGCTAGATATGCAAAACTGACGTCTGATGATTGTTGTCTAATAGAGGACACAGGCTATTATCATAGGGGGAAATTACACCACGGTTGTTGTTTTTTTTCCTCTTTTTTTAACGCAAAAATACTTATAAGAGGAGTATCCAAGACTTCAGCTTTTTCATCTAATAGCTATCTCAAAAAATTGCATTAATATTTCCAGTCACTTGAATCTTTCTAGGAAAGTTTTGTCGAGTTTCATTAGCATCATTGGGGCAATAGCGTAGAAAAAAACCCTGCAGGAAAACCTCTCGCTGTGAGGTAGTGTTAGCAGCCGTCAAAAGAGGAGATGTGCATCAAGGCTCGTAAATTCATGCCATGATATTAGCCCGGCGTCCCGAGGCTTTGAAAAATGATATTAAAGCCTGCATTTAAACCTTGACATGATAATGTCCGCCATTCAGACCTGCTCGAGTAAAAGCAGGTCTGTTGTAAACAAGCCAGTTCTATTTAGGACTCAAGCTGTGTTTACGCTGCAGACTCAGATTGAGTTATTTAACATCATTTAGGTTTTTATAGCACTCATTTCATTTATTTCTCCCCATGGGGTCTTAAAATTGAATTGTGTAGCATTAATGAATACCATTAGTGTCTATTGATTCTTCACGTACAGTATAGACTGCCAGATCCCATGTAGTCCAGTCAGGGCAGATAAATGATTCCAGTCAATCGAGCGAGTGGAACTGGGTTCTTTTTAAAATTGTGGGCAAATTAAACCAAAATATAATATCTGCTTGTTTAGGAAAAGTGACATTAAACTTTATAAAAATCGTAAAGGTGGATAAATTAACAGAAAGTGGAGTGTCATTAATTAAAAACAAAGTTGAAAAACTTATTTTCAACTTTAAGTATCAACTCAAAATACTAGTATCAAAAGAAATCCAAGTGTGCGGTTTTATTCTAACAGGAAGGAGGAACGTTTTCCTCCGGGTCATTCCCGACATTTTCCCTTGAATCTATTAACGCTTTATCACAACTCCAACCAACACAAACATCCATAACGAGCTGCCACTGCATCAACAGCCGTGCAACAAATATAAATTCCACCGTTTTGCCCGTTTCGGCGCCTGGTGGCTCCTGTTTTGTGATCCTGCAGCTTGGACTTTAAGGTAGCATGGCTCTGTTTGCTGTGATTTCATTTTATCTCAAACTGACAGCAGCTTACAGCTGATGAATGTTTCACATCTTAGTAGGCTAGCTTATCCATTTGGGGGGGTCGGGAGGGGAGGGGAGGGGTCTTGGTTTAAGAAGAAGAAAAAAAAAGACTCAAAAAAGACAAAAGTCAACCTGGAAGCTGTTGACATTCTTAGTGTACTACCGTATCCATTTAAACTTGAATATTGAGGCAAGTGCTAGGCAATGGCCAAACGAGTCGCGCCATCCGATGCGGGAGATTCCCACCGAAACCGAGATTTCTGTCGTCTGGGATTCAAAGCCGTCATACCAACAACTGTCTCCCGAAAGCTGGGACGTCACACAAAGCTCTGGTTTGGCCTCTCGTTTCAAATGAATTGGACTGACTTTGAAGGCTCATTGAAAGCTCTTGAGCACTTCATACCCAAAAGAGGCTTCCTCATAGTGGTGCTAATGGTTTGAAACCATACAATGTGCCCTTTATCTCTGAGAGATACCGGATACAGTCACAGTGACCACAAAGTTAGTCTCCCCAGTCCGCAAAGTGACCAATAACACCACTATTTATAGTGTCGGGCTCGTTTCGGGAATAAAACGAGAGCTCTCTTCAAGGTGACAGAAATAGTAAAAGGTCAGCTGACCCTCGTGTTTCGGGGGTGAATTTCCCCTTCAGTCCGAACCATTGCCATGTCACCCATGTTCATTGATGAATAGAAAGTTGCAATATACTTGTACATAGATGATAGATGAAAACACACTCGCAATTCTCATTTGAACCGAACCATGTTGAACTGGAGACCTCAGCTGTATTCAGATATGACTCATACACAGGTTCACGTAGTGGAGGTGTCATCGTTAGCTTATGAGAGCTCACCCCTGGCGTGTTGTAGAGTTTGGAGCAGACCACGCAGCCTGGAGGGGAGCCTGGAAGCTCTTCAGAGCGCACGGACGGCAGCGTGGTTCTGCAGGCTGAGCACAGAGTTCCCTCCGCTGCCGTCTGCCCATTCCTAACACTTGCCCCTTTTTTTTTATGTTAACCGACTTTTTATGGCGAGAGACAGACAGACAGACAGACTTGACTGACATCTGAAAGCATCTTTCAGGTTATCATATGGCTTGCTTAAGCCCTGTTGTAAAATATAAAATAAAAAAAATAACAAGGATGATGATGATGATGATAATAATAATGGTAATAATAACAATAATAATAATAATGGATGGGGGTCTCTCACATATCAAATGTGGAAAGTCTAATTTTATATTTGTATTTTCAAATAATAATATTGACAAAAAAATGTCTGTGAAAGGTTTCCATCCTCTACTGTGGTCCAGAAATTGATGTGTCTGTCTGGAAAATAAATAAACTGAATTGTTATATGACTTGTTTTCAGTGTCTCGTTTTTATCTGTTGTTTTACAGTTGCTAAGGACGGGTAAAGATTTATTTATCTCAACGTTTCAGCATCGTGTGTATAAATGTAGTAAATTTAGATATTCACCCGTAGCTTAATATTATATTACTATGTGCAGTTTGCTGTTTAATGCAAACCAAAAGGCTTTTTCCTCTTCTCATTTTCGCTTGATACACACTCATCCTGTCTCTGCCGCCATGTTTGAGGTCACTCATAAGTCAGCAGGATTAATAGAGTCTGAGCAATAAAATGCATTTGAGGGAAGCGGCGAACAAACAAGCGCTGTTGTGTAATTCTGCTGCCCCTCAGTGGTGTCTGGCGGCGCCGGGGAGGATGCGGCGCAGCATCCTCGGGTGCTCTATTTTTCATCGGCGGCATCACGTGGAGAGCATCAATATTAGCTGAGGCTCAGTGTATAAACGGCTGAGGGTGTGATGAGTAGATGAGCAAACAGGCTGCAGCATGACAGGCCTGTCAGAGCCGGCGCAGGCACAGCGCAGCGTTTGCCTTTCATGTGATTGTCACAGTGTGATTAGTTCAGGTGAATTCCATTGCACATGTCAGAAACAAAAACATTGATTGTGAGGCGAACCAGAGGAACGGTGCAATGGAAATGTCGCAGGAATGTCTGCTGCTTGATCTCCAGAGCGTCTCAGAGAGACTTGATGATGAAATGAGTTTCCTCCACTGGATGCAGAATAGCTTTATTTCCCAGGATTCTTAAACATAATGTTATTTATGCGTTGTAATTCAAGGATCTTTAAGCGTTTGAGTGCTTGTCGGGTGGGAGCAACAGTACGACAGCTTCATCACTCATTCGGACAAGGTGATCTATAATTCTGACTGGAATCGATACCGGTGCCCGGCAGCTCTGTTTGTCAGAGCCGAGGCAGACGTTTTGGTCCCACTGAAGCCGCGTTTATTTAGTCCTGATGTAAAGGGAAGGAGAGGGCTGACCGTCTGGGCTGCTGCTGGCACACGTTTGGGAGATGCGTTTGACTTTTGGTTTTCTCTGACAGACATCCGGTTTGTGCAAACGTAGAATACTAAAAACCGATAAAACCTGCAAATCAAATGTTTCTGATGAATTTCCAATTTCTTATGGATCGATGTTTAAATGTCATTCTCTTCAGAAATTGCAACATTTGTTTGGGGATTTATATTTATTGTGTTAAATTAGATTTGTTTGAAATGTCTTTCTAAATTAGATTAAATGGACAGTTTGCTCTGTCTGCACTTTAACTTGGCCTTACCGGTTGACCTTTCCGGTCCACCTGCCTTTAATTAAGAGTTAACTTAAAGTGCCGTTGTGATCAGAGAGCTCAGCGCTGGTCGGCTCTTAAATGCAACGTTTCTGGTCTTTGGTGGAACACTGCAAGACAATCAGCACTCATTATGGAGCTAAATGTCAGCTCGCAGCAGAGAGAGGGAAGCCAGTGTTTGTTCTAAAGTAAAAACTGTGAAAAATATTTGCGCGGCGGCTGTTGGAATGTGACATTTCTATTTATACAGTCTCTATCATCTTTAAACTGAAGGGTTTTTACAGTGCCTCTGACAAATTAAGGTGCAGCTCAGGACCGTTTCTCAGTGCCTTTTGACCTATTCCTCTCCTCAATCATTGATTTTGAGTATTTATTTATTTATTTACAAAAAAAAAAATACTCAAATTCAATGTGTCCACCAACTTTTTCTGTCATACGGTGATACACAAATGGTAAATCCTACCAAATATGCATCAGGCAGTGTGTCACCGGCTCATGTGACCCCCTCGCCTCACACCAGCGGCTCTGTGTAAATTTCCCCTGGGCCTGGGCTAACAGGCTGAATGTGACAGGTCCTGGCAAACACAAACAAGCCACAGCGTGCAGAGATGCCACTGCGAGGATGCAGCACAGAGACAATGCCGCGGCCGCCGTGGAGGTGTAATGAAGACGCGGCGGTTCAAGAGGCGCTCTGCTGCCACCTCTGTGCGCCTCAGCCGGAGAAGCGGAGCAGAGATCTGAAGAAAATCTGGCCCCCACCATGCATATTCATGCGGGGATGCTGTACTGCAGGAGACTCGCAGCCCCCAACCCCAGCCTGCGAGGACACCTCATGGCCCTCAGCATTTATTAACGGTAATTAAGAGCTAGTCTGAGATGCCTGCATGTTTAATTGCCAATTACAGGTAGGCTAGATATAGATGAGAATGACAGCTGTTTATATAGCACATCAGAATAATTAGTCCAGCTATACCTTGAAAATGGGGATGGATTGAAAGGTTGGGAAGCATCCAGGACCATCACACAAGCCTGACATTGTAGGAATTCAAGTGCAATAATGAGCAATGTTCAATGGATAGGCACTTAATTTTATGTGCATCACTAAATTATCTCCCCTCACAGCCATGTAATGGTTGCTCCTCTTTTGAAGCGGAACATTTTTGTGACAGAGCAGTGTAATAGAGTCAATAGTTGATGGGGAGACTGCTGTGGATGGGGAGACGAGGCACTCAGGTGGCTGTTTCCTCCCAGACTGCAGACCTAATGTAGTCTTTGGCATGGAAATTGACGTGACATTGATGGGCACTCTCCTGCCGGCAGAGTCATGCGCCTGCACAGCCTTCCAATTCACTAATAATTGCTGATTAAAAACTAGTTAAGAGTCCATGAAAACTCAAATGTGCATTAACCAAATGACCTTCTGGGAATGGCAAATAGTCTACTGCCAGGAGCGTAGACGGCTTCCCGTGGAGCTGCTCCCTGGTTTGTTTTTGGAGAGAAGAAACAAACAGCGTGCTTCATATGTTTAAAATGCTTCACGTGACCTTTCCATCCTAATGAAAGAGACGTCTGACGACCTGACAGACACTTGGAGATAATACCAGTGAGTCAGGGGTGACTTCAAAAAATGAGAATAATCAGCAGCAGCAGAACGGGACAGATAACTCGTATGAGGGAGAGAATCTAGGAATGATTGCGAGATTTAAGATAGCATTTTTCGGCTGTAGTTAATAAATTCTAATCAGGACTTATCTGATCTTATCTACAATTCTTTTTTTTTTAAATACTAACACATTGATTTTGATTCTCAATTAATTTTCTTAAGTAGGAAATATTGCAACCCTATTACTACCATCTGTCTTTATTATTGTTCTGAATATTCATTTTTACTTCATTTTATATGTCACACAATTTTTATTAGGTTGTGAAAATGAGAAAATAAAGAAAACGTTGCAGAATCCTTATCTCAGTTGCACACGGACTCACACTTGCAGTCTTCCTTAAAATTAAAGTAATCATGGCCTCAATATTTAGACATAGCCGTGCAGCAGCGTGAAAAGCAGAAGAGGTCATGAGTTATCTGACTTGGATAATTCACATACTGTGTCCCTTTCTCTCACAGATGAGGCTTTTCAAAGGCCATCAGCTTTGGCCCAGATCACAGAGGATGCCGGCGTCTGGTTTTTTGTTCATCATTATTGTCTTCATGGATCTGATGCTCCAGAATCAATAGCTGCTTAGAGCTAACTAGTGAGCAACAGACTGCTGAAGAAGCAGGTAAGAGTTTCAATTATTACTGGAGGACTGAGAAAAACACCAAATAAATGCTGAGGGCGGGGAGGAGGGAGGAGGAGAGGGGATCATTACCAGTGGATTAATGGCTCCATGACTTCTGCTGCAAATCTCAGACTTTTACCGCCGTTTTACAGCCTGTAGTCTCCTGGTGGGAAAAAAATATACCTTCATACCCAGAGACATTTCATCCCAAATCTGTTATGACAGCAATTAAACTAATGAGAGATGAATGGGTATGCGCGGAGGTGTTGGAATGTTTATTGGCAACAGGTCAAGAGGCCTTTTGAATGTAATATTGTTTTATTAGAACGCTTTGAGTGCGTGTCACGAACGCAGTCTGGTTTGTGCGTCAAATCTTTTTTTTCCCCAGGAATAAATCATCCTCCTGATGATTATATCCGAAACAATGCATTCACCTCCGCTACCTCCACTAGGAAGAAAGCCCTGCGGTTAATTAATGAGTCAAAATATATGTGCAAACCCTCAGAATTGTTTATCGTCTGAGAAGAGCTCTCACCACGGATTTGTCAGGAAAGTGACTTCAAAGGCGGCGAGAACAAACCTCTGATGTTTGCATCGCCGACCGCTGTAATCCGTCTGCGATGTGTGATCATCAGAGAATGAGTTTGTTGCCATGCAAACATTATCTTGCTTTTTTTTTTTTCCCCCCCCCGAGGTGGTGAAAAGCTGGGAAAACCAGTTTTTAAAGTCAGTGGGAATTCTGCTGAGCGCTGTGACCCACCATGCACGGAATGGAGGAAATGCCCGTCCTTTGGTTGACAGATAAAAGGTAATTTGTGTGAAATCTGGAGTAATTTGGCACATAATCTGTTGTGAGACGCGCCAAAGATTCCAAAGTCAAGCTCAAGGTCATTTTTATACCTCACTGGGAACATTCAGTAATCCGATAATCCACTAACTCCGTGGTGCGTGTCTATAATTTAAATTCTAAATAATAAAAAAGAGACTGGATAATGGGAAATTTGAACTTTAAATGAAACGCTAAACCTGTGCTAAATAATCGAGTAAATAAATTGTAGTTACAGTCTAATAGTGAGAAAGCTGATATTGTTTATGTTTTTTTTGTGTACGGGAAGAGCGATAGGCAATTCCGAACCACCGCTTGCTTTTTTTTTTCACTCTACGTGTGTGTCTGTGTCTTTAGACAACACATACTCTTATCAATCTCTGCACAATAACAGAAAACAATTTGCTAATGTTTTGAAAATAGCTTTCCCTTCCCCTGCTGCAGCATTGAGAGACGTATGCACAATTTCATAAACACAATCAGCACGCTGAATGGCGGCACTGATATTCTGGGGGGGGGGGGGGGGGGGGGGGGGAATCTCATTATTGTTCCTGAGCTATGGAAAACAGTCAATGGACCATGTCACACAAAAATGTCCCTCCTCCTCCTCCTCCACAGCGACCCACAAAGCTTAATTCCACCTAGCAGCAAACAATATGCACCAAAAAACGAATGACCTGCTGCCTCGTTCCTCGGGCCCCCGCTGATGCTCCGTTAGCCGCGCGGTCCCATCATGCATTTGTGTTACGTGCTCTGAGGTTCCGTAGCATCACCGGAGCTGAATGACGTCACGTAGGATTCCAATAATTCATTGAATCGGGGTCCCTTTTGAGCAGAGCTGACGACCCGTGTGCGGATCTCCCTTCTTCCCCTCTTATGTGTCGAGAAGGCGGCGGCAGAGGAGTGCGAGCACACGAGACATGAATGATCGGCCTCGTGTGAGTGACTAGTGGACAGTTCTCGGATATACGGACGGCTGTCTATTGAGGGACGATGTTACAATCAGAGGATTGGAACATTAACAGTAATAAGTGATACATCTGATCCTGTTTATGCTTTACGGCCGTCAGGGTCCGGGTTCTGGGGATCAGACAGCTTTTACTAAAGTCAAATATTTCAGATCATGGTGTCAAAATGTTGTTGTTGTTTCTTTTGTTTTTTTCACATCGTGACACCTGAGCCCCGCCCTGCTGCGTCTGACCTTTTGACCCTCCCGCCCTCGCACCTCCTCTCCGAATATAAGCCCGACCATGCTGCTAAATTGAAGGCTCCGGGTGGGCATCGGAACCGGGCCTGCGGTATATTCGTTCTTTGAACCGTGATGTACGTCAGGTGGGTTGCAAACTCTGGCAAGTGCTGAAGTCTGACATTTGATGATGTAAGGTTTATGGTGATCATCACAGATCACTAAATGTCAGGGACTGTCTGCTCTGAGCTGATATATTCTTCCCAGAAAGCAGGAGAAGCGCTCGGATGATGCATCGCTGCCGGTCTCTGCGCCTGTCGAGGATGAGCGGCATGCGGGGATCCATCAAATGTTGTGAGGCCCTTCAATGTAAAACTGTTCCATAAAACGCCTCTTGACCTGCGCGGCTGAGAAACGCCATGCATCACGGCTCCGTCAGCAGCTCAGGTCGGCGCCGACGCAGAGAAGCTGCTCACATTCTCAACACGCTTCTTTAAGCTGAAGGTTACGGTTCATTTCTCTTTGTAGAGAGGGTCGCCATACGTTTCTCCTCTTTTGAGTGGTCCTCCAGTGACGTTCTGTGTGTTGTTCAGAAATAACTTCTGCAGAGCCGAACCGTTGAAACAAAGATCAAACCTTTTAGTGACCTTCCAGGGCATTTGACAATCTCTCTGAGCCCCATGTGGCCTCCATGAGGTACAGAGAGTAATCGAGGAGTATGCGTTGAGGAGGTGACGGTAAATACTGGCTCAATCCCATTGCCAGAACAAAAAAATATATTTGTGCATTTGTGGTGAAAATACGCCACCTGCAGTGTCAACAGCCTCCAGAGTCACCGCAGTGATAACACAACTCACACATATACAGAATATACAAAGTATTTAAGGTAGCTTTTAATTTAGTTTCCAATGCATCCGTTATTTATTTATTAGTTTGTTTGTTTGTCCTGGGCAAAGATCATTTAATTTTAGGGGGCCGGAGTTAAAATAACTTAGATTGGAATTAGGTTAAATTCATTAGGAAATGTTAACAATTCTGAATGAATAGAATTAGAAGTGAGACAATAAGAGGGACAGTGAAGGTCAGACGCTTTGGAGATAAGGTCGGAGAGACCAGACTTTGATGGTTTGGACATGTCCAGAGGAGAGACAGGGACTATATCGGTAGAAGGATGCTGAGGATGGAGCTGCCAGGGAACAGAGCTAGAGGTCGACCCAGGAGAAGATACATGGACGTAGTGAGGGAGGACATGAGCGAGGCTGGCGTTGGGGAGGACAATGCAAAGGACAGGGTGAAGTGGAGAACGTTGGGTTGCTGTGGTGACCCCTGAAGGGACAAGCTGAGAGTACAGTAGTAGTAACAGTTGTACATGTATTCACTTGTACATTGTTACGGTGTTAAAATGCCTTCAAGACATATTTTAGTTGATACGAATACAAAAGATGCTGAAATTTGGAGGAGACTCAGTCAGTGTTTAACCCTTTGTCCACCAGGGGGCGCCTCTGTTCGCTGCTGGTGCAGCAGCTCCACATCCACGCAGCCTCCACCAATGATGCTGTCCTGTCTGTCCCCGAGCAGCGACGTTCCCCAACATATGCGGTGAGTGTGAATAAACCCACCCGCGATTTCTGCCACTGAGCCGCTTCTGTTGGTAAATAAATGCTTCTAAATATGTTTCAAACCTCAAATAGTTCAATCTGATTTAATTTTACCAGCAATAATTATTTTTTGAACCACAAGGACATTTAAGACAGTAACGTGACTTCTGTTCTAAATTGTCAGATACTGCTGTTTGACATTTATAAGTAATAAATACCAAAACTCCCGACATCAAAGCTAGTTCTGATTGTAAAGAATCGTAATTGGAGGAATCTTTACGTGTAAATTTACTGGAAGTTATTAAGTAAATGTCATACAGGAAAACTGCAGTTCATAAGTACTTGGTTGCATTCCATAATTACAGATCTATATTAACCAATCCTGGCGGCCAAAGTTAGATTTATTTTTGTGTGAAATGATGTCATAAAGTCAAAACATCGGTCAACAGTTCACAAACGATCAAACAGAAATACCGAAGAAGGACACGTGACAGGTTCATGAAAATATGACATTTTAATGAAAACTAAAATTGTGAACACTGGAGTTTTTTTATTTATTTTTATTGGCTATTACATTGTTTGGAATTTAAGGGTTATTATCATGCTTTAAAAAAAAAAAAAAAAGACCATTGAAATGTGACACTTGTTAAATTCAAAACAAAAATTAAACGATAGACTGCTCACTCAAAAACTGAAACGTCGACCTGTAAGACATTTTGAGAAATAAATGTTAGCCCCTAACATTTAGGGGGAGGGCAAGCGATAAAAATAAAATAAAAAGACGCACAGCAGCCATTTGAGATGACGAGACCAAACGCTGACTCAGCAACTCTTCTCATGACCAGATCCAAGAAAGAAACGTCGCCCTTGTTTTTTGGCTCTGCGAGCCGAATTACCTGCACTTCCCCAGGTGTCGTTCAGTCACACAATAAAAAGCCCCCTAAATTAAAACATTTCCACGAGGCGACAGGAGGGACAGTTTTAAGTGGAGCACAAAGTCCAGCATTTCCCAATAGACGATCGATGACTGGATGAAGAAGCAGCACTTTCGGTATTTAGCTGAGATTTCTCCTCATTGTGTGTCGTAACCTCTCAAAGTGACATTCAGCTGCTACAGTAGTGACGTCTCTACGCAAAAATAAAAATCCAAACCCAGTGTGATGTCAGCGAGCTTGGCTGTGACATCATCAGTAGCCCCCGGGTGCATGTTTGCTGTCAAGTAGCTGAATATCTGAGTAGTGTACCTTTGGCGAAAGCAGATTCAGAGTTGATGAACTGCATGTAAATGCAGTACCTGCCCCCCCCCCCCCCCCCCCATCACTACCAAAAAAAATAGTTCAATACTAGTCACTCCATAGCAACGAGTTAAAGAAATTAAGTGAATCAATTTGTAGAAAACGTTAAATATACTAACACTGGGAGGATAGATTAGGTCTACATCAATTATAATCAACAGCGATCATCTAAAAGTCGTTAAATGACACATCTTCATTTTTCTGTGTCACTCGTCTCATCCTGCTTCTGCATCTATGGATGAATTCAATGAGACAAAAATAAAAAGCTCGTTTAAGGACATATGCTAAAAAAAAAAAATCAACTTAATCAAATTAATGACGTGCTAGTTCTTACATCAACTCGATGATGGACTGCCACAAACACACACCCAGCGGCCAGTCGTTAGACGCCCCCCCCCGTTAACGGAGAACTGAGGATGAGCTGAGGGAAAACGGAGACAGTGCAGCAAACGGTACAGAAACTAAAAGAAAATGGCACGCATATATGCTGAAAGCAGATTTTTAAACAATCAAAATTGCTGTTAAAGTCCCCCCCCCTCACACACAGGCACCTCAACAGGAAACAATGGGGGGGGGGGGGGGGGGGAGAGTATAACTTGCATATAACAGGAAAAGTTCTCTACCTCCACAAAAAGACCGACCGCTCACAAATCAAGCCTGCATCAGCATCTTTGAGGCGACCACACATCCAGACAGAAGTGGAAACTGAACACTTCCCAGCTCCAACCCCCCCGCCCGACCCCCCCCACACCCCCACGGCTGCTGATTAAACATCCACCCAGCTTCAAGAAGCTTGATTGTTTTGGTTTGCAGGCTACAGTGCTCAAACCTCCAGCTGTACAAATGCATATTCAACGTTGCCTTTTCGCTGTGCTTGAAAAGGAAGCGTCTCGCGGTGGGATGGGCGGGACGTTCCCTCATCCCCGTCCAGGATCATCCCCTCAAACAAAAGCCCATCAGACTACAGTAACGTCACACACCGCTGATCAACATTCCAGCCTGATCAATTTGACATCTCCCATCGAGAGACCTGATTAAGTTACATCGTCTGAGGATTAACGGGCAAACAGGGGAGATTAAATTGTGAGCTTTGTTTAACTTTGACAGATTTGTTGACAAGTGCAGGAAAACAAAAGTCTAAATGCTGATGAGCTGCAGCATCTGCACAAACACCCTTCCCCCGCTCCGTCGTCGGCCGTGTCTCGGAGCCGACTGTGGAAGTTGAAAGTCAAGACAACCGGTTGCAGATTTTCCCACCTCTGCACACAAGTACGAGCACCAGTGCTGCCAAATCAAGACACGTTGGGAGGAAGTGTACTTGAAAGCCCCGCCTCCCCCCCCCCCCCAAAAAAGTGCTTTTATAAACAGGCGCAGAGAGGAAAACTATTTTTAGAGGGCGAAATGAGTGAGGGCACCTCTGCACGCCCCAACGGCGTCTCCTCACCAGGAGTTATTTGATTTCGTCACAACAATACTCGAGAATAAGAATTCAACATTTCCAATTTGAGAAAAGTACATGATGGGAAGCAGAACAAACATCGAACATAGTCATGGCTTTATCAACACTACCTGAGTTACTGTTAACAATTCTGCTTTAACTTTTATTTCTGTAGAACAACAGCCAGGAGCCATCCTTTATTTATGTCAGTACATATAGATCTCTACTAATTAAAAGATAAAAATTATTAGTTTACATAAAGTGCTATTAATCCGTACATTATCCAAATCATATCTGCTAGAGAATAAAAATTGACAGTTAATCTGTTATACTGAACAAACCAATCCTAATTTGGAGCTAATGATGAAAGGGATGTCAACATCTTACCAGATAACAATTTATTTATTTATTTGGGGGGGGGTGGGGGGGGGGGTGTCCCTAAAAGAGCTTTAAACATTTAGCAAAAAATAAAAAAATACATTTTTTGATCTGTGCATTGGTCTAAAAACACCCTTTTTCTTTTCTACCAGTATATCGGGTGACTTCGCAGCGCTACATAACCCATCCCCCGCTCATTGCACATCGCTTTGCAAACGTAAAATGTCATCCACAGTGAAACATAATAGCAGAACTCATCTTCACATTTCAACACAGTCTGACTAAGTGGCTTGTCGGGGGGGGGGGGGGGGGGGGGGGGGCTAGATTTATTGCAAGTTTTGTTATTACTATTATCTTTGTGGGGGGGGGGGGCACGAAGAGCGACCTTGGGCTCGTTCATTTCCACCAGTAAACATGCAAGAAAATCAACGGCGTAAGACTGAAAAGCAAAAACCTGATGCTGAGCCGGACAACAAAAATATACGCTGAAAAATAAAGTTCCTTTGACGAAAGGAATTGAACGCTTTCTTTCTTTTACACCGGCTGAAACGCAGGCGAAATGATCTGAACGAGCGTCCTGAGTCCCGCAGCTGAACAAAGAGCACAGAAGACGTGATTGGCGGCGACGCTTCTCAATTTGTCACTCGGCCCAAATCGGGATCCACAAACCAGCAGGTTCATGGATCTGGTTTTAAGAAGAGACTGCACTGACCTCAAAGATCTCCATGAAATGTATGAACCGCATCAAGATTGGCAAAGGTGTTGCCCAACGGAGACATATTTAAAATCTTGAGCATGGCGGTGGCAACATGAAGGGGCGGGGCTTTCCTTCAAATGGGGTACTTCTCTACCTGTGCTCTGGGGGGCAGTGCGCGTTACATACATGTTAGATCAGATGAAACAGCATAAAAAGAACAAGCTAGTGTTTGATTTCTGGGTTCTGATTTTTTTTTTTTCCCCTAAAAAGGATTTCAGAGAAGTTCGTCCCTTCCTGCTTTGGGCCCCTCCCTCGCCTCTGGGCTCCCGCTTAGCTGACAGTATAAAAGGATTCCGCTTATCTTTGTTCCACAACTTCAAGGCATTCTTTGTAAAGTGTGTTCTCCTTTCTTCCGCGGTTCGTTCACGCTCGCACGCAGATGTGTACGTATGACGTCCGACATATCTACAATGAACTCATCTGAATGCGTGAACAAAGAAAATGACTGGCATCCGGCGACCGACGCGTTTTAACCGGGATGAAGGCTTAGGGAGGTGAAAGCCACGACGCCGCGCCTTCGGTGAACTCCTGAACATCGTCCGAGAGGGCCGCGAGACGAACGGTTACACAAAGTGTCCAAAGGTCAGCTCCTGATGTCCCTCCAGAGTGTTGAGCGTTTCTCTGATGTCCCTGCAGAAGTCCCGCTATTCCACGCGAGACTCCAGGAGTCCACTCGTCCACGCTTTACCATCAAGAGTTTTCACAGTCGTCTGTTGTCCAAGGTAGATAACTGCAGCACCCAGAAGACGCCGAGCACTGCAGAGCAGCTCGCCTCACTGATTAGGTCCATCCGTGGTCTCGTCATACACCACGACTCTTTTTGGATCTACAAAAACAAAAAGAGGGAACACTGTTAGATTCCTCATAGGAAAAGATTTTAGATCGTTTATTGCCAAATAAAAATGTGTCTTCCTGCAAGACAATTATCAACAGAATCAAATGAGATGGAAGTGGAACTTTCCCTTTGTAGTAAAAGCACATTTAGCTACCGTAGCTTTAACAATCATCGCAGCGCGTTGATCTCAGACTGTTCGGAATAATTGCCGAGTTTCACTTGCCAGCTGGCAAAACGGCGGCACCGGAGAACTTCAGGCCAGCAGCATGTCACAGTCAGTAATCGTAAGTGTCTCTGCCGCTGATTACCTCGGGTTGCTTACGTTTCATTAGGAAACAAACACGGCCCTTTGTTTCAGCAAGGATCCGTCTGTCATAGCCGTGCCTCCTGGAGAGGCGCTAACGCTGCCTCCGTGCTCCCAAACACAAACCCCAGCTAGAAAAAAGTGTGTGTGTGTGTCTTTGTGGTGCAGAGTTAGTTCAATAAGTGCAACGATGGGCGTGTTCTTAAAATTCCTTTTATCCTCGTTGTTGAGCAAACAATCGTTTCATAAATAGCGGTTAGGGAAAAGTGAAAGCAACAAGTTCCGTTTACCTTGTTTTTGCAAGTTGAAAATGAATTCCATTTCTGTTGAAGACAAGAAAAAACATTCCTGGTCAACTTGTCACAAATAGTTTTGGAAATATTGCAATATTGACATCGATAAAATGTAATTAGTACATGAACTCCATTGTAATCCTTGAGATTTACAGTAAAATTAAGCGCGCTTTTGCAATGATTGCAACACCTTCTGTGGTTCAAAGCATTTATTTCGTAATTACCTCAATTAGTTTTCATTGTTAACGGCTGAGTGCCATGAGAGTCACAGGAAATGATGCAAACCAGCATTACGGATCTGCAATCTGGACATGATCAGCCCGACTTACTCTCAGTCCAACCATCAGACACAAGTCGTTGTATTTTACGTGGCTCAACAATCAGTTCTGATGGTGAATTTAGTCAGTTGAAGAGATTTATTCCTTTGTGCATGTTAGATTGTCCAAGAGGAAGGCGTTGCTATGCTGCAGAAGTGTTTTCTTACAGCAGCGCAACTTAATACGCACAATGATGAAGTCTGGCGTCTAAAATATGACTGAAGAGAAACAGCACGATAAGAGACGGAGGATAAAGCTGCAGAAACAGTGAGGGGAGCGCTGGCTGGGGCCGGATTATGCCTCGAGCTTCCAACAAAATAGGAACATCGAGGACTCAAGAGGCCATCTGATCCTCTACCTCTGCCACCGGAGGTCAAGGCTCAGTGGATAAGCCATTTTAGGTTTTCCAAATATGCTGCGTTCTTTCTGACTGTTGAGAAATCAACCACGAAATAAATCTGAAGGATTACAACTTAATCTAACGACACAAAACGACTCGAACGGTACAGGTTACCTTTAGTGTGATAAGTGACAGCAGCTTTAATGTCAAAGGACCCCCAGCTACACCTTCTGCCAACGTCTTTAGAGCAGGCCTGTTCTTTAGACGAGCCAAACAGCACAGCGGTGAGCTGGCCCTGTGCAGGTCCGACACCATTGTCTCTAGCGGGGGCCAAACGAGCAGAACCTGCACCTTTGCACTCGGCCTTCGTCTTTTCTTGACCACATGGCAGCGGTTTGCTCCCATCCTCGCTCATCACACAAGCAGGAGAACGAGCATGAGACGCGTTGCAAGGGACACAAGTCCTTCTCTCTGCATCTTGAACCGAAGGACCTGGCTCCAAGAACGACGGGTTAATATCGAAGCAGGGCTGTCCAGCCTTGGCTGCAACACCCCGGCTCTCGCTCTGCGACGTGACCAGAGCAGCCTCGTCCTCTGCAGGAGACTGGCCACCACCTCCTCCTTGGCCCAAATTTGGCTCGTTGATGAATGAAAGCCCCCACTGATTCTCGAAGATGTCTCCCAGAGTTTTCTGATTTGTCTGAGCAGCCGGAGGGTCAAGGTGACGAGCGCTAGGGAGCACAGGTTGCATATTTAAAGGGTAAATTAAGAGAGTACACTTTCTAAGCTCGTATGCTTCTCCATCTACGGGATTACTTGTAGAGCTACAGTTACTTTCCAGAGGAGAGGCTACATTCTCGCCACCTGGATTAGATGGAGCTGGTGGAATACTACGAGCAGCAGGAGCAAAGAAGGTACCCACTGGACATCCGTTTCCATTTCCAGAAACGGGCCCGTTAGTGAAGCTAGCTGAGGTGATAGTTTTCAGAGCAGACATGGGGACCTGTGACAGCCTAACGGGAGGAGGCAGCGCCTCTCCTCCACCTTGAGCTGCTTTGTTGAGGTTTTCTTTTACTTTACTTGCATAACTTATCTTGGGAACAATTTTAGCACTACTATTGTCCACAGGAAATACTGGAGGGGGCTTAAACAAAGTCCATGGGTCCTCTCTTGAAGGTGAAGAGAGCTTGGCTTTGTGTCGCTCTTCAGTCTTTTTACCAGAGGTGCCGACTGCTTTGCCGTCAGCATTTTTCCTCTGAGGTTCCCCCGTTGAAACCTCAGACACAACAACCCTTCTACTCGCTGACTGAGCTTCTACTTTATGGGTGGCTCTGAACCCACCAAGTTTAGAAGTCATTCCCTTCCCAGTCGTCACCTCCGGATTAAAAGCCCCATGCTCCTGTGGAGAGTTGCCCTGCTGCATGTCTTTCTCCTTGTCTTGAATCACATAATCAATGTTCTTGGTGCCGATACATCGGGCCTTGCGTTTCTTCGGAGTAGTATATCCACCTTCGGAGCCGCTACCATCATTGTCTTTGCTGGAATAGCCATTTGTAATTAAGCCACAGTTTACGATGCCATTTTGAAGACATACGGAGTCTTTCTTATCCAAAGGTTGGCCCTCATGGTGATTCCAATCCAATGCCTTGTCAATTTTAAGGTCAATATTCTTATGGTCCAATCCTTTGCTGCGCTTTGGAACAGTCGTGTACAGCTTCTGTGCTGACTTCTGCTTCACATTTGCATTGCTTGTGTGTCTGTTACCATTGCTGGGGGGATGTGACATGCCAGCAGTATCAGACAGACGTGAACTCTTCTCCCCCTCCTCCTCAACGATATTCACTTTTTTATTACCTGAAAGGGGAGACACAATCAGTAAAACAGAAAGCTTTACATGATAAAAACACACCACAACCATTTGTAGCAGCTGCATGGACATTTACCAAAACAGCATCCATTTCAGAATCAGAAAAACTTTATATTCCCCCGTCAGGGGCAATTTGTTGCACAGCCAGCAGAGACACACAGCAATCCAGTCAACACACAATTAAAACATAACAAGTGCACAAGTTGCGTAGAAGCTGGTCATAACAGGCTGATAAAACCAATAGATGCAGCATCTGTGTTTGCCTCAAATGTCAGCTTATCATCAATAATGGTACGCAGGCATTTGGGTACACCCATTTAACATTCACGCAATATTTACATAAACCAAGTCCAGAAGCTGCACCATATATACTCGGTAAAAATATATCTTACCCAATGAAAAACACCGGCTTCCTGAAGTAAAATGAAAGTTAAAGGCGCTGCTAATTCCAATTCAATTATTTCTGAATTAAAGCAGCGCAATAGAATAGTACCGGTACATTACAAAATTAATTTACATTTATCAATGAAACAGTTGTTGCCATTCCCAAAGCAATCCACGACTACACACCATCGATGACTCCTGATCCTGTTTGAGAGTCTTTACTCACATCTACGAAAGGGAAACTTGTCGTTCCACAAGATTTGATCCGACTTTAGATTTAAGCTCAGACCAACGCTTGAAAACAAATCATGAGCTTAACGATTACTCTACAAGCAGACATCTTCCCCGACATTAAAAGACTCGGAGCCGGACTCAACGCAGCACTTATGACACGCATGTACTGGTAGTCAACCTTTTTGCTGTGTAGCGCACAGCAGCGTTCGGATATGGCGGGGTAGGGGGGGGGGGCTGCTACGTGGGACTTGGCATTAAATGGAGCCATCCTCGCGTCGGTAGCACCCCCCCTCCCCCCCGCACATAGCCCCGCTTTTCGGCTCAAGTGTAAACGTGGTTCACGTCCCTGCCAGCGAACATGACGTTTATGCTAGCCGCGTCTGTCCGTTGCTAGCCCGTGTGTCTTGGAGGGGGGGTCGTCCTGAAGTTTGTGCGGCTCTGGCACGCTCACTGGACAACATGCAACAGGCCGCGTCGGGAATGGCTGAGCGCTAGCAGCTAGCAGCTAGCTAGCTAGCTAGCTAGCGATTCCCTTTGCACTGACGTGCCGTCGCGCAAATGGAAGACTGCGGCGCAATACAAAAACACTTTTAAACAAGCGGGATAACAAGGGGGAAAAAATGGACAAGTCGAGCCAGACGTCATTGTTGTAATTTTTAACGTATCCAGCGCTCTCCAGCTGCATTAGCTCGCAGTGATATTCTAACATGGCCGACCGGAAATGGCAGCTCCAGAGCATTCCAGTGGAGCCGGCTCGTTTCCTAAAGCGGACACTAGCATGCTGAAATGAATAAGACACAGCTTTGACTGCTATTGAAGGGTTAGCCGTGCCGTGGTTATCGTTAGCCGTGCTGAACGCACACACCAACCCCGCGGACTTTGCTAAAATGTGTTAGTTGCGTTTGTTAAACTAAACTGACAAGAGAAGCCGGCGCACAAGGTCAATCGCCAATATGTCAAACCAGCAGCGACAACTGTCACGCAACGGCGGCTATACGTTCAGCCCGGCTCGCTCGATTCATTTTACCCCGACGGTCGTCAAATATCGCCGTCCAGCCGAGCAGACTCAGAAGCTGCGACGTCCTTAAACGTTCTGGGTAATAAACACGGACTTCGGCTAAACAGCCGACTGCGAGGCTCAAGCTTCCAATCAGGTTGAAGTTAAAACTGGTCAGCAAAGGCTAGTCGGCTCGCTGACATTAGCTGAGTAAGGCTAGCAAGCGTTAGCACACTTTCTCTCCGGACGGCCCAACCTGTTTTCTTCGTCTGCGTTTCCTGATGCTGGCGCTGGACGTGGCTCTGATCATGTTTCAGGCGAGCCGTGTGTTGAGCAGAGTGCCTGTTCTCTCCGTGGTGGTGGTGGTGATGCTGCTGCCTGACTTGAGCCCGATCTTTGGGCTGTTCCTCCATTGAGGTGCAGAATATCGGACTCGTTCGGCCGCCACTACGTCAGCGCGCGCTCGCTGGGTGAGTAACAGAACGGTCCAATCAGGGAGCGGCGTGGAACGGAAGCTATTTGAGGCCTCTGTAAACGTCAGCAGCTAACGGCTAAAAATGGCCATAGTTTGAGCTGGTCAACGCCACTAAAAAAAACAAAAAAAAAAACACGAAAAGTATTTCACTTTAAATGTGCAGCGAATAGCTTTAGGAACTTTTTCTGATTTCGGAGGATGTTTGGGAGTGTCACTTCTCCAAAATAATAAAAAATAAAATAAAAATACAGGCAGGTGTTGACTGGATCTTTTTCTTGCGACGGGAGGAGCTTGCCTGAACTAAAGAATCATATGACCGGAGGCGCTGCCACGTCTCCAGCCAGGAGACTCTTCACGGAGGCAAAGCCCCCCTCACACAGTTAAAAAACAAACAAAAACCTATTGCAAAGTTTATTTCTATTAACTTCAACACACGTAGAATGACTATATTTATGGTGCCCCCCCCCCCCCGTTGTTTTCTGCATTTGTGCCAAAATAAGTTAAGAATGTATGCTATATAATCACAAATGTTATTCTACCAAGAATAACCTTTTTCATATTTGAACTCTACACATTGTCTGGTTAGATGTACTTTACAACTTCTGTTTCGTACTTTGTTTTACATCTCAGTTTTACATCCCATCATAAATACCAAGGTTCAAACTCGTCCCACCGCCTGCTTCCATCAAAAAAAAAATCAGTATGAATTGATCTTTTAAGTGTTTTATGGTTTGGTTTCATGGATTGCATTTCCTCTGTGGCTTTAAAGATGTAAAGATGTAAAGATGTCTATCAGGACAAGGCTACCAGTAGGTTTTGTCCTGTGACACCAAGTAAGGAAACGATAATCTTATGTAATGTGTGGATTTGCCTTATTTGCTGGTCAAGCGAAGAATAAATGCACGTTGAAGGTGTTTGGATGGATCCCCAATCCATGCTAAACGACGACCGTAGTAATGGGTGGCACAGGGAAATGCTTATAATTAAAAAACGTAATCAAAAAGTAAAAATAGAGAACATATTATATAATATGTATACACAGTATATATAATATTACTACCAAAACTGATTATCTTAAATGGGTAATTCAAAAGCCCCAAACAACAATAGATCCTGATTTCATATAGAGAAAAGTATTCAAAAGTCTGCTGTCTGGCCAGTGTAGGAAAGTGTGTGATCCTGCATCCACGTGTGATGGGGCATTATGGAGGGAGCAGCACCCTCTTGTGGCAAGATTTGTCAGATTTTGAAAGTCCAGCATGACATTATTTGTGTCTGTAGGCTGTATTCACAACGTTAGATGCATTTCCATCCCTGTCTCTAGTATTGGATAAATTCTGCTTCGCCCATACTAGTTGTTTGTCTAAAATTATATAAAAATAATTTGGTGTAGCATTGAGTCAGACTTTCCTCCATGATAATGGATATTGCCTCTTCGACAGCTGTGAAAACCTCGCAGTGCTCCTTTAAAGCAAGTATCTTTATTATCAGACATCATTTTTTCATGTCCTGATGTACAACCAAGTATCAGAAAGATTCCCTGTTTCACAGACTCGTAGTGCCAATGTGTGCAGCCCTGCTCGCCCTAATTTAGATGTATGTGATGTACATTTCTAAATTAAATATTAATATTGCAGCTGCACGTATGACAAGTTTTCTTCTTTTCACCAGGTTCGTAGCGATGGAGTCTCCAGGCCTGCACTCATAGAAATGCTTATCAAGCTAGGCTCTATGTTAGAAACCAATCCTGTGTGAGTTGCTGCATGAGCTCAGTCATTGTAGTTTTGTCACTTTACCCACTGAAAGGAAGTGCGAGGAGAATCATCTTGACAATGGGAAGCATTGGGAAAGACAAATCTGGTCAAACCTAATTCACTGCTGCAAAGATTCTTCTAGCCTTAGAGAGAGTTTGCTCATTTAAATATCATTACTTAAATGGTAACTGCATTTATTTGGTTTACATCCTGGCATGCTACGACATTATCAATTTATATACATGCATTTTTAAAAAAAGGAAAGATTCAGTATTTCCAATTAAAGCATTTCTTTATTTCATGTTGACCGACAAAGGGTTTCAGGGATATATTAATTTCTTCGGGGGGGGGGACAACATATTATAAATGTGTAACTCAGTTCGACTTTGTTAAACACTGATACAACAGCCATCAGGAAGGCCTTAGGAATGCAATGTTCTGATAACTGCTCCATGGCCAAATGAGTTAATCTCTATGAACTTTAATTAAGATTCTTTATTGAAACTATATATTTAATTTAAGCACATCTATCCATTTTAATGTGAAAGGAAACTAATTGGTGTAACACACTAATCTCTAGAGCTTGTTACGATCTTCTAATGATGTGCTCCCACGTTTAATTCGCTCTTGTTGAAGGGATGAATATTGATCATGTGCCAGTATGCAGGTTTTGAAGCTTAAATCTTAAACTCATGAGTGCGATTGTTTCGGCATTAAATAGCTCAAATTTAAAGTTGAAACATGTTTCGAAAACCGATTAATTCAGTCGGCATTAGAGATGTCAACACAGTGTGTAATTTAACTGATACCCTCTAATAAAGTAGACATTAATCTGAGATAACTCAAGAAAAGACCTTGATTTTAATTTTTATAGCTCTGTAAAGCCAATGCTAATTTGGGAATCTCCAGAATCCCTACTTGTTGTGATAAACTGTATATTTTTTTTGTCTGTGGTAAAAAAACAAAACCCTTAGTGACTTTTGGATCATGTCGAACATGACACCCCCGTGCTGCAGTACAACACGTGTGAACCTGCAGAACGAACACACTCATATCCATCAACGTGTGAATTGCATTCTCTTTGGATATTTACTGTACACCGACATGTAAAGCATAAAGAATCAGTGTGACTAGAAAGTGAATTTCCTTGGAGGTATCAAAGATTTAATGAAAGCAGAGGACTCCTTGTCGTGGAGCTTCCCAGAGGTGCTGGACATGCAACCAGAATGCATCTTGCATGCCTCATGATGACTCCCAGCCTCTAAATGTTTCAGTGAAGAGAGCAGAATTAAAGTTGTCCCATGTCTTTCCAGTCCTCAGTTGTTGTTGTCACAGAGCAGACAGGAGGTCCTCATGTCGTAGAACTTTGTAGGTAAGCCAGTAGAGGACATTAAACATGAGGAAGCTCATGGGGAAAAGGGCTCGGGCGATGGTGTCAATTCTTTTTGCCCGATCCACAAAGCGCCGGCGTATGTCATAGAACCCTAAACCGGGAGGCAAATCTGCAAAGACCGGCGCATCCATTTCCACCGCACTCCCTCTCGACAGTGCAAGTCCTAAACTTTGGAAGAGTAAATCCTGCTGAGTCAGCTCCTCTTCCTGGAAGAGAAAGACACGGCATAGAAAAGTCCCAGTGCTTAACCCGCATTCTTTCTTGGTTCACAGATCGGCCGGTATTAAAATGATGGCGGTGCCGGAACCTACCCTGGCACACACACTGCACTGGTGAGCCACGTTCCCATGAGGAGCATTGTTGCCTGACATGTTGTTTCCTTTCACTTTAACGTCACCACTTGCCTGCTGATGAGAAAACAGAAAGCATATTCATTCTCATTGCAAGCAGAAAGGAGAGTATCCTTGAATGTCTTGCATTTATATTTCAAATCTTGCACTTTAACAAGGCAGTCATCATCTGCTGGAATTAATCAATCCTACAGCTGCTGTAAAGTTTCTACTGGTGACGTGGCCCGGTTTGCCTCCCCCCATGTTTTTCTTCTCATGAACTCCAACGCGAGGCAGCAATATGCCGGGAACATTCGGTCAGCAATGGGGTGAGGAGATGGCTTGAATTAATTACAGGTCAATAGCATCAGCGTTTCCTGGCTGGGGTGCAACATGCAGCCGAGTCGTGTGTGGCCCATGCATAGCTGGACGCTGTGAATAGCAGGTGACAGCTGCCCCAGGGGCTCGGGGCGTGGGGATGCACTCACAGCTCTCTGCCGCTGCTGCTCCCGGAGTTTCTTCCTCATTCTGAAGAACTCCTTGTGCTGCCGTGAAACAAAATTAACGGCCGCGTACTCCAGCAGTGCCGCAAACACAAACAGAAGACACACCGCCATCCAGATGTCGATGGCTTTCACGTAGGACACCTGCGAAACCATAAGAATCGAAAGTGAAATGCTCGCAATGAGGCAGTAAGGCTGAAACGGCCTTAGGTTTCTTATACGTAGAACCTTTATTTGAAAAGTAGCAGCCTTCGGAAATGTAAAAGATTAGGAGTAGCACAATATAAAATACTCAGTTATTGTAGAAGTACCTCAACTATAGTGCGGTACTAAGGTGGTTTGATATTTTCCGCCAGTTATGTCATTCTATTTTGGTTTTCAGCAGTGGAAATTTAGATTTAATATTTGCAGTGTAAACTAATCCCTAATTGTAAAAAAAATAGGAAATTACAGACCAAATATGTCACGCACTCCTGAAACTAATTGGATTGTTGGAGTACATTAATGTTTGTTAATATATTAGTACACATAAGTGCATTTTCTAACGTAAAGTGCAGCAGATCAGACGGTCTGACCTTTGGCAGGGATGCCCTGGAACCAGAACTTTGTGTCGTCATGGTGAGGACTGTAGTGATTCCCAGCCCGACTCTGGCAGGAGCTGCATCCATGTTGATCCAGAAGGAAACCCAGGACAGGATGACCGTGAGCAGGCTCGGTATGTACATCTGGATCAGGTAATAACCCATTTGTCGCTCCAGGTAGAATTTGACCTCGATGCAGGTGAATTTACCTAACCACAGCGGCAGATACAGGCACAAACTGACAGTCTTATTAGAAGTTGATGGGCAGTGTGTGTCCAAGGATGTTGGTCGCCGGGTCGTCAGGTGCCATGTACCTGTGTTGTAGTGCTTGGTGCAGTATCCCAGACCCTTCTCCTCCTTCAGAACAAACTGAGGAAGCATCAGATCATCAGCCACCTGCACCGCTCCGACATCCAGCCATTCAAAGATGAGATCGTTCATGGTGTAGCCGACTAGGAGAGAGGCAAAGAGGCGTGTGTGCAATAAGTTCATGACGCAACTAACAGGGAATGTCTTCAAACCTGTGAAAGACTAACTCACAGCTCTCAAGCTGCATGGTGCAGGTCTGGCTGTCCATGGGGAAGTTCTTCAGATCCATGGGACAGGAAAGCACAAGTGTCAGCCTGAAAACCAGAGACAGCAACACCGTAATGGAGCTGGAATAATGTCCAAAATAAAAAAAAAGGCGGTAGCTTCAAACCCCATCGGTGCAGGATGCCAAAGTAACCCACAGGCCAAAGGTGAAAATGTGAAAACATACACCACAAAACTCAAAGTCCCACCACTTAAAAGCATTAGTAAGGGTTTTAATGGGATCTAATATATCACAGGTCATCTTATTAAGTCCTGGACTCTTCTCTTCCTTATTTCAGCGAGGAATTTAAGTGAAGCAACTCGCACAAGTGAGCCGTGTTGCAGAGAAGAGGAAAATGAATGATCCTCATTTATCCAGAGATGCAGAGAGGTTAGTGAGGGAGCCGGCAAATAAGGCCATAAATGCTAATTCTGAGGAAAGCTGGCTCGCTGGTCGTGGTTAAGGGTTGCTCTTAATATTCAGTAAGGGCAGACGGAGCTTCGTGAGTTACTTAGCAGAACTTTATTTATTCCTCTCTCTTGCACTCTAATGGAAATTCTTACCATTATGCTACGATTCACTGCGGCTTTGGTGCCACGTTACTTGACCTGATTCTGTTTTAGCCCGGAGTTATTGTTTAGCATGAACTTGTTCACAGTGGGTGCCGGAAAAAAACAATGACAACTCAACTGAACTGGAGTGAAACAAACTGGAGCCTAGAGGGCCAACGTTAGGAGGTTTGGGAGACGACTCATTAGGGCAGAAGTTAATATTCAGTTGGTAACTCGACAGGCCAAGAAAATGGATTTATAAAGTCTAATAGGTGTGTTTTTCAGCCACATCTCAATCAGAGAGAGAAGCAGGTCACCTGATGCTGTACAGGACATTCCCATTCTGGAATATCCTCAGTAGTTTGTTGTCTGTTGTGACCTCATGAAAGTTCGCTCCCTTTTCATTTGCAAAGAAGAGGTCGGGTTTCCAAATAGAGTCCAACATGGATGGATCCAGGTCAAGAGAGTCATCCGGATACTCCTTGTATGCCAGTCGGGGGTCATTCCACTGCTGTCGCAGAAAGACGTTGAGCCGATAGTCCTGGAATGAATTCGGGATTAGAGATGAAAGTTATTTCAAGTGGATTGATTCGTTGATGATTTAATCCTAATCTGATGACGGCATGCTCAGGCATGTGTGATTCATCTGGCAAATGAGCTTTCATCAGCTCTGCTGTCCAAAAATAGAGAATGAAAACCTTTCGGAGGCAGCTGAGGGTTTTTGAAGCACAATAAGTAATGCCTCATCTACAAGGAGATGGATGGATGGATGGGTCATGGATGGATGGATGGATGTCGACTGTATCCAATTTTAACCTGTAATATATTAATGTTAAAAAAACGACACATTAACACAATAATTACTGTATTTGGTGATTCAAATGTATTCAGTTTCATTCCATTCAAACTTAATTTAATTTACATTTTACGTGTATGTATTTCCACACAGTGGATTTGCTTTTATATAGTAAAAAGCTTTTCTTTTTTAGTAAATATATTATGAGTGACACATTTGTGGTGCATAAATACTCTGGAGTAAATTCTCTTCCAGAACATTATTTTAAACCTTATTTCCATTACCACGTCTTGTACATCATATCATTTACACATCTGTGTAATCGGAAGTCAGGCAGTGGAAGACTACATACATCAAGGGTCGTTTAATCCTTGATTTAAGGCCAGAATCTAGAATTTAACATTGCAATCTGTCACATACAGATATATTATTTAGTTAGCCTAACGGTAAGAGAATTCTCACCATTGTTGTTTCAGTGATGGATCCAAAGCTGTTGATGAAGATGTTGCAGGTGACGTTGACAGGCGGACCTGTCAGGAGCAGATCGTCACCACACACTACAGAGACACTTGTTTCTTCAACACCACTGACGACGCTTTCTGATGAGCCCACTCGAGGTAACGAAGACGACAAAATACACGAGTGTTTGTGCAGAACAACATCCTCTTGTTCTCCCTAAGGAGCGCCATGTTGTGTCCTGATAAATAGACTAGTCCCAGATAACCAACGTGAAATTGTGTTGTCATTTCCAGCACACTTCCATTAGTGTAGTCCGCCTGCCTACTACCAAAACGTTAAATATTTCAGGGTCTCTTTTCCTTTGAGATAATAATTTATTGATTCTTCTTTAGTGACATTAGTGTGTGTGTGTGTGTGTGTGTGTGTGTGTGTGTATAGATAATCTGCCAGGATTTATCCAGCATATACTGACAAAAATGTGGAACAAATATGAAATAAATATGAAATGCAACCCCAGAGACTGAGGGGGGAAGTCTGTCAGAGAGAATCTGCTGGCTTCACTCACAGGCAGAGATCAGGATCTAACAAAAGCCTCCGGGGCAACATTTGAGTGTAACTGCACATATCTGACAAAGAAATTCATCTAAGAGCAGAGTAAAAAGAAAGAGAGATAGAAAGGAAAATGATATCCTCAGGTTCTGGGTTAATATTAAAACAGCGCAAGGCATCAAAACAAAAACAACAACGTTGCAGCCTGCAGCATATCTCACGTCTAACCCATCCGTGAATGAATTGTGCAACTTAATTGCCCCGATTGTCATGCAAAGCGAGCAGCGCCTTTTCTCACACCTGTCCCGACAGAAGAAGTCCTCTCACTGCACGCTACGCTACGTTACCTTTAAAGTTGGGTCTGATGCGGGCGTCGTATCCAGATGTGCGTCCCATCAGTTTGTCCAGAAAGTCGGATGGAGACGGAGGCTTGTTTGCTCTGCTGGGGAGTTTCATCTCCTTACTGAGCACAGACCTGCCAGCAGACGGGACACCCAACTCTTGAGGAATGGATCTTTTTTTTCTCCTGTTGATTTTTATATTTAACATCTCCAAATTCCACTTGTGAACAATTTAATCTAATATACACTTAAGCCGTGTAAGATTAAGCCTTCAAAAGCATTTTGTAATGCAAAGGTTTAGTATGCAGTATTCAAATTGAATGTATTAAGATTTGTTCAGTGTAAACATTTTTGCCTTTCTGCAACTGTTGTCTGTTAAATATAAATTACAGAATATTTAGTGCGTCACATGTAGATAATAATCTAGGTCAAGAAAGCACAAACTAAATCACACGTCTTATCGATACATGCAGTCAAATCATTTTGAAAATACAATAAAACAAGCATTTACATAACAGTCATTTGCAGATTCCTCCAGTAAATAATTCCAAGGGTGGTTAATATGTTAAAAGTTCAAATTTGATCTTACTTGTCTTGCATGAAAATGAGGAATGAAGCCACCACCATAGGAGAGACGTGCAACAGCATTCTTTGTAAAAACAGAGACCAACGACAGAACTGAGGAGACAAACACACACCAAAAAAAAAAAAAAGCAGAGATGGGGGGGGGGGGGGGACTTGTTGTTGCCTGTTCCAGCCAGGCTCCGTCTTCTGTTCTCAACTGAGCGTCCCTCCCTGCTCTGCAGGTGCAAAACACAGGAAGCTGCTGCCGTATAATTCAAAATCCCCAGGAAGTGTTTTTTCTTCTTCCCATGTTTGTGCAAATGGATTCACGCTTGGATCTCTTTCTTATGGTCATATGCATGTTAAAGGAATTACAGCAAGAATATTTAAAGAGACAGCAGCATCTTCAAAGCGATGCTCTTCATGACATCATCAGTCTGACAGAAACCTATGGAATTCCAACAATTACTTATAATCACATATATACCTGCTGAAAAACCCCAAATTAAAATAGTTACGCTGCCATGTTTCATTCTTTATAAGTAACTATACCCAACCTGATTATTAATATTATTCATGAAACTAAGAAACAATAAATTCCAACAGCTCTTTGCATTAAATACAATTTTTTTTAAATATATATTAGAACATGCAAATACATTTCAATAACCGATATCTTCCACGATGACAAGTTGTGAAGAACTGTGGCTGAACAAGTCATTTATATCAGTTAGTAACTGCCTTTCACATTCTAGCTGTCCAACATTTCTGGTCTGATCATTTCCATCTTCTGTTTGCCAGAGAAATTGTAATATAAATGTGGAAACCCGTGTTTATTCCTCCGTACCGAGCGGGAGGCAGTTCTGCCGTTTACTCATGTAAAATTAATGTCAAAGGAGGCGATGGGCGTTATGGCTGCACGTGTTCTTCGCCTTACACTTGAGAGGCTGCTCTGCGCTTGGCTCTGGAGCCCAGAGTGTCAAATAGGATAAGCAGTGTGAGAGAATGCAAAACATGAGTGCATTCCTAATAACAGGAAGCACACAGCAGGAAAACAGAGAACGTTTCTGCACGACTGAACATCTTCACCTCCGGACAAGAAAAGTAGGCCAAGCTTCGTTTGAATGTTTTTGTGGGAGTGCACATTGGCTCCACTTAATTTGATTGTACTTCCATTCACTGCAAAACCCACTTGTCAGGTGCCCTTTATACAAGCAGCTTGTTCCTATTTAAACTGATAAGTGCTTTTAGGTCTTAAATATCACCTTGCTTAATTTAAAAAGGGCCAATCACTTCATGCATGACTCCAGTGAAATTACTACACAGCACTCGTTGACTAAAAGCCTTCGGGACAGATGAGCTCAAGCACACAGACTTTAACAACCGTCACAGCTGCAGGCTAGCGTATCTGCTACCGGCGCTATTCAAGGAGAAAAACTCAGAGTAATGGGATCACTCGATTTTAAAAATAGCTTTTATTACAGCTTCTCTCAAGACAAGCTGCTCTGATCACACAGGAAAACAAGACACGGTTTGAAGATGTTCTATTGTGAAAGATGAGGAAACGAAGCAAAAACAGCACGATGACATATTTTACATTATTTCTCCCATATTACAATTATGATCGGTTGGATCCTCCAGAATGAGATGTCAAAAATTCAGTCACAGCATGAAGTGTGGGCCCGCTCCATCCTAATCCTCATGGATGTCGAACAGCTTGGCCACTTCGTTCAGATCCTCGTGTTCCTCTCCGTCCTTGATGATCTAACAAACAGATTCAAGCCGTTTAGAATGTCCACGTCTGCAGTGCGGGACAAAGCGTCTTCCTCACAGAGTGACGGTGCTTACCTTCCTTGCGATGGGCATCCTGTTGAACACGTTCCACAGGATGATCCCCACCACCACTTTGTCCCTCAGGTAGAAGACGACTCCTTTTCCATAGTCGTCTTTGTGTCGCGCCACATCGGGAGCAGAGGAAGGAGAGGCCACCGGACTCGTGGCCGTGTCCTCCGTCTCGCTTTCCGAACGGATCCCGGTCCCTGTGGGAGCGTTTCATTAAAGTAAGACCAAATCTGCAGTTTTCAAATGTACCGTTTGGTTTGTGCGTTCCTGCTGAAGACGTTGCTCCCACCTGACATCTCTGTAGCTGCTTTAGGTGTATCCTTGGCAGTAGCTTTGGCAAATACTCCTACTGTTGGTAGGCTGCTATCAACAATCCCAATCGCTTCATAGCCTACATCTGGTCCCAGATCACTCCTTTAAGAAACCACATTAAAGAAGGGAATATGATTGAAGCTCTCAGGAAACATTCTCTCTTCTGAACTGCAAACATCCGCATATATCCATCAGTTCATCGCCAACATTTTACAATTTAACTCTCAAAGCTGCTTCCTAAATCCTGTTTTTGCATTTATGTATCATCATACTGTACACGTATACAAACAAACGCAACAAAGTAAACATCTGCAGTAAAATATGGCAGTTCATACCCTTTTAAATGCTTTAATAAGACCATTTCCACAGGGACTAAATATGGAATAGGGGCTAAGT